>NW_028258377.1:36218175-36526810 GCF_053883595.1 Heterocephalus glaber | reverse complement strand
GCCTCAAGTCACTTGGGCTTTTTGCTTTCTTTAGGACCTGCATGGGCTCTGGCCATTGTGCCTTGGGCACGGGGAAAAAACTCCCCAGGCAAAGGTGTGCGAGGGAGCAGTTATGCTTCGGGGTCCCATTTCTTCTACCACTCCTCCTCATCCTGCCCTAAGCTAGGGATGCCCCAGTGACACAAGCGAACCCTCCAGTCTCGGTGCACACTGATTGTCGGCTGTCCTTCACATTCAGGCCATGACTTTGATCCGAAGCCAAGACACTAAAGTGCAAAGAAGGAAACGGAACCCCAGTGTTCCGGCCATGTGGCAGCACGGGGAAAATGCTGCCCACGCCGCAGGCTCAGCAGCTGACGGAGGACCTTGGCCTGGCTCTGACCATCCGTGTCCATCCGCAGCACCCTGCTCCCCAGACCCAATTCATCTGCAGCCCCTCGCCTTTCCTCTCTCCAGTGCCCGCTACCCTGGGATACTTCTGGCACTTCAGAATCAAAGGAAAGAGAAATACTACCTTTCCCAAATGTTAAAGCTAAACAGAGCACCTAAAAGAAAAAAAATAGACTTATAAAAATAGAATGGGGTCATCCCTCACACGTCTCGCATTATCTGTGGTATATGAAATGTCAGAATATAACGAACACTTTCTAAACAGGACCATCTCTTCCCACCCATATACGCCTGCCCTGCAGCAGCTCGGACACTCCCCTGTCACCTCTCAAAACTTCGCACTGTAGAAGCACTAGAAGAGAAACCGATTCGTCTCCCTGGCCCTCCTTTCTCCAACATGCACCTGCTTGCAATTCCGAAGGGACTCTCCAAAAAATAGACATTTGAAAAAAGTACTCCTGTCTACACTCAGTCTGTCCGCATGCCATTTCTTTTCTTTTTTTTTTTTTTGGTACCGGGGATTGAACTCAGGTCCTTGCCCTTGCGCAGCAGGTGGCGAAACCACTGAGCTAAATCCCCGGCCCCGCATATTTCTTGAGATTATTACTTTTTTAACCGTAAAAAAGATTGCATATTGGCAATATAATGAGAAAGCCATGGCGGCCGTTCCTGGGTCGTGGTGAAGGGCTCGTGTTGGAACACAGTAGCGACAAGACTCACAGAGGGACACGTGTGACCCTGGCCTTGAGACCCGGGGCCTGAGGTCAGGCTGACTGACTGGATGCTCATCCCCGGGGCCCCTGGAATGTCCCATCCCTGTCGCCACTCGCGTCCTCTGTCTCTCCACCTCTCCCCCTGTGCACGCTGGAAGCAGAGGCAGGATGGCTTTTTGGCGCGTGTCCACCCGGCCGGGTGAGGGGGTGAGGGGGTGAGGACAGGGGTGGGGTGGGCGAGTGAAGGGGGCCACACTCGGGAGCAAGCTTATTTGTGACTTTCCACTCTGGGAAAAACTGTCCGTCACTTGTGTGACTTGAAAGATTTAAGCAGTTACTAGGCTGATAGGTTAAGGAACAGATCTGTTTGTTCTGGTGGCTTTGCATTAATATTAAGCATGAATATATATCATATATTACACTGCTTTCCTCCTGCTCTGGGGCAGACTGCGCCTTCCTTCCCGGCAGGAGAACCGCAGAGCCGCGGTCCCCACTGCGCACCCCACCTTCGCCCGGCCGCCGGTCACTGGTTGTGGACGTCCTCCCTGCGCACGATCTTGTAGATGATCCAGTAGAACATGTTGAAGATGAGGAAGGCCATGGGGAAGCCGATGCGGGAGACCTTGTCGATCTTCTTGGCCCTCTGGATGAAGAGCTTGCGCATCTCCTCGGGCGACTTGGAGGGCGCGGCCGGCGGGTTGGCGGCGGTGCTGTTGCCGGCGCCCTTGGCCGCGGCCAGCCCGTCCTTGGCCTGCAGGCAGGCGGGGCCCATGCCGTAGGCCGAGAAGTTGAAGCGGCCCTCGCCGGCCTCGTCCTCCTGGAACAGAGTCAGCATGGGGCTCTGCTGAAATAGGACGGGACCCGGCCGGCACCTGGCCGGCATCCGCCCCGGGGTCCGCCGAGTGCCGGCCGCGCGCCCGGAAGTGGGGCGCCCGGAAGTGGGCGGGGCCGCCCGCTGGGACTCGGACTCGCGGAGCCCCCCTGCTGCGCCCGCCGCCCGTCCCTCGCCCCATCGGCGGCCCGGGCTTTGCGCGACCTTCTCCGTGCAGCCTGTGGCCCGCGGCCGGCTAGTTTCCCTTCTTGACATTTTATTCTTAGCGCCCGTTCGCAGCAGCCACGCTTCCCTTCCTCTCGGGAGTGGGTGCAGGTGCGCTGCACACCTCGGTCCTCTTTATTCCCTGCCCCATCTCCAGATCCCTTTTCCGTTCGCAAGCCACCCAGCTTCCTGTTTCCCACTGTCTGTCTTTCATTTATTTCTGGTTATTCTTTTAATTTTTACCAGTACACGTTTGCAGTACCCAGTGATTGCATTCATCCCAGGGAGTTGGTGCATGTGCACAGCACATCTCAATTCTCCCCTCCTTCCCTACTCCCGCCATCTCGGCTCCCCTCCTCTTCTGCAAAAGATCTATCTCCTTACCTCCTATTATCTCTCTTTTATTTTGCACTCTTTCTATTCTGAGTTTGTCATGGTAGAGAGACCACGCAATACTTAAGCTTTTGCGTCTCATTTATTTCAGTTACCATTGTAGTGTCAAGTGCATTCATTTTTCCCATAAATGACTCAGATTTATCCTCCTTTATGGCAGAGTAGTACTCCATTGTGTATAAATACCACAGTTCTTTATCCTTTCATCTGTTGATGGACATATAGGCCACTTCCAAGTGTAGCTATTACGAGTTCTGCTGCTGTGAACGTGGGTGTGCACGGATCACTATACTATGATGTCTTTAACTCTTTCAGGAAGAGACCTAGAAAGGGAACAGCTCTTCCTTCCTTCCGGGGGGTGGGGATTGAGGCCAGGGCTTCACGCAAGCCAGACAAGAGCTCTACACTGAGCTGCACCACAAGGCCTTTCTTTCTCCTAATTCCTGCTCTGAACGCCCTGTGTGCTCCCAGGACACGCTCACTGTCCTCACTCTGCGTTCCGTAAGTGCTGCCTTTTTATAGCACTTACCCCATTGTGCCATAATGGCTTTGTCAGTCTGTCTCTGCCCTTAGACTGGAAGCTCTGTGAAATCAGAGACAAAGCTGCTCACGTTCATCCCACACTGAACATATGCGTGTGCCCATGGCACCCAAGCTCAAAGCTCACTACGTATTTATTGAATAAGTAAACATTTACTTGTGTATCTTCATCTTCACCAGTCCCAGGGCCACTCCCCTTTCCACTTTTTGTTTTTGAGACAGGGTCTCACTATGTAGCCCAGCCTGGCCTTGAACTTGCAGCAATCTTCCTGCCTCAGCCTCCCGAGTGCTGGGATTACATGCCTGGCTCCATTTTCTTTGGTTTGTTTAAATGGGGCTGTATTCCCTGTACCAGAAGGGTTTGAGACATATGATAAATGCTCAAGGAAAAGAATGTGCTACACACAGCATGGGCAAATAGGAGCTGAACAAATGTTTACCCGTGAGTAGGGCGATAGTGGGGTGTTTATGCTGGGGCCAATGAGGGGCTGGCCAGTTTCTGGACTCCTTCCTGAACAGGTCTAGGTGTGACTTTGACATCTAAGTAGAGATTTGACCTTGCTGAGTGCAGAGGGGCTTGAAAATGTTCTTTTCTGGGTTTATTTATGCAGGAGAAGCCCTCTACTAACTTTCTATGCAGATCCAGGTAAACTGTTCCCTACCTTCCTCGGGTCAAACACTGGAGTAGAAGGAACAGAGGTTTGAGCCCAGGGCGGTTTGGGGGAAATGACATTCCCCAGGAACGACAGCCTGCTATTGCCGTTGCGACCAGCAGGTGGCAGGAAACACAAGCTCATCTGCGCCTGGACGGGCTGCACAAACTGGTGGTGAACTCGGAACGCAGGGAGGCTGCTGGTGCGCCTGCCGCCTGCCTAGGGCTCACAGAGGTGCCTCAGTAACCTGCCCAATGAGGCCGGCCAGGGAATTGGAAGCCCAGATGCCTTCTGTCCAACCAATGAGGTGACATGGGAGAATGGCGGGAGCTGGGGATTCTGGCCGAGATCACAGTTGTGAGGAGAAATTGGGGAGCGTTGCGACCCCCTCTCCTCTCACTGCCTGGGGCCTCAAGTCCCTGCGCAAACCTCCCGGGAGGAAAGCTGCTGCAGCCAGCCTTGCACACCTGCACTGTCCCAGCCACGCTCAGCATGGCTTACTCCGAGGGAAACTGTGGCCAGCCCAACTCCGTGTCCTTGTGGTTGAGCTCACGTTAATTCACACGTGCACCAGCGGAGGGGAGGAGAGGTGTAAGGCATGAAGCGAGCGGGGCTGGACAGCGTCTCTGCTTAGGAGCGGCTGGAAAACGGAGCAGCCTGCTCTGCCTGAAGACACCGACAGCAGCGTGCTGGAGGCGGTGCGTTCTCTTCTCGGTCCTGGGGGTTGCACCCGGGCCTCCCCTATGCCGGACCAGCGCTCTACCTTTGCTACATTCCCTAGTCTCTTTTTCCCTCTCTCCTCTAACTGTGCTCCTCCTACCTCAGCCTCCCAAGTACCTGCTGGGTAGCGGTGGTGGAGAAACAGCTGGTGCTAGTCCCATACCGCGGACAGTCTTCCCCAAAAAGTGTTTCCAGCTAACGTCACTGGTAGCGGGAAATGGCACAAGCAGCTAGTCCTCAGGGGAGGAGAAGGGTGGCATAAAAATGAATACCAGAGATGGCTGTATTTGGTCAGTTTCTTGCTCCGTTTATTGTTGCTTTTTGAGTCAAGGGTGGGGTGGGTCTAGTGGGCAGAAGGGCAGGACTCACACTAGAGGTCCCTTCAGAAGGCCTGTCTGGCTGGCTGCACCCAAGTCTTCCCTTGCCGGGTGCTGCCGCTTAACTCCCACGGACGTCTTCCGCCCCGGAAGACTTGCCTCCTCCCCATGGAAAACGGACAGAAGTGAACAGGATCATGTCGCTGATGTTGAGGAAGTGTATGGATGGAAATTGTGTAGATGTAATCATTTCATTTCTTGGTGCTTGTGTATCAGCTACTTTCATAGGCCCTGATCTAATCCTTAACTCAGTGCCCAGTTAGGCCTATTAAGTCTGTTTTATGGATGGAGAAACTGAGTCCAGAAAGAGTGACCTTGCACTCATATACCAAAGCGAGCTGAGGAGACAGAGTCCTTTGTCGCCATACAATGGCTGGGTGGACACCCATTTTAAATAGGTCCATCTGAAGGTTGGAGGACCTCGCTATGTCACAGCTGTGGGTGTGATCTGCCTGACAGGTCACAGTGCATGGGTCTTTGGTCACCCCGGCCTATTGCCAGAGAGATTTTAGGGCAGGCTCCCCTTTCCTCATCAGTTTGTTTAGCCCGTTTGTATGTTTGGCAGTGCCTAGTGCATGTTGGGCATGGAGCTGTGGACCTCATGATTCAGGGATTGAACACATAACTGTAAATCAAGGTCCTGTTTAGAGGGCCAGACATCAAGTTCAGTTGGAACACGGCCTTTGCTAGCCGCACCCCACCTTGTGTTCATCCCCTTCTCCAGGCATGCGGATTGGTGTTTTTTTTGGTACCGGGGATTGAACCCAGGTCCTTGTGCTTGCGGGGGGGCTTGCGGGGGCAGACGGCAGAACCACTGAGCTAAATCCCCGGCCCCAGGCATGCGGATTGGAACCCTCCTCTGGGTGGGTGCAGTCCCAAGCCGGGGCCGACTTAGGGAGGCCTTTGTAAGACACAGCCTGCACAAATGTGCTTGACAGACTCGCGGGAAAGCCTTAGTGAAGGAGCTTCAGCCGGGAGCTGGAGAGCCAGGGGACTGACACTGAGCAATGTACGCAGGAAGAGCCAGCCGGGAAGAGAGGACAAGGGGTCTGAAGGCCCGTCGTGGGAGGAGCTAAGAACAGTGCGGGTGTGTGGGTGCTTGGCTAGCCCAGGGAAGCGCTGTGGAGTGGAGGCTAATGAGGAAAGCGGGCTCTCCTAGCCCCAGGAGAAAGGTCTTTGAGAAATTAGCTAAGATACAGGCCATGGAAACCAGGCGTGGCGGCACACGCCTATAATCCCGGCACGGCACTGAGAGGCAGGAGGATTGCAAGCTCAAGGCAGCCTGGGCTATTTAGTAAGACTGTCTCCACGAAACAACAGAACAAAATGAAAGAACCAGGTAGGGTTTGTTCCAACAGTCTGCTTTTTTTTTTTGGTACTGGGGATCGAACTCAGGACCTTGCACTTGCGAGGCAGGTGGCGGGGCGGAACCACTGAGCTAAATCCCGGGCCCCTATGGTGGCCTATTTTGAGTGGCCCACAGCCTCTGAGGTGACAGATACTGGTGACTTGGCAGAGACCACCTGCCAAGTGCTGTCATTCAATCCCTCATCAGGTGAGACAGCCCTTAGGGGAGGGTCCTGCTTCTGTCCCTTTCCTGGGAGCAGAAAATAAAGGCTTGGAACGTGGACATCCTATTTGAAGATCTCACCTTCTGTGGTGCCTTTTCCTCCTGGAACCAGGCCCGTTAAAATAATGCAGGCGCTCAAAAAAGAAGTCATGACGAATAGTAATACTTCCCCTCCCCTCAACCCCACAGACAGCTCCCTGCTGACATCTGTTGGATGTCCAGGTGGTTATTTTCTCGATCCGTCAGCATTTGCCTCATTTGTTCTGCCTTTAGGTGTAACCTGGTATTTCCTGCAGCTGCTGGCATGGTTGTAGGAGGGACTCCTACACACCCAACTAGGTCATCATGGATGGGAGGGACGAAGATCTCAAACACTTTCCTCCCTAGTTCTCACCTGCTGCGCCCACAAAAGTACCACAAGCAGTAAGGAGCCCAGGAAGCGAGCGTCAGAAGGCAAGGCAGCCGAGGACATGCCACCCAGCCCACCGCCCCCCGTGGGCAGTGACCCACAGGCCTACCTTGTGATGTCGCCGCTTCCTCCGGAATCTCAGCAGCTCCTTGTGTTGCCGAGACACGAAGTTGACAGCGGCGTATTCTAGTAGGGCCGAGAACACAAACAGCAGGCACACTGCCATCCAAATGTCAATGGCTTTCACGTAGGACACCTGGAGGGAGAGGAGGGCGAGGGAGACACAGGTGAGTGGGATTCAGCCCTGCTTCCATACCCGTGCCTCCGCTCTCTGGGCTTTCTGTTACCTGTGGCCAATCACAGTCCTAAAACACTGATGGAAAACTCCGCAATGTAACATTTACCATCGCGTCCATTCTCGTTAGTGTGATGAAATCTTGTGTCCGGCTGCATCCAGCCCTGAGTGAATCATCCCTTTGTTCATCGTATCCCATTGTAGATGCTGTCCCCCTCCTGCTCACTCAGCAGGCTGCTGGGTTGTCAGAGTGAATGTTCAGATATTGCAATGGTTGTGTTCAAGTAACTCTTACTTTACTCAGTAATGACCCAAAGTGCCAGAGTAGTGATAGTGAAATTTGGATATGCCAATGAGAGGCTGTACAGTGTGGATCCCTATGTGAAAAGGTGGAAGTTCTCAATTTAAGAAGAAAAAGAAAAAAAAAAAAGAGTTGGATGCCACGGTTGCTAAGATCTACAATAAGAACAAATCTACCTGTGCTGTTGTAATAGGTGGGGAAAACATACTACATGAAGGGCTTCAGGCATGCATAGGGTCTTAGAACATAATCCTTTATGCGTGTGGTGAGATGCTCTTCAAATACATCAAATAGCCCGTATAGAAGGTTGGGAACACTGACTGGTATGTAGAAGAGTACTAAAGAGAGAAGCATGGTGAGTCTAACGTTATCATTGAGTAGAATAGAATGCACTGTTTTAGGTGAGAGAATGTTGCACATATTTGTTGTGCACAATTTACACATTTAAGATGTATATATATATTTTTTAAGATGTATATTTCAATGCCTTTTATAATATCCATGGATACGTATGACCATCTTCATAGTTTTAGAACATTTTCAAAGCTGGAGATGCCAGAAATGTAAAACACCTGCTAAAAACCACAACACCAGACAGCGAGCAGAGCCAGCCAGGAGAGAGGTCCCTTGGGCCACTACCACCAGCAGGCCTGGAGGTGGGGCCGCCCAGCCCCGAGCCACATCTTCCACCACCTGTCCTGGATGCTGGCCGTGGAGCCATAGGATTTAACATTTCCCCTGCTGGTGTTCGGTCTTGCTTTGGTCTGATTCCTTTCTATTCCCCATCCCTGTTTTAAACTAGAAATACTTATGAAAAGAATTACTCCGTGCCCCTGTATGTTGAAAGTTTGTCTCTGTCTCTGTCTCTCTCTCTTCTCCCAGGGCCTTTCTTCCCACACCAGCCTCCCAGAGTCCTGGGATTACAGGCGTGGCCTACCACACCTAGCTTTAATGTTCTTTTTGATTTTTACAGGGGCTCACAGCTAAGGGTTTGCTGTGACTCTCGGAAGAGGCTTTGGACTTAAACTTCTCAGCAGCACCGAAACTGTTAAGGCTTTGGCAACTCTTAGCGATGACCTAAATTTATTTTATATGATGAGATGGACATGAGCCTTTTGGGGGCCAGGGGTAAAATGTTATGGCCTAGATCTAAGATGTCCCCCTTAAATCTAATGAGTTCAAAGGTAGAGCTTAAAAAAAAAATTCTAATCCTGTAGCTTGATCCCTGGGCCTTCACACTGAGGTATGCCTCCAGTCTTTTTCAATTTTTAAATTTTGAGACAGGGTCTCACTAAGTCACTAAAGTGCGTAGGCTGTGCTTGGACCTGCAATCCTCATGTCTCAGCTTCTGTGAATGCTGAGATTATAGGCAGGCACCACTATGCCAGCTCAGAAATGGGACTTTAAAAAGTGAGTGGATTATGGGGTGCTGTATGCACCAGTGGATGAGCACATAGCTGAATTAGTTGTCAGGAGGGGAGGCCTCGCTGGAAGTGGTGGCTCACTGGGTGTGTGACCGGAAGGGTGTGTCTTGTCTCCACCCCTCCTCCTCTCTCTGCTTCCTGGTTGCCATTCGTTGAGCAGCTTTCCTCCAAGTCCTTCTGTCATGGTATTTCTGCCTTGGAGCCAGCTGTCTGTAGACTGAATCCTCTACAATCATGAGCCAAAATAAACTTCTCCTCCTTTAAATTGCAGGTATTGAGTATTTTGTCCCAGCAACCAAAAAGTGATTAATATATTATTTATAACAGCCAAAACGTGGAAATAACCCAAATGTCTTCCAAATATCTTGCTGACTAGCTAAACAAAATGTCATAGATCCATACAATGGGATATTATTCAGGTATAAAAAGGAATGAAATATGAATGCATTTTACAACATAGATGAACCTTGAAATGTTATGGTAATTCAAAGAAGCCAATCATGAAAGACCACAAATTGCACAATTCCAGATGTTCAGAATAGGCAAATCCATTCAGACAATATCTATTCATGTTTTTTGTTGGCTGGTGGGAGGAGGGAAGGAGTGACTTTCAATAAATATAAGATTTCTTCTTGGAGTGATGAAAATGTTCTGGAATTGGATGCTATCTGTAGATAGTTGTGTAGATAGGGCTGTACAATTTTTTGAACATACCAAAGACTCTGAAAAGAGGCTTTGCTTTAAAAAGAGCGAATGAATAAAAAAGTGAATGAAACAGAATGTGGAGTGTTAATAACAAATGATGGCAAACATTTAGTCTAGTGTTAACCTTGAATGGAACAGAATGTCGAGTCTAGCACAAAAAAGACAATAGAATATTATGTCTGCTGTTACCGTCGGACAGAGAAGAATGTGTTGTCAGGTGTTTATGGTAATCGGGGACTGGTTTCATGCATTTTTATAGTGAATGTAGCAGAACCTGAGGTCTGGGGTTGATGAAAGAACATGTTTCTGAGTTTCATTGAAAGTGTGACTAGAGGAGAGCGTATTATCTACTGCCGATGGCAAATGAAACAGAATGTCAGTTTCATATTAAATGTTAATGGGACAGTCAGTGTCATGCAGAACAAAAAAACAGCGTACAGACTGAAAGAGACAAAACAGACCAACCATATGTAACGTGAAGGGGAGCCTCGATTTGCATTTTTTGACAAATAGGGAAAATTTGTTTTTTCCAATACCAGGGATCAAACTCAGGACCTCGCGCTTGCAAGGCAGGCACAGAGCCACTGAGCTAAATCCCCAGCTCTCCAAGTAGGTTCTATATTGTACTGAATTATTTTTAATTCAATTACTTCTAATTCAACAATTATTGTTGAATTAATGGTAATTATTTAGATGTGAAATGTCATTGTGATCCTTCTTCTTTATTTTGATGTGAAGTGTCATGATGTCTGTGTAGCCTTAAAAGGCTTCATCACAAACTGCATCTCCTAGTATCTATGTATCATCTATCTATTTTTTTTTTTTTGGTACTGGGGATCGAACTCGGGTCCTTGTGCTTGCGCGGCAGGCGGCAAAACCACTGAGCTAAATCCCCCACCCCTATCATCTATCTACTGGCAGAGAAAATACATGTAAAATGATAACAAACGGTACAAGTAGGTGAGGGATCTCAGAGTGTTTGTTCTATTTCCGTTCAACTTTTCTGGATGGAAGCAGAATGTGAGATGCAGCGCGGATTGGAAATGGCGCAAAGACTGTGCTGAGCGCGAGGCCCACGCAAGCAGGGCGGGGTCTGGCACGGACGGTGGAGCAGAATGTGGTGTCTGGTGCTCGGCGAGCAGAGCAGAATGTGTTTCCGAGGGTAAACAGTGAGTGTGGTGGAAAGTGTGCCCGGAGCTGAAGACAGAAAAGAAGGCGTAGCATCAGACATCGCCAGGGAAGGGAGCAGGAGGCTGGGCCTCAGCTGGGGTGAATGGAGAAGACACTGACAGCGAATGAAGCAGAGCAGCAGGTCTAGTGCTCAAGGTGGATTAGCAGAACGGGAGGGCTGGTGTTGGCAGTGAGGAAGAGCATGCTGCATTCAGTTAGGTGGCTGAAGGAAACACAGTAACGGCTGCTATCCGAAGTGGATGGACCAGAATGTGTCCAGCATAGGGTGAGTGGAGCAAGATGCGGTGTCTATGGCGAACGGAGCAGACGTGCTTTGCGAGTTAATAGTGAATGCGGATTGAAATGTAAAGACGGATTGAAGTGTGTTCAGAAAAGGCATGCGAGTGCTGTCCTAAGAAAGAACTGCCTGCAAGGCTGACCCTTGGCTGGTACCTGGTGACGGGGCTGAGGGGTTGTCCCCACTTTTCGCACCGCGAGGGAGGCTCACTGCCTGGACTGCTTGTGCCAGAGACGTGCTTCATGCTGGACATCTGCCTTCCGTCTGCAGGTCTGGAATTTTGGTACCTGCCAGCCCCTAAGTAGAACTTTGGGCGCTGAGTTTCTCATGAGTCTCTGCCCAGCCCGTGTGGGCAGAGACATCGCTCACCATGCGCCTGCATTCTGTGGGGGAGCCTCTGAGCTCTCTGCGACTCCTCATGGCAGGGGAAGAGGAAGAAAGCAGTACATGGGTACATCCTGTGCCCTTTGCCTTGTTATCTAACCATGCATTCTTACTGAACTGCCACAGCACACCTCACTGTGGGTACAAATCCATGCTGAACCCTACGGATTCTTGTATCAAATCTCTGAAAGTGACTGTGGTCACAGTGGTATTGACCATTAATGGTGAAAAGCAGAATGCTGTCCTTAACTTGAAAAGGACAATGGAGGACATTGCGAAGTTGAGAAGTTGAGTTTTAACGATTTTTGGTTGTTGTTTTCCTTGAGACGGTCTTGCTATGGTGCCCAGGCTGCCTTTGAGTTCCTAGACTCAAGGAATCCTTCTGCCTCAGCCTCCTAAGTGGGTGGGACTGCATGAATATGCCACTGCGGCAGGCAGTTAAAAAACATTGCTTTGTTTTGTTTATGTGACGTTTTAATAGTAAATGAAGCCAAATGTGTGCCCAGTGCTGCTAGAGAGCGCGGCAGAATGGAATGTCGAGTGGAAGGCGGATAGGTTGGAAAGCCAGACCTGCACTCCGAGTTCCTGCGCCACCTCGGTGCTCACCTTGGGCAGGGATGCTCGGGAGCCGGAGCTCTGGGTGGTCATGGTGAGCACAGTGGTGATGCCCAGGCCCACGCGGGCGGGCGCCGCATCCATGTTGATCCAGAAGGAGATCCAGGACAGGATGACGATGAGCAGGCTGGGGATGTACATCTGGATCAGGTAGTAGCCCATCTGCCGCTCCAGGTGGAACCGCGCCTCGATGCAGGTGAATTTACCTGCAAGAAGGGACATGAGAAGGAGTCGTAGCCTGGTGGATGGGAGCAAAGGTTTAATTCCCAGATGGCTGCAGCTGGAGTCTGGGGCAGCCTCCCAAGGGGTGAGTTCTGAGTCCCTCTCTATCTCAGTCTCCTCATCTGTGTAACCAAGGATAACTCGGTTGGCTCTCTGTATCCCTGGGATCTGCATCCATGGGTGCCACCAACTGTAAGTAGAAAATATGCAGAAAGAATACTGTATCTGCTGGGCGTGGTGGTGCACCCCTGTCATCCCAACTCAGGAGACTGAGGCAAGAGGATTGCTTTGAGTCTGAGGCCAGCCTGGGCTGCATAGTGAGTTCAAGGCCAGGCTGAACTGCACAGGGAGACCCTGTCTCACGTGGTTACTCATTTGGCTCTGTGGAAGACAGAATGAGATGATGCTCCTGAAGAGCTTAGCCAGAACCTCACATATCATAAATGCTCGGGTTGGCACTTGCCACCAGCATGCCACCTTCCTCATCACTGTTTTAATGCTAAGTGAGAGGTAAGCAGCTCCCTCCACCCTTCTGCCAGCTGTCTCCCCAAACATGACTTGATCCTGTCGCCTCTTGTAAAACCTTTCATTCCTTTCTTCTCTCCTTAGACGAGGAGGTTTGTATTACCTACAGAAGAAGTTCAGATTCTTTAGTCTGCCCTTCATCACTTGAGCTCTAACCTGTCTTTCTGACCGTTTCCCTTCTTTCTTCACCCTGATCATTACCCCAAAGCCTCATGTTTGGAAGGTGATTGGATTGGGGGCATTATAGCTGCCTTGCTGCTAGGCAGGGTCTGGTCGTTAGGGGTTGGTCACCGGGGGTGTGACCGGAAGAGGGCCTCCTCCTCCCCACCTCTTCCCTTCGCAGCTGTTTGCTTCCTGTTCACCATGAGGTGAGCAGCTTTCCTCCGCCCAGCCCCTTCCAGCATGCCGCCAACCGTGCAGCTTCTAAAACATGAGCCAGACTAAACCGCCTCTTCTTTTTTTTCTTTGGTACTGGGGATCAAACTCAGGACCCTGCATTTGCGAGGCAGGCGGCGGCACCACTGAGCTAAATCCCCGGGTTAAACCTCCAAACCTGCTCTTCAAGGTATGGGTGTTGGGTATTTCGTCTCAGTGATGAAGAAAGTGACTAAGGACACTGGGGATTGAATCCAGGGCCTTCCCTCTGAACTACAACCCCAGCCCTACTTATTTATTTATTAAGGTCTCACTAAAGTTGCTCAGGCTGGCCTTGAACTTGAGATCTTCCCGCCACAGCCCCCTGAGCCCTGGGGTCATGGTGTGTGCTGCTGTATGCAGTTCGTGGTGACTGTTTCACCACAATGTGTCTGCAAATCAAAATATCAGGTTGTACATCTTCAGTAGGTACAAGTTTATATTTTATTTGGTGGTAGCATGTCAGAAAAGGAAATTAGAAAAATGAGACAGAGATGCTAAAGGGCTGGGGTCCAAGAGGGGCAGCTGTGATTACCAGAGGGGGAGTCACTGCTCATGGCTGCTAACGGGAGTCCATTCTCTCCCTGACTCAGTTTGCACAGGGAGGGAGGTGGTGTCTTTTGAGGTTCTGAGCCTTCTCTGAGGTGAGCGGGAAAGGGGCCGCTGTCCTGGACAGCCCCGAGGCCAGGCCGCCTTTCACCTGCGCTTCTGCCTGCACGGGGCCTGCAGTGGTGCCTCAGCCGCTCTCTCGCCTCCTCTCTCCGGCTCTTGTCAGCCTTCTGCCCGCCTCTCCTCCTCTACTCAGCTGGGCCTCCCGACTCCCTCCTGCAGTGCTCCTCTCCGCCGGCTCCTGGCCTGAGACAGGCCACTCCATGCCCATCCTGGTCCGAGCCCAGCTCACTGTCGCGTGCCATCTCCGGGCAGAGGCCGTGCTGGTCTCGGGGGTGCGGGACTGTGTGCATGCAGGGTGGTTTTCAGCCTGGTGCACTCTGTCCAGTGGTTTCCAGATCTTAGCTGCTGCCTCTGGGCTCTGCTTATGAGGCCTAATGGCCACACTGCCTGTACCTTACCCCATCAGGATGCAGTGCCCGGGTGACAGACTGCCCTTCCCTGCGGCCATAGACACAGGTGCCCTCTGCTACGGGATAGAGGACATTCACCAGCTTCCCTGGTAGTCACCTATGGCCTAGGCTTAAGCTGCTCACTCCAGGACTCACAGGAGAACATTCCAGAGCTCGTTTTTGGTTCTGAAATCTCGTCTCTTACCCACGGGGTGATACATGGAGAGCTGTGCCCATCCTGGGCGCTTTGTAAGCTCTGTGAATAACCGGTCCTGGCCGGGCCTCATCCGAGGAGCGAGGCTACGCATACCCACCTGTGTTGTAGTGCTTGGTGCAGTACCGCAGGTCCTTCTCTTCCTTCAGGATAAACTGAGGCAGGGTTAGTCCGTCTGCCACCTGCACAGCTCCCTGCTCCTGCCACTCAAAGATGAGGTCATTCATGGTGTATCCAACTGGAGGGGTCAGAAGAGGTTGCAGTCACCACCCAGGGGTGCTTGTGTGAGGCATGTCGGGCTCAGAGGCTGAGGATGGCGCTCCGGAGAGCCCGGTGCCCTCTGTAAATTATCCTCACAAGAGAGCTCACAACTGGTTTCCCCGTTTACGCCGACCCCTCAGCCCTCTCCGTCTCTTCCCGGCCTTCCACACCCTGCCTGAGCTCGTCTTGCTGCCTGTTGCTCACCCCCGTGTGAAACCGAGTGGAGAGCTGCTGCTTCCGCCTGCACGCCATCCTTGCCGACCACCTTTGTTGGAGAACGGCTCTGGGGAGCAACTCTATCACACGCTGCCTCGGTGGACGAACTGCTGGGAGCAGCTCGAGCTGTGCGATGGTGACGCCGTGAGGGCAGTGAGACTCTGCCCTAGGACTTGGATGCTTGAGAGAAGGGAGGTGAGGCTCAGAATTGCCTGCTGCCGACTCCCCTGAGGGGCCCAAGAGAAGGCTCTGCTAATTCCTGCCGCCTAGCTGCTTGGGTCTGTTTCCTGTACTTTTAAGTTAGTGAGACTTCTGCGGTTGCCCTGAAAGACCGGCTATCCCACATGTTCAAACCCTGGGCTGCCACAAAACCTTCTCTGGGTCCTGCTGTTCCCCATTGGAAGGAAGCGCTCCTTTGAGGCTGTAGCATTTTCTATTTCTGACAACACGCTTACCACTCGCTCCCCCAGAATGGTTTGTGCAGCCAGTTGCCTACCTCCTGTGCTGAGCCGAGCCGAGCATCCACATTCCGGGGCTCAGGGACCTTGGCCTATTCAGGCCAACGCCCCCGTTTCTGGTGAGCACACTCACAGGGACATGGAGCAAGGCCTCTTTGGAGAATGCTGCTGACTCCAAAGGTTGGGCCTCAGCCAGGCAGCGTAATGAGCATTACGTTTCTAAAGCATTTTCTAAGAGCAAAGCCCTCATCTAGAGTTTGAGTTATCACAACAATCCCCTGGGTTCAGCTATCAGGGAGATCCTGCTGGTCCCACAGGTAAGTGGGAGCTTGACTCTGTAGGAGGACTAATGCAGGCACTCACAGCTTTCCAGTTGCATGATACAGGTCTGGACATCCATGGGGAAATTCTTCAGGTCCATGGGGCAGGCCAGTGTCAGCGTGATCCTGGGAAGAGAAGAGAGTTGGGTGGTGTTGGATGCAGGGAAGCTGGGCTCTGTTCTGGTTGTGGCCAGAACACCAGTTGTCCAGGATAGGGAAAGGAGGCCAGACAGCGAGTGTTTACTGAGAAATCAATGAACATTCTTGAGTCCCTGGGGTGGAAACGGAGGCTCAGCAAGGTGCAGTATGTTGCCTAAAGTCACAAAAGTCAGGGGGCTTCTGGGCTTCTCAGACCTGTCCCTAGCAGGTTGCTGGGGGCCAGGGGCTGCACCGACGCGGCCTTCTGAAGAGCCCTCAGGTAGACACTGCTGGGCCTTTCAGCTGAGCTGCACCAGGCCTCAGGCACCCAAGGTGCACTGCAGCAGGTCCTGGGTTCCTCAGAAGTCATTCCAGAGGCCCCTGATTGCTGGGCATCCACACCGTGTACTCACATCTGGGGTCCTGCCAGAGTAAGAAGGAAAGTGCCGGGCTCCCCAGGATTCTGGGATGACTGTTTATTTTGGTTTGATCAACCCTTGCATAGGCTGCAGCCTGGGGGCCAGAGGGAGTTCTGCTGGCAGAATCCAAGGCCTATAGCTCAGGCTGGGATACAAGGCTCCAGCTTGAAAGGCTTTACCCACATCAGAGCACCTGCTGCAGGGCAGGGAGAAGAAAGGCTCTCGGGTCGCCAGGCTGGCTCCCTGCTCTGATAGTGGGGATGCTGGGGTGCAGAGTGGGGAGGTTGGGGCTTGTTTGAAGTCACCCAGCAAGCTGTCGGCCCAGCCAGGATTCAGAAACCTGTCTCCTAGCGTGTGGATCCCGAGGCCCAGTGGGGTTGCCTTACTAGTTTGCTGGCAGGAACTGAGCTCTGCCAGGCCAATCTCGTGCCCCAGGGCCCCTAACTGGTGCTGCTCTGCTGGAACCTGGCTGCTGGCACCTTGGTCGTACTGGGCCCTTGATGAATCCCCCCTGCGGCTCTCACCAGCAGCTCTGGCTGTGGGCAGCTTAACCTAAAAGTAGAAGTAAGCCAGGGTAGGGGGTGGGAGGAGGAAGAGGGAGGAAAAGAAGAGAGAAGGGAGGAGCAGAAGGAGGGGACAAGTGAAGGGAGTGAATGAGACTGAATTTTTGAAGATAAAGGCTCCAAAGTGGGGCAGCTGTCACCCTGGCTTAATTTCCGGAAGGTGAATAACCTTGGGAACATTGCTTTCTGCTGATGTGTCCTTCTATCATGCTGCACTGGGACTAAGCTTCGTGAAGATAGGAAACTATCCAGCTAGCAGCGAAACCCAAGCAGAGTTGTTTCGACGCTCCCTCCTCCCCAGCCTGCTTGGCTGAGCACAGCCACACCTGAGGGTTAGGGTCAGCAGGGCTTCTTCCAAGCCCTGGATATTTAAGGTTCATCTCCTATGGAGATGGATCAGCCGATGGAAATAAGATTCATTTCCCTGAGGAACCAAATGGGACAGCGCAGTTGTTTAGGGGCAGTGGTGTTTTAAGCTTTTCGAATTGAAAATACATTCATTCATCAAATATTTGCGTGCCTCTCGAATGCCACGCCCTGTCCTAGGCTTTGCCATGGATGGCCTCAGGTCCACAGAACACAGATTAGATCTAGGTTCTGAGCTAACTATGGCAACTGTGGTGAGTTACTTACATTTCCAGATAGATCTTCACTGGCCTAATCTGCAAGTTGAGCACAATAAAACCTACTTCCTGGGCCAGGGATTTAGCTCAGTGGTTATGTCGCCTGCCTCGCAAGTACAAGGTCCTGAGTTCAATCCCTAGTACCAGAAACAAAACAAAACAAAACAAAAAAACTCCCCTACTTCCTGGGGCTAGAAGGAGGAGATACAATCCATGAAATGCACCCAGCAGAGCCAGTGACTCCTCAGTGAATGCAATGCATGCTGTTGCTGTGCATATGTGAGGCCACTTCTTCAGTCGTGGACTCGGTCATTGTCTCCACAACCCTGGGGAGGTGATTAGGACCTAGATGGGGAGGGGTGGCGGGAGACTGAAAGCCGTGCCTCACCAGGGTCTGCATAACCCATAGCTGGGAGGGGGTCTGGCCTCTGGGTGCACTGCAGGGTGTGTGCAGTAGAAGAGTTTGTAGAAGGGATGGAGCAGACATGGCATACAGCAGTGAGCAGGACCATCCAGCTGGCAGGCCTGTCTCCTTGGGAGCTGCTGTGATTTTCCAGGCTTGGTGCCTTTGCCCTTGCTATTGGTCATCATGTTTGACTCCTCCTGAGACGCTGGATGACTCAGACTCCTCTCTCTAGACTGCCTTCCCCGGTCTCCTTGGTTACCATGAACCTCACTCCTAGAACTCCTAGTGGCATTTTATTCATACTTGTTGGGTGTAAGCTACAGAGCTGGGACTCCTACTCTGCTAAGGTGTGGAGCTGCAGGCCTGTCCAGTTTGTCTTGTCTCTCCCTGGGTGTTTACTTCAGAGGCCGATGGGGCAAGGCATGTTCTGAGGAGGGAGTGGAAGACCGGGCGGAGAGCTCACCTGATGCTGTAGAGGACATTCCCATTCCGGGAGATCCGCAGCAGTTTGTTGTCTGTGGTGATCTCGTGGAAGTGGGCCCCCTTCTCGTTGGCGAAGAACAGGTCAGGCTTCCAGATGGAGTCCAGCATGGACGGGTCCAGGTCCAGAGAGTCATCGGGGTATTCATTGTAGGCCAGGCGGGGGTCGTTCCACTGCTGCCGCAGGAAGATGTTGACTCTGTAGTCCTGCAAAGGGGACAGGGAGGGGGAGGCGGGCTCAGACTCCCGAGGAAGTGTGTCCCAGCTGCCCTCCTGGAGGGGCTTACTGGGCGGTGGGTATCTTCTCTGGGGACGGAAGGAAGTCTGTGTTAGGCAGAAACATGGGACATAATTACCCCTGAGCAGCCCTAAATGCCTCATGTATTCACATCTGAACTGAGGTGGTTTAAATGTTATTGTTTCTTTTGAAGACAGTTTAAAATACAGTTCAAAGACTAATGTCATATACCCTCATTTTCATCATCCCCTTAATGCTGTCGCACGTGCTTCGTGTTTTCAGAGAATGACTCTGTTACAGATAAAGTCGCAGCCCCATTTTGACCATTGACCCCAGGGGTACCGTCATTCTTACTCACACTATAGTCTGAGAGTTACGGATCTAGAGAGGTCCGAGGAACAAAAACAGAAACAAAAAGCTGGTGTCAGCATTCACACCGTTCTGTTTAAAGACAACGATTCCCGAGCAGCGAAGGGAAGCTTCGAGAAGAATTCTAGAGCGCTGCTGCTGGTCCCTGGGTTCAGATCAGTCTGCAGTAATCCCTGCCCTCTGTAACTTTGGATGGAGTGTGTTGATTTGTTCGGGGAAGTTTAGCAAATGTGGAGGAGCTGCACTGACTGGCAGCTGCCCCTCTGGGCAGTGCTGAATTAACGTTCCTCTGATGGGATTGAGGTGCGGCTGTTTCACTGGCAAAAGGTTTGCAAGGATGAAAGCCATTTGGGAAATAGTCTAGATGACCTCACGCAGCCGCGTTGTTTGTGGCAGACTGCTCAGAGACTAGGCGCTAGCGATTTCCAAGAAGGAAGAGCAAGTGCGACAGTGCTCTGGTGGATTTTGGCCATGGCACACTTGTTCTGCACACGATGCTGAACCTTCTACCCAGCACAGATCCGGGATTGCTGTCCCAGTCCGAAGCCTGCCCTATCCGCTACCTTTTCTTTTTCCAAATGAAGAAACTGAAGTCAGAGAGAGGCAAGACTGACTCAGGGTCACTGTGACACTACAGCGACAGAGCTCGCTGTGGCTCCAAGTGTCCAACCCCTCCCCAGGGCTTGTTCAGCCGCCCCTGAGATCCCAGTGGAGCTGAGAGTCTGTTTAATTTCCATTCCCAACTGGAGATGCAGTGAATGGTATGGGTAGGCCTCAAAGACGGGAAACTGGGTAATGCTGTTAAGAAATATTTCATTAGGGATACCCAGCGTGGTGGTGCATGCCTGTAACCCCAGCACTCTGGGAGGCTGCGGCAGGAGGATCACAAGTGTGAGCCCAGGCCGGCAACTTAGAGACTTGGCAAGACCCTGTCTTAAAATTAAAAAAAAGTGCCGGGGGTGTAGCTCAGTGTGAAGGCCCTGGGTTTAATCCCCAGTACCCCCCAACACACACGAAAGAAAGAAGGAAAGGAAAAGATGAGAAAAGAAAAAGAAATCAGGTTCATTAAGAAAATCTGGGATCATGAGTATTGCGGCTATACAAGAGAATTTGGGGTATATTTGTATTTCCCAAAGCAGAAGGGCCTAGCTTCTGTGTTGGACTCCCAGAAAGGCCTGTAGTTCCCCAAAGATTAATACCCTTGTTCAAGTCCAACTAACTTTCTTTCTTTCCCTCTTTCCTTCTTTCTTTCTTTCTTTCTTTCTTTCTTTCTTTCTTTCTTTCTTTCTTTCTTTCTTTCTTTTCTTGTCTTTCTTTCTTTTTCTTTCTTTCTTTCTTTTATTCCTTCCTTCTTTCCTTCCTTTCTTTCTTTCTTGCTTTCTTTCTTCTTTCTTGCTTTCTTTCTTCCTTTCTTCCTTTCTTCCTATTCTTTTATTGGTACATTTTAGGTACACAATACGTTTACATTTCTCATTGGGTGTTTGTACCTGTACATGATGGATCTTGGTTCTTATTTTTTCCCCATTCCCTGTGCTCCCTTCACTTCTTCCACTCTTCCCTATTTACATAGATTTCAAGTCCAACTTTAAAGACTTTCATTCAAGAAATAAGCTCCACATACGGGAGCCTTCTGCTGCTCTTTCCTCAAGGGTGCTGTATAAATGTGGTCATGCTGCGTTTCCTTGGGGGGCTACTTCTCAGTCCTCCCTGGCCTTCACCCATCATCAGCAGGGGTGAACTGAGATGAACAGCCTTCCCCTCTCTCCCTCAGCCTTGCCCTACTCTTCTCTTGGTGCGGTGCGGATTTCATTCTGTTTGCTTACAGAAATATCAATAGTTTCAAAAAATGTTCCAAGGTATTTTATAGGTTTTTTCTATAACTTAATTGCAGCCTCTCCCTCCAGCCCCATAGAAAGTGACACCTGGGCTCATAATCTCATGCCTTATAAGTCCCAGGGTGGAGGGAGAACTCGAGGCCAGGTCTGGCTGTCGCTCCTTTGTTTTCCTTGGTGATGGTAACAGACAGCTTGGAAGAGGCCCCCCTGGTCATGGGGTGGGAAACAGTCTCTCCTTTCACTTGGATCTTTACACGAAGTGTGTGTGTGTGTGTGTGTGTGTGCACGTGTGCGCTTGGACAAGGCACTGGGGAAGTCACATGGGAGTGAACAGACTGACAGGGCAGGAAAAAGCCTTTGATCCCCAAGCCCCAGCTGCATGTGCGTTGTTCTGGCCAGTGACATGTCAGACTGCAGGAAGCGGAGAGGCGGAGGGGAAAGTGGCATTCCCTAAAATGGCCTGTGTGGCACCAGGTGTCTTGGTAGACACTGCCACATACATTTAATCCTCACCAAAGCCCTGCAAGCAAACATTCAGGTTCCCACGGTGGGGGTAAGGAAAACGGTTTGGAAAGGCTGAGAAACTGAGGCCAGCGAGAGGCTGGGTGGGACCAAGATGAGGCCTGGCCATGCCTCTAGCAGGCTCTCATCTCTGTCACTTGGGTGTGGAGAATCAATTCTGTCCCTTGTCCTCATTGCTTTGGCAAATTCTGCCTGTGCAGCTTAAGCCTTCAGGGCCCCTGCGTCCCCCCAGGCTTTCTTCCTTCCTACTTTGAGCACTAGGGGATCCCCGTGTCATTCCATGGAGCACTTCCTCTCCACGTGAGTCTGATCTCCTCACCTCGGTGGGCAGCAAGTTCAAGGGGCAGATCAGACCTCGTGTTTTCTTCTGCACCATTTCATCTACCAAACCAGTCAGTGCATCTAGGAGCCACCAGTGCTCAGGAGAAGGAGGAGGGGGCAAAATCAGAAAAGAGACGCACAGGACAAAACAGCTTTTTTTGTTTTTTGTTTTTTCAGACAGAATCTCTCTATGTAGTTCAGGGTGGCCTTGAACTTACTATGTAGTCCAGGCTGGTCCGGAACTCATGGTGATTCTCCTGCCTCAGCCTTCTGAGTGCTGGGATGAAGACATGCACCACTTCACTTGGTGAGGAAAACATTTTCTAAGAGTCACACAGCGATTCAGCAAAGGACCTGGCTTAGAACCTGGCTCTGCTTCTCTAGAAGAGAGCTTACTGTTAGAAATAGGATATATGCTCCCTAAGAACTGTTCTAAATCCAACAGCTGAGGGGAATTAGTGGGGTTTTTTCCCAACACCATTTAACCTGGATTTATTAAGTGCCAGGCAGTGCTCTAGGTACTGGGGAGTCTGCTATTCAGCCACAGAGCCTGGCGTCCACTGATGGTCCCATGTGGGGGCGAAGGCTCCGGCAGGGGCCATGTGCAGGGCCCTGGGGGGTGCAGAACAGCAGTCCCCAGGCACCAGTGTTACGTTTCGGGGAGACCAGCTGTGGTCGGGCCATGGGAAAGTCGAGAGGCAAAGAGAGTGTGGTGCTCGGGAAAGACTGGCAAGTCCCTGTCTGTGGAGGAATGGGAGGAGCAGACGGGGCTCCCCAAGCAGCATTTGGACTGAGACGTGACAGCAATGCGAAGCCTCTGAAGAATTTTAGGCAGGCATGGATATTATTCCACTTGCATTTGATTACTGATATTTAAAAATATTTTATTTTTTCTTATTGCAGAAGTAGTGCTCGCTGACTGCAAAGAAAACACGAATGTGCATCATCCATTAGAAGAAAACAGAACCTGTAGGGTGTCCTATAAAATGACCAGTGCAAAGTTGGAGCAGGAACCTGGGGCGGGGCTCAGGGTCCCCAGGTGCTGGATGCCTTCTGTGAGTGTCCACTGGCTCCTCCTCCCGCGGCTGCTACCCAGTTGGTGGACGGCAGGGGAAGTGGGGTTCAGAAATCAGTGCATGTGGTGTGACAGGCTGAGAGTGGAATGCTGTTTTGCTGACTCAGCCTTACCCTTCTGTTGGTCTATATTCAACGTGTTGGGGGCCATGTTGGGGGCCAGAGGACAGCCTCCTGCAGCTGGCGTTTTACATCTCAGCCTCTCAAAGGTGGCCCATGAACCTGGGGCAGGGTCTGGTCCAACGGTCCAGGACCGACTCACCCATCCTGCCTCAAGCCCCTGATTTCCGATCCTGAGCTGCCTTGTGTATCAGATTAAAGTAGAGCATCCACACATCATTCATTCATTCTGCAAACACTGATTAAGGGCTCCCTCTGTGTCACCTGCAGTTGGATCTGTCCTCCATTCCCCACTGTGTCAAATTCTCACTTCTAACAAACTCCTCTAAATCCAGTATTGCAGTGAGATAGGAAGCATGGAGGGTTTTTATGCTCCCCATGCTCAGAATTGAACCCAGGGCCTCGTCTCTGGGTCCCACAGATCCTAGCCCTTTTAAATTTTATTTGGAGACAAAGCCTCACGAAGTTGCCCAGCCTGGCTTCACACGTGTGGGCTTCTTGCCTCAGCCTCCTGGCTAGCTGGGCTCACAGGCATGTGCCGCTGTGCCTGGCTTATGAAGTGTTGCCATGGGAAAGAGCTAAGAGGACGTGGGAGTGTGTGGGTGGGAAGGGGTGTGGAAGGTGAGAGGCTGCCCGCTGCAGTCAGAACCGAGACGCGTGGTATGAAGAGGTGGGCATAAGAGCAAGATTCCTGTGCCTTCCGAAGTCCCTTCAGCTCTAGAAGGGAAGCCTCTTCTCCAAACTCAATCCGCCTCTATAAACATTTATCAGGCTGAGTCAGAAGTCAGTGAGGGTAGAGGCAGAAGATTGTGGTTTCTACACTAACAGATCTCAGGTTATCCCGCAGGCAAGGTAAAACTCGGTCACAAATATGTGCCATAGGAAACACAAGGTGCTAGGGATCATGAGAAGTTCTAACAAGCTGCGACTACACGTAGCTCTCAGGTCACAGGCATCAGCTTGGATGGAGTTTTAGAAGCTCTCAGACAGGAGATGGCATCCAAAATAGCCCACTTCAGTTTGTTCCATCCTCTTGAAGTTGGCATCTCTAGATCTCGTGTTGTTCTGGTTTTACCAGGAAGGAGGTCATTGGTGTGTGAGGACCACAGAGCCGAGGCAGACAAGTTTAGAGCAGGGTCGGATATGAGGAACAGGGTCACAGCCTCGGGGTATTTAGAATTAGGATGAGGAGGGCTGGGAGTAAAAGGAATCTCATCTGTTAAGAATAGCAAAAGTGTCTAGGCGGGGCACTCAGGGCTCTGTTCTGTTTGACCATTATCGGCATAGGACCTACTAATTTACCAGGCATTTTTTCCAAGGATGGCTTATTTTATCCTTAAAATAATCCCATGGCACAAACGTGTCCAGCCTAATATATGGCTGAAGCAGGCTCGGGGAAACAAGTATTTTGTCTATGTCACACAGATGTTAAAAGAGGGGCTGGAATTTCAACTTGACTTGTCCGATCGTATGAAGTTCATGCTCTCAACCACAGGGCCCTGATAACGCTGTAAAATGAATTGATTTGAGACGGTGTCTGGATTTTATTCAGTCAGTAATTTGGCATCAGTGAAAACTTAAGTGGTGGAGTAACATCAGAGTTTC
Source organism: Heterocephalus glaber (assembly GCF_053883595.1). Classification (NCBI taxonomy): domain Eukaryota; kingdom Metazoa; phylum Chordata; class Mammalia; order Rodentia; family Bathyergidae; genus Heterocephalus; species Heterocephalus glaber. The sequence continues at coordinate 36,502,413 of NW_028258377.1, read as the reverse complement.
GCTCCAGGAGGATCAGTATGCCAGGAGGGACCACAGGAGTGGAAGTGAGAGAGAACAGCTACAGGGAGATGGGTGGGAGGCTGTTTGACAGCCCAAGCGAGAGGCGAGAAAGCTCTAAGCTAAGGTGGTGAATGGGGAGTGGGTTCAGGTGAGAGGTTCTTTATCACCGTCCTCTTCATTACTTGCACCATTAAATATTACAACTAGAAAGAACCGTGGAGACTTCTATCTCAGCTTCTTCATTTTACACATGGCCCAGAGGAGAAAGGTGACCTTCCTAGGGTTCACAGAAATCCAGTGACCTTGGCAGAATGCACGTGCAGTGATGACTCCAGCCCACTTCTCACACTGTATACCTTTTGGGGCCAGGAGTTGAGGGACTTGGGGGCCTCCGCCATCCGCGAGGTAGAAGGAGAAGCTCTAGCAGGGGTTGGCCCTGGAGTCTGGGATTAAGATGCACAAGGGCGGGACCAGTCTGCCAAAGACCGGGGCCAGGGGACCCATTCAGAGGGAGGCCTCTCAGGCTTGGTTTCCTGGGTGGTGCCTTTCCTCCCCTGCATTTTCCCAGGCCTCTGGGAAGCACTAGGAGTGAAGGAGTCACACACGGTTTCTGCAGAAATGGTGACTTAGACTTAGTCTCGGTCCTTCGGACACGTGAACCTTGCTCAGTTGGTGCATGTAGGGTTTACTAAGCCCTAGCTGAGGGTCAGGTACTATGCTAAGTGCTTTGTAGGAAACGTCTCACCAAATAAACTGAGAATTTCATAGAAAACTGAAGCCTTGGGATATTAAGTGCTTTGTTTAAAGTTAGTGACGGATCTGAGGTTTGACCCCAGGACAATTTGACTTCAAAGTCCTGTGCTTTTCAGTAGTATGCTGTAGTGGCTCCTATTATCAAGAATTTATATTTGTATTTGTTGCTCTTTTACTTTTCTTTCTTTCAATTTTTATTTTTATTACTACGCATTTGCAGTACACAATGAGCACAATCCCCATGGGGAGTTGGTACATGTACGTAACACACCTTCATTCTTTGACATCTCCTTTCCCTCCATTCCCTCCCTGCTCCAACCATCTCTTCATCTTCTCATTTGCAAAAGATCTATTTCCCTATTTCCTATTATCTATCTTTTATTTTCTCTTTATTTATATTTTGGGTTTCTCATATAAGAGAAAGCATGTGATATTTAAACTTGTGCGTCTGATTTATTTCATTTAACATTATAGTCTCCAGGTGCATCCATTTTCCCACAAATGACTTAAATCTATCCTTCTTTATGGCAGAATAGTACTCCACTGGGTCTTTATCCATGCATCTTTATCTGTCTTTATCCATCCATGGATGTTTATCCATCTATCCATGAATCATTGATGGACACATAGGTTGCTTCTGAGATTCAGCTATTGTGACTGTGCTGCTATAAACATGGTTGTGTATGGATCACTGTAATATGGTGTCTTTAATTTTTTGGGAAGATTCCTAGAAGAAGAAAAGCTGGAATAGACTTTTTTTTTTTTTTTTTTTGTACTGGGGATCGAACTCGGGACTTTGCGCTTTCGAGGCAGGTGCTGGAACCACTGAGCTAAATCCCCGGCCCTGGAATAGACTTTCTAGTTTTAGTTTTTTGAGGAATTTCTATGATTTCTGCGCTAGTTTCCACTCCCTTCAACAGTATAAGGGGCCCTTCCCCCACAGCCTTGCCGGCATTTGCTGTCACTTGGTTTCTGGATGGGAGCTCTTCTTTCTGGAGCGAGGTGAAATCTCACAGGTTGTGAACTCTGCTGTAGTTCTAATGGGCTCATCTTTCTAAGTGGTTTGCTGCTTTTCTCTAACAGCTTTTCAGATTCTGTCCCTGTGTTGCACTTCTAGGATTTTGCCTATGAGGCATTCTTTTTTGATCACATCGATTTGGGATTCTGTATGCCTCACTTATTTGTTTTTTTTTTTTTTTAAATGTAATTTTATTAGGTTTTTTTTTTTTGGTACCAGGGATCGAACTCGGGTCTTTGCGCTTGTGCAGCAGGTGGCAAAACCAGTGAGGTAAATCCCTGGCCCACCTCACTTATTTGTATGTTTAATTCTTTCCCCAAATTTGGAAATTTTCTGCTATTATTTCTGTAAACAGGTTTTTATGCCATTTGTGTTGTCTTCTGATTTTTCACTAGTTCCAATTAATCTTAGATTAGTCTTCTTTGTATCATCTAGGAGCTGTTCAATCCATTTTTCATGTTCTCTTGTTGCTTTTAAGGTATCTCTGAATTGGTCTGCTGCCCATACTTTCACTAGAATTTTTAAACTTCTGGATTTCTGTTTGGAACCTTTTCATGGATTCTAATTCCTTGATAGACTGGGTATTCATGTTTTGTATCATTTTGTTTAGCTCAGCTACCTTTTTATTAGTGTTCTGTAAACTTCCTGACATTTTGTTTATTACATCCCTTATCTGTTTAATTATATCTTCTCTGAGCTCACTGAGTACCTTATTGATCCATTTCTTAATCTCCTCTTTTATATTTTCAAATAATTCCCCTGTGTGGGATTTGTTTTCCTTCCCCTCAATGCCTGAAGGATTGGGTTTGGAAAAACTGGCAGTTTTTGGAAGCAGTTTGTTGCCTTGTCTTCTCAATGGGTCTATTTTTGTTTGTTTTGCTTTGTTTTATTTTGTGCTGAGGTTTGCAGATGCTTGTAGTGGAAAGTCTTTGTTGCTGGCATGGAGGTCTCTTTAGTTAGTGTCTGTTTTTCAGAGATGCACTCTGGGCTTGGCTAACTTTAGTCCTTTGCCTTTGTCCCAAGATCCAATCATCCCCATTAATTTGGGAGGGAAGAGTGCAGTGTAATTGGCCCAGCACTTACTTCCCTGGGAATGGACCATGGTATCGTTAATGACATAAAGGTAACTGAGATATTGGAATACAGAGAAAAACCATCAATAGCAACAACTATGCCACCCTGGCTATAGCAAGTAAATCAGCAACAGTATTATCATCTAAGACAAACTGGATATTGACATACCATAAGAACCAATAATATGTCACCCTTCACTATGGAAAAGAGATCTGTAATTGTAGTATAAACCCTAAGACAAACTAAATATTGACATACAGTTAATATCTACCAAATGCAACAACTATATCTTCATTAACAATAGAAAAGAATTAATAATAATAACAGAGTTAACTATCTAAAGATTAATAAAACTTAATGGTTATACTAGTAACCATTTATACTAGTAAAGATATAGGGGGTTGGTAATGGAAGAATGACAGAAGAAAAATTTGAAAACTTGAACAATGGAAGATGAAAAGGAGAAGAAAAAGTGAGACAAAGGACCATATTAAAGAGTAGAAGGATATTAATAGAATTAGAGAAAAGTAACAGAAAAGAATAAAGAAGAAAAGGAAGAAAAAAGGGAGAGAAAAATATGGAGAATAAAAGAAAAGAAAAAATTAAAAGAAAAAAGAAAGAAGAAAAAGAACAAAAAGGAAAATCCCTAAACCAGTAAAGGGGTGGGGGGAGAAAGAAAGAGTCCAAAAATAAAAGGAAAATTTCTCTGTAATTTTGAATGAGTGGCTTTTCTCCAGGATCCTCAGTTTTGGAATTATGTGTGTCAAGGCTTTCTCTGCCTAGCTTTGTGGCGTGTGAGTTTGTGAGGTGCCCCCCTGTGCTAGAGGCCTCTCTGTCTGTTTTCCCCAGGCTGTGGCAAATGTCCAATCCAAGGTGTGTCTTTGCGCACACTGTAGATGGGGAAGGTGATCAGATCTAAGATCTGTGCTGATGCAGGCAGCAGTGGAACTTCATGCAGCCCAGTGCACTCACTGCCAGCATCCTCAGACCCAGCCCTTTCTAAGCACAGCACAAGCCGTCCTGCCATGGAGGATGATAGAGCACATGTCCTTCTTGGCCTGAGCACAAACCTCTCAGCTCTTCTATGTCTAGCCCACACCCTCTCCTGTGGCTGTCTCCCAGCCAGTCAGTGCTGGTGGGTTACACTGGGAACCCCGAAGTGAAGTTGTTTTGTAGTTTTTCTGAGTCCCAGTCTTAAATTATCAACCTCTTCCTGAAATGACTCCTGATCAAGCACTCTCTGGAAATACGGCCGGCACTGCACTGGTTCCCTCTCTGGCAGTTGCATGCTGTGTGGAAGGAGCACCCTTGGAGTAAAACCCCACACTCCTTTTGCAGTTCACAATAGCCGTGGGCTCCTCCTGGGGCCTGCATAGCCAGCCAGCTCCCTTATTTCTCCCTGGAGCTCCTGGTCCTGGGGGCTTACAAGGCCTCTGTGGAGGCAGATTCTCCTTCTTGGAAGCTGGGGTGAATTTACAGACTGCTTCATTCCTTTGTTTGAAAATTAATTTTATTCTTGTAGTTTATATTTGTCATACACAAATATTCACATTCATCATAGGGAATTTGTGCCTGTACATAATATATCTTAATTCTTTTTTCCCCCATTTATTTTCTCTCCCTTCAACCCTTCTTCTCCTCCCCATTTCCAAAAGCTTTGTTTTCATTTTTTTCCTTCCATTCTCTTTCTTCACCATTTCCCTTCCTTCCCCTCCCCCTCCCTAGACTGCCTCATGCATTTCTCTGCACTGTGCCTGTCTCTCCAACCTCTCTGTAGCTTCCAATTTTTCTGTCAGTTCTTTCCTGATTCCTGCAGATCTAGCTACCTCTTCCCTTCTCCTCACCAAGTTGTCACTTTCCGGGTGTCTGGAGAGGCTAATCTCACTGCCGACTGCTACACTGCCTTCTTCCCTTCCACTCACTGGTTTTCAAAGCACCTTCACATTAGATTTTGCTTTATGAGGTTTGGTATGGAAGAGAAAATTCTTAACCCATTGGATATGGACACTAAAGCCCTAAAGGCTGAAATTCCTACTACCAGTTACTTGTGGATGTAGAAATGATAACAATGCAAATAATCGTCACATATTGGACCAGGGATTTAGCTCAGTGGCACTGAGCCTGCCTTGTAAGGGCAGGGTCCTGAGTTCGATCAGTGGTACCAAAAAAAAAAGAAGTCACATATTGAGGCTTTACCAGTGTGACACCATGTTAAGAGCTTATATGTGCTATTTTATCTTCACAATAACCCTGTGATTTGAATTCTATTATTCTCATTTTACAGTTATGAAATCAAGGCATATAGAGGTTAAAATACCAATCCTGACATCACACTACTAGTCGCTTTCAAATCTGGAATTTGAACTCAAGATGTTAATGCCAGAGTCCAAACATTTAGCCAGTGGCCCACCCAGGATCTCTCAGGATTGCTTTGAGTGATAGTTTCATGACATCTCAGTAGCATAAAGTACTGCCCCTGGCTGCTGTTTTGTACCTGTGGGTTGTGATGCGCACAGCTAGCAGAAGTATGGCAAAGGGCACAGGACAGAAGGCATCTTCCCTAGGCCTAACATGCCTTTTTCTGGATTTGACCCGGGGTTCTGCCCCACTCTGTCTATACAGGAGTCCAGTCCTGGCCCACTCCCCAGATCCCTGATTCTTGACTGTGTGGTTCCAGGTGTCTAATTGGTGCCATAAGCCTCTCTGAAGTCCCCACAGCTGCCTGCTGCATTCTCATTTGCATATCACACGATCAGAGTATATTTGTTGTAAAGAACAGTGTATAGTTTGGACCAGTGAAGCAGAGCATCTTTGTTTGTCTTTAGGGGAATACTAAAGCCCAGTATGAGTTTAGTAATTCTAGAAAGATGCTAATAGCAGCATTTTTATTGGATGTCTAACATTGGCTGAAATTTTGTATGTATTGTATTTGAAAACCTTTTATCAACCTAGCATACTGGGTATTATTATATACATTTTACAGGGAAAGAAGCAGAAATTCAGTAAGGTTAAGACAGATGTTAAGTGTTTTATCTAAGATCACATGGTAAGTCTTAGAATATGTGTATAGATCTAGGATTTCTCATTCCTAATTTTATATTCTTTTGATGATCACATGCTATCGTTCTGTTTCCTTTTTGTAAAAAAATTTTAAGCCAAGTTCCATCTGCTTTAAAAACACCTATTTAAAATATTTATTATCTTAAAATATTCATTTTATTTGATATTTTAAAATTAAATATTTACTACTTAAATATGAAGTATTTTATTAAATATTGAAATTACTTAATTAAAATTTTAATTCAATATTAAATATGAAAATTTAAATCTTCTGTTGGGTACATGAAGGCAATATATTGAGCCCATGAGACAGGTTGGTTCATAAATATCCTTATCATCAGTGTCAGGTGGAAACTTTGAACTGGGATATCAAACAGTGGGGTGGTTTGATAATTGGTTGCCAAAGGATGCAAATTGAAGGTTGCATGTTAACCTGAAAAGAGGAAAGATGACAGGTGGCAGTACCAGGGACAGAAGTGAAACATGGGTGAAATGAGGTGTCCAATGCTCATCTCCTCCAAAAAGAAAAGACCAAAGCAACAAATAAGTAGTGACACTTTGAGAAAAAGGTCTAAAGGAGAACACTGGAATTCAGCAAGGGAGAGATGGGAATCCTGTAAGATGGAGCTCGGAATGGCAGCCAAGCACCCTTCCCCTGTGATCCTGGCTTCCCATCCAGGACAAGCTTAGGGTCCAGAGGGACTCCTAATTGTAGGGGAAAGGTAAGCAGGAGATCTCCAGCAGCCCTCATTACTGCTGCAGTCATCTATAGTCCTAGCTGCAGGAGAGTCCCACAGCTCTTATTGGTCTGGAGCTCATGTTAGGGAGCTTCCTGGACTCTTTGTGGCTGCAGTTCTTCAAAGAAGAAACTCACATAGTGTCCTTCTCACTCCACAGATTCCGAGCAGCTACAGGACACCATCTTGAGACTGGAACCCCTGCTGAAGTACAACCTGCCTGAGAGGATGGTGGCTACTGTATCTCCTCATATCTGAAGCCCCACTGTCATTCCACCATGATCACACAGGTGACTGTAGTGCTGTGATCCCAGCTCGACTCAGTGGCACAGTTATGACATTGCCACCCAAGCCCATGTAGCACCCTGTTCCTCAAGGAATAGGTGGTCTAGCAGAGCCCTAAGGCTACTCCCAGGGGTAGGGAATCTGCCACTGTGTGTGCCACCCCTGAGGACCAACCCACCCGACAGTCTCCCACTTCCAGCAAAGGTGCACCATGGCCTCCCAAAATACCTGCAGTCTAGGCCACTGAGGCACTTGCAGGCACCACTGACATTGGCTACAGCTGAAGCAATCACATGGAGACTATGTTCTTGAGGTTTCCCAGAACCAAAGCCAAAGCACCCTATCCAACTGATAACCCATCCACAAGAAAAAGTCCTTATGAAAGCTACTCCATAAAATTGGAGGAGGTGACTGTTCTTCCAAATGCTCAGATATCAATGTAGAGGCATGGAATCATGGAAAAGTGAGGAAAACATCACTTCTAAAGGAACATAACAATTCTCAAGTAACAGGCTCCCAAAGAAATAGAAATCAACAAAATTCCTGAAAAGAGATTAAAAATAATCATTTAAAAAATCTCAGTGAGGTACAAAAGAATTCAGATAGGTAATTCAGCAAACTCAGGAAAACAATTCATGATCTGAGAAATGAAATCAGAAGTTCAACAAAGAGATAAATATAAGAAAGAACCAAACAGAAATCTTGGAGTTAAAAAACTCAGCAAATGAAATCAAAATACAGTAGAGAGCCTCAATAGCCAACTAGAATAAACTGGAAATTTTGTGAACACAAAATAGAAAAAAAGAGAAAAGAAAGAAGAAAATCTATAGAACTTATGGGACAAAATGTGAAAAAATACCTGAATTAAGGAAATTCCAGGTGAGGAAATGGAAAAAGGGATAGAAAACCCTTTAACAAAATGATGGCTGAAACCTTCTAGTCTTGGGATAGACACAGAAATCCAGGTCTAGAAAGTGCAAACATCTCCAACTATACTCCACTCGAAACAGTCATTCCCGAGGCATGTTATAGCCACACTGTCAAAAGTGAAAGTTAGAGAACTGTATAACATTCGCAAGATAAAATTGTCAAATCACATATAAGGGAATCCATATTAGGCTAACAGCAGATTTCCCATCAGATTAAGAGACGATGAGTTGATAAATTCAAAGTGCTGAAACAAACTTGGAAATATGAAAAATAAGGTCACCCCTTATTAGTTAAATTAATAACAGAGAGGAATATGCAACAGAGGAATTTGGAGAAGCCCAGCATCAGTCACAGTGATCCATGTGTAATCTCACTGATTATGTTATGCATTTTAATTTAATAAGTAGAATCCTTATTTTTTTTGTTCCATCTCATTTAGAGAGCTACTTTATAAACTTGTGGAAATTTATTGTGTAGTACAAGAAAGGGCATTTCAAAAGCAGGAACTTGGCAGTTGGTAACTAGCCATTATCTGGGGGATAACGTCACTATGTCTGGAGGAGCACCAACTTTCTTGTCTCTGGAAAGAGGTTATCTTTGTGGTGAGACAAGCATGGTTTCTTAAAACTCTTGCCCTCTGGCCTGGATAAAACTTTCCTCAAGACGATCTATCTCCCTTTCTTCCAATTCTGTTTATTCCAAAAGCAATTTTTGCTTGGCTTTCCTGGTATTTGGATTATGGCAAGGGAGCTTTACAATTATTAGAATGAAAAGCCCTCTTGTAAATGGAAATAACTTAGCAGTCTTCTTTGCCCACTTCAGTATTTTCTGGGTTTGTTTGCCAAGATTCAGCTTTCCTCAATTTGATGTGTTGGAGAGCCACACACTGGGCTATGATACATTTGTGATTGTGATGCCTCCCTTGATGGAATATTGGGAAATGGTCTTCCAGAAGATGATACTAAGCCTTGTTATAACCCTATTTTCTGCCCATTAACATAATAGACAGAGTGTTCTCTTCTCTACCTTTTCTCAGTTTTCTGTTCACCCAGGCCTTTGTACAGTGCTGAGCTGTATCTAACTGAACAGTACTTAATAGACTTTATCTTGGATCTCCAAACTCAAGAGTATAGAAGCAACCAAATTCAAACTGTGTAGAAAGACAGAAAGTGTAATGGAAAAAACAACAACAATAGCACATCCTCTCAATAACAACAATCAATCCCAGAAAATATCCAGAAATAAATGTTATAAGAAATGGATTAGATGTATATGAGGTGTGATAAAAATACAGTGAATGTTTAAATTAACATTTAAAAACATTTACTACAGTAAAAATTTATTACAATGTCTACATTGTCATTAATTTTCCTCAAAATACCCTCCCTCACTTCAAACATACTTATCCAATTGTTCTTGCCACTTTCTGAAGCAGTTCTGGAAGCCATCTTTGTGACTGTCTTTTTATGGCTGCCTCAGTCTCCTGAATTGATTCAAGAACCTTATAGTAGTTTTTTTCAAATAAAAACACTACAGTGTGTCCTCATCTACCTTATTATTTACTAGATCTGGCAGTGTGTGACTTCTGGCTCTTCCTCAGAGTCAAAATGATCACGAAAGGTAAATTAAAAAAAAAAAGTTTTGAATCAATGTAGGACAGTGAGGCAGCCACAGCAGTGCAACTAAAGACACACAGGAGGGCTTCCAGAACTGCTTCAGAAAGTGGCAAAAATAATAAGACAAATGTGTTCAAAGAAAGGGGAAGTATTTTGGGGTGGATTAATGGTAATGTGTCTTTTACTGTAGTAAAATTAAAATCATTCCCCATAGTTTCTGATCACACCTCATATTAAAAACAAACAAACAAACAATCTGACCAACCAACCAATGACTCTGAAAAGTTACTGAAAGGCCTAAAGGAATACCTGTGTAAATTGAGAGATGTACCCTGTTGATTAAGTATTGTAATGTCTTTCCAAGTTAATCCATAAATGCAATACAATCCCAATCAAAATCTGAGGGAATTTTTATAGTACTCAAAAAGCTGATTCTAAAGTTCATATGGATAAGAGAATGGGGGTAAGAAACCTTATACAAGAAGGACAGAGGACTTTCTCTACCACATACAGAGATATAAATTTAAGTCACAGAAATTTTTTTTTTTTTGGTACCGGGGATTGAACTTGGGTCCTTGCGCTTGCACAGCAGGCGGTGAAACCACTAAGCCAAATGCCTGGGCCCCAAGTCACAGAAATGTTAAAGCAGTGTTGTATTGGTGTGGGAACAGACAGGACAGTGGAGCAATACATTAGAATTACAAAGTAAACATGTATGTATGGGGACTTAGTGTAGGAGGAAATTGGTGGAGAAATAATGGCTATTTAAAAATGGTGTTGAAATAACTGCTACCTAATCAGAGAAAAACAGAGTCAAACAACCAACAAACACTTCCTAGAAAATTAGACTCCAAATGGATTAAGGAGGTACATATATTTAAAAATCAACCCTATATATTATTCAATATGTCCAGTCAGCATATCAAAGATGCTCAAATTTTCTAAGAATTTGGAGTGGAAATTAAACATGACAAGGAGGTCCTCTTTTGAAAATCACATTTGGTGAGGGTAAAAAGCTTGACAATATTGTGGTTTGGCAAGGATGAACAGAAATGAATACTATTACAGGGAGTATAAATTATTAAGGCTTCTCTGGAAGGGAGCTGGGTAATAACATCTGTCAAAATACTTTTGAAGAAGTGTATGTTCTTTGATAAAGCAATTTCACTTCTGGGATGTATTCTAAGGAAATGCACGTAGAATTAGCACCAGGATGTCATGGCACTGTGTGTAATAGTGATCAGCTGGAGGAACTGAAAGGAACATCAGGAGAGAAGTGGTTAAATACCATAAAATGGTGTGTGTCCACACCAGACTTCTACAGGGAGACCACAACATCTGTAAACACAGATAGCATTATTTTGTGATATATTTAATGTAGTATTCATAAACCATTCACTATGTCTGCTCCCGAATTTTGTGATGTAAACAGAATGCTATAGTGGTACTGAAAGAGATGTCAAGCCACAGTGGAGGAAAGGAAAAAGGAAACTATACTACAATACTATTTATACAAGATGTGTACCTGTATCTTTGTGTGTGTGTGTGTGTGTGTGTGTACCCATATCTAAATATATGTACAGTCAAGGAAAGGATAACAACAGTGTGTTTATTTGTAGTGTAGCTCTGTATAGAATAATGGGGATTGGAGGGTTGGTAGGGCAAAATAGGACCATTATTTCTTTCTTTCTTTTTCTTTTTTTGGTACCTGGGATGGAATTCAGGTCCTCGTGCTTGCACAGCAGTCGGCGAAACCACTGAGCTAAATCCCTGGCCCCCAAGGACCGTTATTTCTCTCTTGCTCTTTTTCAGACTAATTAACAAAAGCTTGTAACACCAGGCACTTAAGTATTACCAGGTACTTAAAATGTTCTAAAGGGTTGCTGTCCACAGGTATATTGTGAGTCTGCATTCTGACGTAGATACAATAATGGAAATATCTTTGAGGCCAACGTGTAGAAAGTGGATTTGAGGTCCTGTGGATGTTCCCCTACGGCTTACTGGGGGCAGCAGAGCCTGACAGAGAGGACAAGGCAGTGAGATTTTTGGCTTTTACTCCACTTCAGCCAGAAGAGCCATTTTCATCTGTTTATTAAGAGTGATAAATAAGATTTGGGTTACACATGAACTATGGAGGGGAGGCAGCTGTTAAAAGTAAGCTTTGAAATCAATAACCATAGATAAGGTGGTGATGGCCTCCACTTTTCTCTGCTTTGAGCATGCCTGGGTTTATTTCTTAGGGAAATCAGTGCACTAGATGAAGCCCTAACTCCCAGCCATCTAAGGAGAGAAACCCAGACAGTGAATAGATTGAAAACTAGAGAGGATGCTAGAAAAAGCCAGGTGAGAGGAAGTGCCAAAGAGCCAACCTCAGGTATTTGAAGGGCTGCCTGTGGCACCAGCATCAGAATAAAACCATGGGTACATGGAGATGCGAGAGTTGTGCAAAGATGCAGTGAGAAGTCTCGGGAGGTAGTGCGTTCTTTATCGCTGCAGGTGTGCAGGCAGAAGTTACTTAGCCGTGACGTTTGTGGGAGGGCTTCATTCCAACAGCACCTGAGACTAGAAGCTTCTAAGGTTAATTTCTTCCCCTAAATATCGATTAGCTCCTATAAATTCAAACAGTGTGTGGGGCACTAGAAATGTAGAGGCGATGCAGAGAGACAGGGTCCCTGGTCTTACTACAAAAGCAAACAAGGCAACAAACAAGTGAGCTTTGAGATTTTAGATACAGTTCCAAGGACTGTAGAACATGGCAGCATGACAGAGAGCAACGAGAGTAATAGAGAGGGGGCGTTTTTAGTCTAAGTGGAGACTAAAGAGCTCTCTGAGTGGAACCTAAGGAATGAGGAGGCTTTAATGCACAGACCTTCTGGGAAGAGGGAACAGGATATGGAAAGAACGTTCAAAGCGAGGGAGGAGAATCCTGTGATCTGATTTGGGGTTGAAAATGACTCCCTAAGAAACAGTGGCAAATGGAAAGGGACAGGAGGAGAGGAGGGAGGGAGGCCAGCAAGGAGGCTGTATTTGTCAAGCAGAAGAGAGATGACACCAACAATAACTAAAGTTGACAAGAGTAAAAATGGAAAACAGGAGAGGGATTTGAGCTTTATTTCTATGATGCAAAATACCTCTGTTCTTCCATGGATCCCAGCGTAGGATGGCAACGGGAAGGGACTACTCCTAGCCAGCATGGTACAATAGAGGCCTTGTTTGCAGATACTCCAAGGGATGGCTGGGCAGGGTCTCCCTGAGGTACAAGTTCTGATAGAGTTGAGTGATCTTACTTAGCCTCTTGTTAGTTAGGCAAACTAGGGTGCCGAAAATCAAGATAGGGCCGGTCCTGCATGGCTCAGCTGCCCCCACTTCCCATGCTCAGATGATGGACCAGGCAGGAGGTCAGACAGCTAGAGAAACTTGGGTGTATTAAGACTATCTGAGCTGCAGTTTAATCATCTGTAAAATAAGACTGTTGTCCAACACGAGATCACCCCCAAAATGCACTAACCGTGACTGTCAGGTGCTCAGAAAAGTACTCGATAAAGGACCAGCACCCGCACCAAAATCATACCCTTCACAGAAGAGCTTTTTGAAAGACTTATTTTCACATTGTTTTTGTTTCAGCTTGCCTTTTGCCTTATACAGGGCCCTGAAACTACTTTCCCCAGTTTTATGCATGTTCCCTCCCTCCTCCCATTCCCCTTTGTCAAACCTGCTGGATGCTATCCTCTCTTACTCTCTTTTCCCCTGTGTGCTGGGCATCAAACTCAGGGCCTCACACATACTACATAACCATGAGCTACACACTGGCTCTTACTCTCTTTTCTTACTTGACTTTTCTTTCTTTTGCACTACTGGACACACATCCATCTTCCAAACCCCTTTAGCCTTTGGGTCATCCAGTGAAACTTCTCTCTGGAAGATTTTGACATGGAGAGCAGCAAGACAGTCTGCTACGTTAGCGACTAAAAATCACACTGCAGCACTTTTACAATGCCTGACACATAATACATGCTCAGGAAGTGTTGGCCACTGTTACAATCGCTTGTTATTCTCTGTGTTCTGTAGCATCCTGTGCATACCTCTACCATCTCCCTCATCGTACTGGGCTATTATCTTTGGTTTCAGTGTCCAATAGACTCCTTGAAAGCTGAGACTGACTATTTATTGATGTTGCGTTCCTATTTGCTTTTAAAATCTTGGGAGGATTATAATTTTCTTCAGGTGGGGTCACATGGCTCCTTTTAGATCATGAAATGTGAGCAGAACTACTATTTTCCCTTTTAGGAAAAAATGATTTATTCTCCTGTTACTAGGGACTGAATGTGGTGTCTCTCTGAAATTCATAGACTGACTCTCTAACCTCCAGTGTGGATGTTTGGAAAGAGTCTTCAAGGAGGTAAAGTAAGGTCCTAAGATTGAGGCCCTAATCTAAAAAATTGATGGCCTTAGAAGGAGAGGAAGAGACACCAGAGCTCTCCCCTTCTCTCTGCATGCAGAGAATGATGCCCCATGAAGACACAGCGAGGAGGCAGCTGTCTACAAGCCAGGAAGAGTATTCCATCAGAAACCAACTTGATGGTGCCTTGATCTTGGATTTCTCATCTCCAGACTGTGACAAAGCAATTTTCTATTATTTAAGCACACCAGCCAGTGGTATTTTGTTGTGGTAGCCCAAGCTGACTAATACACCAGTGTTAACCACTTCAGCTCATTCTTCCCTTTTATGGCAAAAATGAAATCCCGTGTTGGTGTGGAAATGCAATGCTGATCCATCACCTGGGGGACAGTCACCCCAGATTTTCTTAGATCTACAGCAGACTTTGTAGAGAGATAGTTTGTCCCTGGAAAAACCTGAAACAGAACCTATCCCTAGAGCCTAATTCCCCATATAGCATATATAGGGCCCTTAACAGCTGAGGTGGAAAGAATGTGTGATTCCAGAGAGAACAGGAAACAAAAACAAACAACCAGAAAGGCATTCCTTGTGTTTACATGTTGGAGTTCTTGCCTTATTAGTGTAGAAGTTTTTGCTGTTGTTTCCGTACTGGAGATCGAATCCAGGGCCTCGTGCACGCTGGGCCAGCACTTCACCACTGAACTACAGCCCAGCCCATTAATTCTGTAGCTAATAATCTTTCCCATTTCTGTAGGCTGCACAAGAGGCTCAGTACCCTACTGCTTTGTGTGACCAGGTGCATCGTTCTCACAGCCCGGCGCCTGGGGACCGCTGAGCCTCACAGGTGTTATGTGGTGGTGTAGCTGGACTCGCACTCTGGTGCTGAGGTTCAAATGAACGTCTCCAGAGGTCACTGTGCAGGCTTGTTCCTGTGGGGCTGCTGGGAGGCAGTGGAGCCTGTAGGGCAGGGTCTAGTGAGTCCCTCAGGTCACAGGTGCTGCTCTCAATCTGTGCTCCCACTAGAGACGTGCCTGTTTTGCTAAACAGACTCCCTCCCACAAGGTGCTACCACCTGCACCCTGCACGGGCAGCCTTCCTTTAGACCTCCAAAGCTGCAAGCTAAATGCACCTCAGGTAGTTTAGGTGTGAGCTTCGGGTAGCTCACCGCAGTGATGAGAAGCCGATGAATGCGCCTGGCTCCTTGTCTCCAGGTGTAGGTCTCTGCATCCCTTAATGCCTATAAGGAAGGCCGAACTGAGGGCTGTCATTGCTTAGGCTGTCCCCAATTGCTAGGGGTCCTGGCTACAGTGTGTGTGTCTCTGTTCCAGGTCACCCTGACCCTTGGCAAGAGGCTGGAGCATACATGCTAATAATGGAAATACTGGGAGTCAAGCCAAAGGACGCCAACACACACACACACACACACACACACACACTGCCATGAATTCCAGGACATATATACTAACACTCAGTTAAGTACTTTTTCACATGTATGTATTTGCATGCACCTGAATATACTTACATAAATATGATGACTCAGGCGCTGATACATACTCTTGAATATTATATCTACTGATATTCACACACAAACATATGCATAAAAGCAATAAACTTCCTTCATATTTTCTTTCTTTTTTGTCTTTTTGAGAGAGGGTCTTGCCATGTAGTCCCGGCTGGCCTTGAATTTGTGATCCACCTGCCTCAGCCTGCATTCACTCTTAAGAGTGTCGCATATCCTGTATCTATACCTGCTCATGGACACACGCACATCCATGTTTATACATTTACACACCTAAGCACAGAAATGTACATACTTATATCATTCCACATGCTCTACACATTTCTCTTGGAAACTCCGTTGGAACTAGCATGCCTGTGTACGCATGTCTGTGTGCACCTGCATGGTCCCGCAGCCCCATGCTGGACACATGGACATCCATGACACACAGACACACAGATGCTGCAGTGAACACACTTAGGCACCATCATGAGAACGTGTCCTGTGCTGGTTCCTTCTGGATTTGAGCTCTAGGTCCCTTCTGGACTATCAGAGGGCTGCCCTAGGACAGGACCCTGCTTCTCCCTTCTTGTGTATTCCTGCTTTGACTTCGACCTTCTTCATGCTGCAGAGACTCAGAGCGTCCCTGGGAAGGTCAGGTGAAGGACAGACAGCTCAGCCCTGCCTCTCTCCTTGGAGGGAATGGAGAGAGACCCCCGTTGCTTTGCTGCCAGGCCCTGGGAGGCAGCAGTCAGGCCTGGGGACTCCAGCTCTTTCCAGAGTCGCTATGTGTGCCTGCTCTTCCTGGGGAGCTAACCCAGCTGCAAAGTTTCTGACCCTGGGACTCTGGCTAGACTTCCACGAGTCCACTGGCCTGCCTGTGCTGTGTGTCCATGGACAAGTGAAATCCTCTCTGGCCTCAGTTTCTGTGTCAGCTCTAACTCCCTATAATGTAGGGTAAGAAGCCATGGCTGGGTTATCCCAAAAATCTAGGAAATAAATATTTATGTTTGGCTCAGGAGACCATGTACTTTGGAGTGAGAGAGATGTGAGCTCATATACTATTTCTGCCAGTTATTAGCCGTGTCCTTAGGTAAGCAACCTAACCTTCTGGTCCTTAGTTTCCTGTTACATACTGGAGATAACTTCCTTTACCCAGGGGCTGCTGTGTGACTTAATGGGATGACATATCCAGAAGGGTCTGCCCAGTGCTGGGCGCAGAGCAGTGTCTAAAGTGTTCCTCCAGAATAAGCTCTTTTTCCCGGCTTTGTACTCTTACTGTGAGCCCAGTCTTGTTCCCTGGATGGACTCTGAGTGATGAGGAAGGAGGTGTGGATGAGAATGTGGTCAGGGATTTGTGGTGAGACCTGGAGGAGGAAGAAGGTAAGGAGAGGGACCTTTGGCTGTCACGGAGAGCGTCAGGCCCCCGTCCCATCCACTCTGTGCTGTGACCGTGCTCGGGTGACCTCCCACTCTGGCCATCAGATCCCCTCTCTGTAAAATAAAGGGCTGGGTTGGACCATTTCTTTCTTTTTTTTTTTGGTACTGGGGATCAAACTCAGGACCTTGTGCTTTCGAGGCAGGTGGTGGCACCACTGAGCTAAATCCCTGGCCCTGGGTTAGGCCATTTCTAAAGAAATTTTTCTAGAGCTGAGATTTTAGGGGTTTTCTCCCCTAAATCAATCATCTGTGAAGTAAATGAAACAAATATAGACAATTAAGAAAGAAATTGCAGTAGTACGGAATGTGCTTGCCAGAAATCAGCAAGGTGTGCCCCCTCTGGATTTCCTTTAATAAAGAGGGAGCCGGCGAACTCCCCTGAGGGCCACCCTAAGGAAGTGCATCGCTGCGAGCCTTCTGCATCGCTGCGAGACCACCTGTCTTCACTGCAGGGCTCGCTCCTCTCCTTGGCTGTCTCCATCGTTTGCCCTGAGGTGTGTGGAGCCTGGCATTGTCTGGGCTTGGATTTCCACTCCTGATGATGCTTAGGTTGTTGCATCGTAGGCCCCCAGTCCACCCAGGTCTCGAGCCTGCTCCTTGGTGTTGTGGCACCACAGTGCAGGGCTAACCCTTATCTATGGCTTGAGAGGCTGGAGCTTCCTCTCTGCTGGTCACTAACTGCCTCTGTGGTGTTCTCTCTCCTGGTCTCAGTTTCCTCAGCTGTAAAATGGGGAACATGCTGCAAGCTGTCTGCTGCAGAGTGGTCACCAAGGCCCAGCTATTGTGAACGTGAAAACGTGTTGGGAACCACATGAAGCATCGGGTGAGAAGAGCTGACTCGCGCTGTGTGTCACTGTGCATAGCACTCTCCACGCTCTGCGTCTGAATCCTTGCAGCAGGCCCGAGGTGGACACTGCTGGTGTCCCCGTTTCACAGACGAGGAAGCAGACTTTGGTGACCTTGCCTAAGGTCCCAGAGCTGTATGGTCTCTGTAGAAAGCTAGGTGGGGAGGGAGTGAGGTCAGGAGAGCAGACAGAAGGCAGGGGGAGGGCAAGATGAAGCTAAGGCTCAGAGAAGTCTAGGGGTTGCTTAAGAGCACCCAGCTACTCGGAGATCCAATCAGAATTGCCTCCAGTCACAGTCACAGTCAGTCATCATCATCGTCATCATCATCATCATCATCATCGTCATCATCGCCATGCAGTGAGCAGAGCCTTTACTGGGATAAACACTTCCTTGGACACAACACACATAAAAACTGGATGTTAATCACCATGGGGGTTTGACAGATGAAGAAACTGAGGCATAAAGACACCCAGCAAGAGATCAGTGGTTTACAGGGCTTTGAGGCAGTAGCGTATCTAGGCCTCTCACTGAGGTTAATTTTAGGCTGCACTGATTTTTTCACCAAGTGGCTTGCTTCCTCCAAGTGAGTACAACCGAATTTTTTTGGTGGTGGTGGTGGCAGTGGTATTGGGGACTGAGCCCCGGAGCGCACTACCCCCAAGATAGACCAGCTTTTTCCATTTTGTTATTCTGAGACAGGGCTGTGCTAAGTTGGGCAGGCTGGCCTTGGACTTGTGATCCTCCTGCCTCAGCCTCCCAAGTAGCTGAGATTATAGGTGTGGACTGCTGCACGCTGGACAAATGGCCTTTTTCAAGAACTGAGAAAAATTTCTAATGGACTATTCATCCATTGTAGAAATTTAAAAAATACAGCAAAACTGAAAGAATAAAATAAGAATTATTTGTAAGTCTATGAGTCAGAGATAATTGCTATTCACATTTACCAATCTCTGCTTTATACTCTTTTTCTAATGTAATCATGTTTAACTTTTTATCATAGAAAATTTTAAACACATTCAAAAATAGAGCAAATAGTACAACTACTGCAATATATCATTTCAGCTTCTGTAACCTTCAGCCCTCTGCCGCTTTTCAGTTGAATTTGAAATCCTCGAGCAGGTCTTTATATTTTATTTTAATCTAAAAGTGGAGCCCGGTGAATAATGGTGTTCTTGTAAGGCTGAACGTGGGCCATGTGGTGACCCTGTTAGTTCTTGTAGCCACTGCAGATGTTGGTGTTTATGCAAAGCCCCTAACGATCACCCGAGCCCCGTGGTACATCACCAGAGACCCGACAGGAACACCTGACTCTCCACCTCCTTGGGGAAGACCACGGCAGAGGATAAATATTTCAGGGAGAGAGATGTCCGCAGCAGGAAGCAGCAGCTTGGATTTTGATTCACTCACCATGGTTGTCTCAGCAATGGAACCGAAGCTGTTGATGAAAATGTTGCAGCTCACGTTCACTGGGGGACCTGCCAATCAAGAGAGATTCGTGCTTAGCCCCTGTAGCGCAGGACCCATTCCTGGAACCGACCTCGGGAAAGGGTCCCCCTGGCAGAGCAGCCTCTCGCGTGCCCTCCACCCCACTCCTACACTCCCTGGATTCCCAGCCTCCATTTAAAGTCTCTATGCCACGTTCCTCATCCCCAGGTGAGCAGCAGGTACAGAACGCCAGGGGCTGAGCTGAGATGTACTTTCATTAACACAGGATGATTCATCATCCTGCCATATGGTTGCAATCTCTTCCCCAAGCCCCACCGGCTGCCTGCCTTCTAATTTGTGTCTGAAATGTATTTATGGCTATAACATTTGGAAGCCATCTTGGGAATCATGAGGAACAGCGAGTATCTTGCCTTGAACTTATGAACCAAGAATGATTCTCCAGAAGGGCAATGATAGAAATTACCAGCTGAGGAATCCAGAGGAAACCTCCAGGGAAGTCCACTGGTCTTTGTTAAATATTGCCCAGGCAAACTTTTTGAATCTTACTGCAAAGGTTAGGAATGGAGTGGAGGAATATGCACTGCTTTGGTATCTCATTGCTGGAGGGAGCTCTGTCTAGTTGAAATGCAGTCTCTTCATTTTATCCTATTAATTAAGGCATTAGAGGGTTCCCTCATGTGCTGAGAGTGTTACTTACTAACATCACCTTTTTCTAGCCTCTCTGAGGAAACAGAGGCTCAGAGAGGTTAAATTATTTACTTGTGGCCACACCACTAGTAGAGAGTTGAGCCAGGGTCTGAGTTCAGGTTTGCCTAATTCTAAAGGTGATTGTCTTAATGACTGTACTGTAGGAAAGAGATTCGGAGAAGGAAGAGGAGCGCTCTTTGTCACATAGGGCAGAATCCAGAATACTGAGCACTGGGCTGCCACAAGGGGGAGCAATTAGAGAGGAATGTAGGCTCACTAGTAACCGACAAAAAAACAAGAGTCAAAGGAAGGTTCTGAAGAACTGGCCAGGAGAGATCTCCTAAAGATGAGGGCCTTGAGTTGAGCTTGATTGTGTTTAGGATTCAGATAATAGGTCCAGTCTTTCTGAATAATAGGTCTTAGTCCTCATGGAGATTGCAATTTGTGGACTTTTTAAGGTCCGGTTTCTGGTTGGTCCCCATGAGGGACAGGTAGGCAGGGAAGAAATATTGTTCCTGTTTCACCAATGACCGTGGAGAGTTTTATCCATTCACTCAGGCTCATTTAGCTAAAAGAGAGTAGAACCAAAGTTTTCTGATTGTGGAAAGAAAGAGGAGACATCAATGTATCCTCTGTATGGACTCCATTTCATCTTTCTTAAAAAGGTTTTCCAAGCATTGCACCCAAACTCAGCTAAGATTTCCTTTTTTCCCCCCAGAAATCTTGGTGGATAGGAGAGGACTGAGTCTTGGTGAGAATCCGGAGTTTTCCTCCTAGGGAGTTTCAGGACCTCTGGGATTTAGACTTAATTTTAGGGTTCACTGGCTGCGTGACCTTGGGAGTGTGTCTTCCCTCCCTGTATGTGTGTGTGTGGTGTGTGTGTGTGTGTGTGTGTGTGCGTGTGTGCTGGAGGTGGAACCCAGGATCTTCACACTAACTACATCCCCACTCCTTTGTAAAATCTTGAGACAGGGTCTCACTGAATTGTTAAGTTGCCCAGGCCCGCTTGAACTTTTGATCTTCCTGCCTCAGCCTCCTGGAGTGCTAGGATCGTAGGCGTGCACCACCATGGCCAGGTCACCCCTTCCATCTTGTGGATCTTGGCTTCTCCATTGGTTCCCCTTCCAGAAGGAAGAGCAGGTCTTGGTCATCACTCTCAGCTCTGTAGTTTGGCATTCCCTTATGGAAATGATCCATTTCAAATCCGTCTGAGCTTCAGGGTTCTAAGATCTCGGGGGTGGGAGGCCCCTTCAAGTCACCCCAACCACTGGCTCCCAAGCTGATGTGCAGACAAGACTGTTTGCAGCAGAATCACCTGGGAGACTTTTTCGATTGCAGATTCCCTGGCCAGGCCCTGCACTGTGTGAAGTCAAGTCTCTGGGTGTTAGTGCAGACTGTCGTGTCTTCCGAGCTGCACAGCTGGCTCGAAGATCTCTCCAACAGAGCAGCTTCCACCCCACGTGAGCCGAGTCCCTAACACCTCCAGCACTGGGGGATTCATTGCTCGGGAGCAGCCTTTTCCAGAGCTGGGTAGCGCTCTGTGTTAACAAATCGCTTCCTTATGCAGAGTGGAAATCTGCTTCCTTGTCATTTTCACCTAAATAGACAGAGGCCTATTTTTCCCCATCATTTAGCCTCAGCCTCAAATCCCTTCTTTCCATTTAGCCTCATGCCACTGACCTGCTCCCAAGAGTCACTGCCCACCCCTCCAAACGATGGGCGCACGGTGCCCACCCAGGCCTGTGAGTGTCTGGCACTGTGACTCTCATATAAAGTAGATCCTGATTTATGTGTTTGAGAGGGTGTCAGCAAAAGGGACCCCATGGGGAGGCGAGGTTCATCGATAGGAATCTGAAATTAAATTATCTTGAGAAAATTACAATCCGGCTGCCTTTGGCAGCGGGATCATGTCTATATTTCATTAAATATTAAAGTTTAATTTTGCTTTTGTGTATGTGTTTGCATTGGGCCGTGCCCCTGATCCTGAGAGCCATTATAATACAAAAAGTCTTGGAAAAGACACAGGCCATCAGAGCTCCAGGACAGAGGCCCATCAGCTCATTCCGCAGATGGTGAAGTAGAGGCCCCGATACCGTAAGGGTTTATTTGGGGTCACACGTGTCAGGTAAGTAGCACTCTTTTCTTCCAAGTTATAATGGGCATTGGTGCCTGCAAGTCCTGGCCACCCTTACCTTCAGGAGGGGTCAGGAGCAGGAAGATGTCTGGTGCCTGAGGAAGCTGCTGAGTGATTAATCACTCTGTGAGGTTTTCAGACAGTGTGGGCCTCTAGCTTTGTGTTGGGGTCACTGGAAGCCTGACCTGCTGGGCTCTCTGGGAGCTCTTCAATTTCTCTGGGGCCTTTGGAAATCTGTGCCCTAGTGAAAGTGTGAAAAGACTCATGGGTTGTAAGGGGCAGACAGCTTTTCTTGCCAACCTCCCAACCCTCACCATAAGGGAGACCCTTTTCCTGGCCCCTGGGATGAGGTACCGGAAGCTGCAGCTTATTTCAAGGCACAAGGGGGCCAAAGAGGTTAGAGCGTTACTGGGAGAGGGCCATGAGATTATCTAGCTCTGCAGGTCTTGGGACCCAGAGTTCTGAATACCTCAAACTGGGGAGGGGAAGGGCCCCAATTCAGGGGTCTGAATGAAATTTTATTTCTTAAAAATGTCCACTGCTAGTTGGGGGTGGTAGCACACACTCGGAAGCCCAGCACTCTGGGAGGCTGAGGCAGGAGGATTGCAAGTTTGAGCCCAGCCTGGGCAACTCATTTATCAAGACTCTATCTCAAAATAAAAAATAAAAAGGACTGCAGATGCAGTCCAGTAGAAAGTCCTAGGTTCCATCTCTAGCAAACCAAACCAAGATAAAAGAAAATCCATTGCTCTGTTAGTGAGCGAACAAATGAATAAACAAGCATTAGACAAAGAACCGAGTCACAGTAGCTGGGTTAAAAATGCCTGGTTGAATTCCTCTACCTGACTCACAAGTACAAGTTCCCAAGTTTGATCCCTGGTTTAAAAAAAAAAATCCATGGTTGAAAAGTCCCTGGTCCCCAGGCATGGTGGGATGTGCCTATAATCCCAGCACTTAGGAGGCTGAGGCAGGATTGCTGTGAGTTTGAGGCCAGCCTGGGCTACATAGCGAGACCCTGTCTCAAAAAATAAAACACAAGACAAAACAAAACATTCCTGGTCTTCAAAACCCTGGCTTGGTAAAGCCATTTAACAGCCAGTATGTGGCTGGCTCATTTGATCATTCACTTATGAAAGTAAACCGAGGGCTTTCCATGCACCAGGCTTGGTGGTATGCACAGAGGACAACTGAGGCGTGAACCCCCGGTGCACCCACGTTTGGCCTATGAACCAGTCTTCCTAAGAGCAAGATCACACCTCTGCTCGGGGTGGAGTTCTGAGAGAGCCCACCAGGGGGCAGAGTGGACCAGAATTCCTAAAAAATCTGCTTGGGGTGGACCACCCGATCTGATGGTGGAGGGCCCTAACCACTCCTTGAACAAGTTTGGTTTGGCCAATGGTGCTTTTAAAGGACAGGATTGAGTTTCCAGTTTGGAAGAGTTCATGGAGAACCCCAGATTTAAGTCTAGTCCTGGGAGACCTGGCTACCTGGGGCTGCATTCCCTCCTGGCAGCCATAGGCAGGAGCTGAGAAGCGGCAGCCCTTAGCCAAGGGCCGCTTTTTTTGATTTTCTCTTCTCTTCCCCATCCTACTGCATTCATGGACCATGCCTGCGTGGCCTCTCTGCTCTTAGAGCTGTGACTCTGGTGAAGGGCTTGGGTCAAGTGTGCTGTGATAACAACCTTTGTCCTGCCTTTCCGGCCCCTGGAGGAAAAAGGTTGTGCTCTTGGTGATGGAGGATGTGGCCTCAGGAGCGAGGTGACAGGAACCTGGGTGCAGAGCGCCGGGAGGTGGACCCACGAACAGGCCCTGGTGCGTCTTCCAGGCCCTTTTCTATTCCCAGAGCTCCCCAGAGTGTGGCTAGCACTCTGGAAGGGGACTTGGAGAACAGAGGCAAAGTAGGCACATGCTAAGCAGCTGCCACCAGCTGTCACTGCCCTTGTTGGCTGTTGGGCTTGAGCCAGAGGAGCGGTGAGGAAGGGCATCTGGAATCAGGAATGGATGCAGAGGTTGGCTGCAGGTCCTCCGAATAAAAGTTTGTTTGTGTTTTTAAGTCACGGTCTTGGTATGGAGTCTGAATTGGCCTTGAATGTACTATGTAGCTCAGGCTGGCCTTGAATTCACGATGATCCTCCTGCTTCAGCCTCTCACGTGCTGGGATTACGGGCTTACGTTACCACCCAAAATACATTTTTACCAGGGTTCTGAAAGGAAGGTCATAGTGCACAGACTCCCAAGGAGGCCTTAAGATGGCACCTCCAGACTTCGCCTAGGCATTTTAAGACACTTACAGCCTCCTAAGGCATCAGTGAACACAGAACTGGCCTCCCTTCTTCCAGACATTCCGATCCCACAGGGCTAGGAGGGCAAAATGAACCTTCTCTGCTGGCCTGGACCAGCAGAGGGTTTGTGATCTGGCAGCCATGGGGCAGATCTGGCTCACAGACGTATCTCATTTGAACTTCTGTGTTGTATGAATGGGGAAGTTTCACATAGACCTTGATTTGTGGCTTTTCTTAGAATCCTGGCTGATTTGGCCACACGGAACCCATATTTCTATAAGGCCCTGTGGGCTAGGGCTCGGAGCAGCTTCTCCATTCGAAGAAGCCTGGAGCGCTTTTTATCCATAGTCTCTACCATTCTCTGTTATCTCACTTCTGCCTCACCTGGCCCATTTCAGTTCCCTTCCTAACCCTGGTAGGCACTTGAAATTGTGGCTCTGATCTAGATGAGATATTTTCAGAATTATTTGTTAATCTGTGGGAACTTTTCAGTGCGTGAATTTGACAGGAGACCCCATATCAAAACAAATAAAAGTAGAGGGAAGTAAAAAGAATTAAGGTATGTGATGCACATGTACCAGCTCCCCATGATGAATGTAATCATTTTGTACTGCAGACATGGGCTAATCAAAATTTTCAAACTTAAAAAAAAGACATAACCAAATACCACTCCCCCCCCCGGAAGTGTAACTGTTAACATAAAAAACAAAACAAAACAAATAAAAGTGGAGCCACTTGGGGAGAAGTAGAGGAGTTGCTCATTGTTCCACTGCTTCTCCCTTTGGGGGCACCTGGTGGAAGCCCTGAAATTCCAGGAAGGTTCTATTCAACCCTGCAGATGGGGCCCAGTGCATCACGGCAGAGCTGGGGAACTGGAGGCCCAGAGAGAGGGAGAGGCTGATCCAAGCTCAGAGTGTGCCTGTGACCAGGCCCAGACTCGAATCTGCTGCACTCCATGCCCAGAGGATCCTCCGTCTGAGATACCAGAGGTAGCAAGTCAGCCGTGCCTCACGTACTGCCTCCAAGCAACTAAAGGTGCTGTGCAGTTGGAGCCTCTGAGGCTTTGTCTGGGTTTGGTGGGAGAAAAGGTTGACTTGGTGAGCAGCGCTGGCCTTGGGTACAGAGAGAAGGGGCTGTGGGATTCATACCATATGCATACGATATCACGCTGTTTGATTCTCTAATCTGGGAAAGCATTTTCCTGTGGAAACGAAAGGAATGTTTTCTCTACCTTTAAAATTGGGCCTGATCCTGGCATCGTATCCAGACGTTCTCCCCATTAGCTTGTCCAGGAAATCTGAGGGTGACATCGACTTGGGAGCAGAGCGGGCGGCTTCAGCCTCCTTGGAAGCAGCGAGGCTGAGAGAGAGAGGAAAGCACAGGGTTAACGATGGCTCTTTCTCACGCTATGATCAGACCCTGGCCCCATTCAGTCCAGCGGCTGCAGAGCTGCCCGAGTGTTCTCAGCAGAGCAATGGGTCACAGGGGTCCGTAATGAGCGAAGGCCTGGGCTGAAGTGTTTACCCAGCCCAAATGGAGGCCTGGCGGGCAGCCGAGTGCCTGACTAAGGCAGAGAAACCACGGACACCTTTAAGGCTTCATCTCGGGGTTTGGGGAGTCACCGCTGGTACTGGGCCTCCCTGGGAGAGGAGATCCAAGGGGTAACCGTCTGGTGGAATCGGCCTCCACTTTGGGGTCCCTGGGCAAGGCAGTTTCATGGAACAATTTAGCCGAGGGACTTTACAGTAGAAACAACCTAGCCTTCAAGAAGCTCAAGGCTTCTCTTCACAATCAGTCACCGATTAAAAAACAAGACAAAATAAAATGTTTCCAAAGCCAAGTGCAGTTGGGAACGCAAATCTAATCAGACATGCTTACCCCAGGCCTCCGCGGAACCTTTAACGAGCTTATATTCTCATAGTTTTGGGGCTCCTGCCTCATGAAACATCCATGTTAGAAAATGCTCAGTTGGGCCTGGTGAGCTCTGTAGGTCTCAGAGTTCATCAGTGGTCTCTGCCTCTTTGTATCAAGAATTAGGGATTTGAAATCAAACAGCTGTGGATGCTTCACGCGTTTTCGGTTACCTTCCTTGCCAACAAAGCGCTCCCAAATCGCCATTTAGATCAGTACGAATCACGAATGTCTAAGAACAACAACCGTCCCCGGCCAGACTCTCGGAGACAGAGATTTCAGAATGCATCAAGATGGGAGACTGTGGGGTTGAAGAACCACCCCGAGATTTCCTAATCCTGTGTGCCGCCCTGCCACATTCCCTTGGGGCTGATGTATGGGAGGAAGTAGATGGACAGAGGGAGAAATGCGTGTGTCTGACAGAAGCTCCCACCACTGCATCAGGCAGGACACGGTGCCCCCAGGGTTTGTACTCGGCTTCCCTCACCCTTCGCCTCTGCGCCTTTTCTGAGGGCATCACTTATGATGGTTCCAGTGATCTGCTCCAATGAGTGACTCTCAAATCCACATCTCTCGTTGAGCCTCTCCTTTCAAAGCCTTTTGCTCAGTTGCCAACACCTGCAGAACAATCCCCTCCCGCATCCTGCATGTACCACACATTTCCTCCCAACTCGAACACCACACTTTCCTTCCCATGCTGCCCCTCCAGGTCACAGTGACCCCCACGACACCTGTGGACTCCTCACCTCGTCCCGCCCTCCTCTCATGACCGTCACTTACCAGGTCCCATCAAGCCAGGAGCCAGGCCACCATGTGATGCAGCTATTTGTGTTTCACAAGCAGGAATCCTGCTTGTTTCTATTTATTTACTTACTTATTGTTTGTTTGTTCTCTTAATCCCCTACGGTGTGTATCATGGTGTCTCAGACTTCTCTGGTGCTCGGAGATTGCACAGTGAATGAATGAATAAACAAATAATATGTTACTTTAATTAATCAAATATCCTGGCTAGTGGGAGGTGGTCATAAATATTTATATATGGATTAACAATTTTAAAATAATTAGATATTATGCATAGTAATAAAGCCATTGACAGCATCTGGCATTGCTTTGAAGATTTGGAAGGTATTTCAGGATGATTTGGGAACTCTGGGTTAGTAATCTGGAGATGCTTTATTCATATTGGGAGGAGCTAGTTTGTTTTTTTTTTTTGGTACTGGGATCGAACTCGGGTCATTGCACTTGTGCAGCAGGCAAGGAGCTAGTTTTGATGCAGAGAATGAGAGACAAGAACACTTGCCTGTTTATGTGTGTGCAGCTACGGATGTAGGAGACCTTCTGCGATGTGGGTAGATTTCTATGTGTGGTGGGTACGTGTGTCCCGTATACAAATGGGTGGATGCAGAATGGATGTGCTGGGATGGGAATGGGCACCAGGTATTTGTGGATGTGGAGTGGATTGTGCTGTGTAGAGCAGCGTGTGTGAAAGTGTGAATACCTGTGTTCATGACAAGTGTGGCATTTGGTATGGGAATTTTTGTGTGCGTGTGGGGTGTATACATACTTGGGGTAGAAGGTGTGAATGTATAAAATAAAAATGCCTTTGTAGAAGTATGCTTGAGATGTGTATATTACACGTTTATTTATTTTTATATGTTTATTTTTTTCGGTGCCAGGGATCGAACTCAGGACCTTGTGCTTACAAGGCAGGCATGGCACCACTGAGCTAAATCCCTGGCCACATATGTTTATTTTTGATCTGTATGATGAGATGTATAGAAGAGCACAAAAGAGGCAAAGCACAGATGATTTGCAATGTGTCCCACATGGGTGGTTTATTAGCTGTATCACCCTGGCAAGGTGGCTCAGATCTTCCTGAAGTTTAGTTTGCTTATCTGGCAGATGAGCTTTACCCAAGGAGTAGCACAGGTGCACAATGGCTGGGACTCACTGAACTCTTCCCCGTGCAGTGCGTGCGTGTGGCAGCTCGCAGCCTGGAGAGGGCGTCCATCTCGTCTCACCCTGCTTTAGGCTGCATCACCGACCAGCGCGGCGGGCTGGTCTTCCCTGGTACTGTCCATGGCCACCACCACGACCACAGTCCCGGCTGCGTCCCTGTTGGACTCACGGGTTGCCCTGGGCTGTTGTGAGCAGAGGCGGGTGACGCACAACGTTCCCGCGCTGCCATTCCCTTCCAGACCCTCTCTAGGGATGGCAGCCGTGCGGCTTCCACAAGCCCCGTTCTCTGCAGCTCCTCCTGTCCCCTAAAAGGATTTGGGGACACAGCCCTCCCTCCCAGCAGCTACCAGACAGCGCATGCCATCGCTCGGCCTTAGACCTCTTTCATAAGCCCGAATCCTATTAGGCAGTACAGTGGGAGAATGAATTCGCCCCAAATCATCCCATAGCACCTGCTATTAGCATAAAGTGCTGTTTAATAGTACAATCCTCCACAAAGCTGACAAGTCCTCGGCTCATTCTAGTTCTGTCTGCAGCAACGTATCTGTGTGTGGTCACCTGTCCACGGCCTTACTCAGAACCCTGGCTCTGAGCCAAACTGGAGGGGACCAAGACTCTGAAAAGCGAAGTAACTGGCTTCAGGACACACAGCAGTTTAATGAGAGAAAGGATTTCAATTCAGATTTCATGAGTTGACTCATACAAATGCTACAACATTTCAAAAAGACTTTTTTTTTGGTACCGGGGATCGAACTCCGGTCCTTGAGCTTGCGCAGCAGGCGCGGAAACAACTGAGCTAAATCCCCGGCTTCAAAAAGACTTTTGTAAACGGTGAAGGGTATAAATCAGGATAGTTTCTTTCAGTATTTGTTTCTAAAACTTGTTATGTATCGTGTCATGCCAAGAAAATCAAAACGTGTCTGACCTCTAGTGACCCTGGCATGCACAATTTTGAATTTATGACACTTAAAAACAGAGAGGCTATAATTGTGGATTAGCGTTGTGTCAAGTGATTCATATTGAAATTCCTTTGAAAGTCTCATGTCCAGTTTTTCACTTTGGCAATTTCTGTCCTGTGTGTGTTCTACCTCTACAATGACTCCTGAGCTTTCCCTAAGTCACGGAAGAAGATCAGCCGCATTGGAAGGCATTAGGGACACACGGAGGCTCTCTGGACTGAAAGACAATTGGCTTACTATTAAGTCAGTGTTATCGTGTGTATTCAGCAGCAGTAAATCACACTCCCCTTCCTCACAGCCCTAGTCCAAAGATTCTCTTATTTTTCCCCAATACAAAAGCTTCATTCATTTTTACGCCCAAATAGCCCTTTCCCTCCACTTGATAATCCTTGTACATTTCGGCCTATATTTAGACAGGACAATTTGAACAGGATTATTTTAAGCCCTGCACCCCAGTGGACCTGTGCTGTGTGCATCTGGGAAGAGTAAATATGCCTCAAGGAGCTCCTGATGCATGTTTGGGGCCATCACCTTGAGGGACTTAAGGATTTGTTTGTGGACCGTGAGGCACTGGATAGAGAAGCTAGAAATGAATCTGAGAGGTGAAATGCTCCATCATTAGAATTTTCTGACCTTGCAAAAGTATTTTGGAATGATGCAAATTGTTTCCGGGATTATTAAATGTTGTGGGTGGATTAGACTTGGTTGAGGCAGATTTGATTAATAGTAGTTTTCAGGATGTCTGTGAGGTCTTCGGGGACGATGTTTTCCATCCCCCACTAAAGCCTTATGGTTTGTGGTGTCTTCAGTGGACAGAACATTAGACATCTTTCAATTTCCCTCAGGGGGTCTGTTATACCAAGAGCCGTTGGTCCTTAGAGGATGTGTTAGTTACTGTTCTCTTTGCTGAGACAAAATACCTGACACTTGAAGTTAGAGGGGAAAAGGTTAATTTGGCTTATAGTTTGTAGAGATTTCAGTCCGTAGTCATCTGGCTACAAGGCAGGGATGGCAAACAGGCATTGGAGAGGAGAAACAACATGGCACACACCAGGTAGCAAAGGCAACAAGGGAACCTTGACAGCATCTCCCTGCCCCTTTTATCTTTTTTCAGGCTACGTAGGGTGGGTAGCACTCACACTCTTAATCCTAGTCCCCTTCAGCCTAGGTCTGCATCATGAATCAATTCCGGCTTCACACACTCTAGATCAAGCCTATGGCCACGGGAGGCTTTGGGGAGACATCTAGACCCAAACCATAACAGAGGACGTGAGCTGTGACTATCAATGACACAGATGATGGAAATGTCCAAAAGTAAAGTTCAACAGAGGGCGAGGGGCAGGGTTGTATTACAAAGTTGGGGCTGTGTGACCTTTGGCTCTTGGCTTTGAGTCTCCTGAGATAAAAAGTGAAGCGATTAGGAGAACTCTTAAGAGTCCTCCAGCCCAAGGCCATCCTTTAATGAATCTATAATATTCCCTCTTTTTCACGCACCTGATCTTGGGATCTGAATTTGTCTGGACTCCTCTGGGGGAAAATGAGTATGTTTGTCTTGGTCCTTCCCCATCCAGTCTCAAGATTTCTCTACAGTGAGCCGAAGTGTTTCTCAAGCATGTGTTGGAAGGAAGGCTAGATCAATGATGCTCAGATTCTCATTCTTCAGTTCAAGCATCAATTGGAAATAAGGAATCAATATGGAGCTGTCAATCTGCATTTCTAATGAACTATGCTTGGCAATAAGGCCAGGGAGAAACGATTTTGATTACACTTTGTTTGGCACAACACCCTCAAGAGCACCCTGACAGACGCCATCTCCCAAGATCACTGTAGGCAAAGAGGTCGTGGAGTCAAGGTGGGAAAGGGGAGGAAGGGCAGGGAGGCCGGAGAGGGACTGGGCAGCTAAGGACAGCCAAGGGAGGGCCTTAGGGCTGGAGCAGGAAGGTAGAGGTGTAGATTGAAAAGAAAAGGGAGCCAGGCAGGGGGAGAGGAAGAAGAAGGAGTGAAAGTGGAGATGTTTGAGTCTGCCATGACTGAGGAATTCAGTCAGCTGGAGGTTGGGCACCCAGCTGTGGCTGGTAGGAGGGTGGGAGGGTCTGAGGGGGATTGTGGGGTAGGACAACTTTAGGGTTAAGACTTGAAGGTTGGTGTGGAGTTGGCTTGGCAAAACAGGGGAGGAAGGTTTACAGCTTGTGTAAATGCTAGAGGTGAGAGGGAGCTTGGGAAACTGAAAGAAGTTTAGTGTGTGTATCAGGAGGAAGAGAAGAAGGGGAGGAGAGAGAGAGAGAGAGTGCATGAGTGGGAGAATAGAAGATTAAGAATAAACAATGAGGATGGTACATTTAAGTCCGTGGGGTTAGTGTTTGCACGGTTGGGACACCGGGTCTATGTCCATTTGGTGGGAGTAAGAGCTAAGGGAAAGTTATCCTTCCCAACCCATTTACAGTAACAATAATAAATCTGTTGTCTCAGCTCTGCCCCAGATCAACTGAACTGTGGCCTGGCCCAGTCTGGGAAACATGGCTCCCAAGGGCGTGTTTGGTTTCCAGACAGTTTGTCCCCTGACTTGGGCCACAGTATCCCCTTTGTCTTGGTGGGGAGCTAACCCAAGGAGCTGATGTTTATTCTGGGCAGAGTGTGCCTGGCTTCGTGGTCAGAAGCTATCAAGGGGCCCATTCTAGGTGGTGGGGTCACTTTCTTATTACACCAGCAGGATGGTCCCTGTGGGATGGAGGATGTGCTGAGGGAGGGCCATGGGGCGCCTGGGTACTCGCTTTGGTGCAGTCTTGTACTTTCCCTGGCATCATTGGTCTCATTCTTTTTCCTAGCTCATCCTCAGTTTCTTCTCCTGTGGAATGGCAGTTTTGGATTAGATTGGGCCTGGTGAACATGTTCACCTTGAGTGCTGACGTCATTTGGCAGGTGGTGGCTGCCTGGAGAACTCCCCGGATGACCCCACACGTACTGTCGGTCGCTGTCAAAGTCCTGTGCTGTAGAGTAGTGGCTTTTCTGATTTCCATGAGCCCTCTTGGTCCTTATGATTTATTAAGCACCCACTGTATGCGTGAGGCACACAGCGGTGGGTACAGACGACAGCATCACTGCCTACCAGTAACATCTTTCTGTGTGGACGAGTCTTGTGTCTGGCATGTAGTAGCTGTGCAAGATCAATTACTGAATAGCCTTTGGATCTGTGTAATTTATTGGCCAATGGACAGATTACATACCTTAGCAATTATTATAAGAAGTTACCACCTGGCTGACTGCACTGTGGTGGTTTAGAAAAAGGCAGTTTTTTTGGGGGAAGGGAGGCAATTAATGAGGAATTTCTGAGTTTTATTAATTTCAGCCTCCGTGCACTTTTAGAATGGCCCTGGGGGAAGACAAGGGACTCATCGAGGTTCACACCCTTGGCCTTATGTACTGACTGGGTTTCCCCTTCCCGGTTCTGAGCCCAGGTGACTTGGAGGTCATTATATACTCTGGGCTTTGCTGGTCACCCTCAGTGTCACCTCAGTTTCATCATCAGGGCAACATCTGGCTTCCCCTGGCCAGCTGTGCAATTCTGATTTTATTTGATTGCAGTAGGGGCTTAGGCTGAGGGGGTAGTGCCTGACATTTTATTACTCTCACTTCATGATCTGCTAAGCACCTCTGGGAGCAGAACGTCACCGTTGGCATGCACTGAGCTGGTTCCCTCCAGGTCTTCCTGTTTCTCTGACTCAAGACCCGATCCCCCTGGTAGACAGGACTCCAAAGGCATGGCTTCCACAGACTCTCTTCCAGGCTCTTTAGAAACATGGTTTGCATAAAGCACAGAGTCTGGTGCATGGACAGGGCTTAAGGCCCAGTAAATATTTGTGAACTAGGTGATACATACCTGTCATCCCAGAGGAAGCTTAATTTAGCCAGGTAACTTTTTCCATCAGTGATATGATTTGGCTGGAGTAAAAAAACAGGCCCGAGCTCTGGTCCTGGGGCCCTTTGTCAGCCCCCAGGGAAAATCCTTGCTTTCCTCTAGGAAAACCAGGGTAGAAAAGTAGGAGAAGAGGCTCTCTTTCTGTCTCCCTGTCTCTGCAGGGGCATCTTCCCATGGAATGACTTGAACAACCTGCTAGTTCAACCCTATGTACAGAAACCCTACGTTCTCGCCTCCATTATGGCACTAATTATAATTCTGCAACAACCATGTCTCTTGGTCCTGATGGCCAGTATGTCTCACTTGGGGAAATTTGCTGACCTTCAGTGTCCTTCGACAGTCTGGTCCTGAGGTGAAAGGCCTCTTGGCTTATGCCTTGGGCATCAAGTAGCCCCTGGATGTATTACACCATGATGTCAAGGCAGGGTTCTTCAGAGGCTTGTGTGCCTGACGATTGGCCTAGGGGGTTTGCTGTGTTTGGGTAAAAGCTCTTAGCAGGCTATGCATCATCAGCATGCATTCCACGAGTTGGACCAGAGAGCAAATGGCTCTCATTACCTTCGATGCAGCTTTCTTTTTAATCAGATAAATTTCACTGGAGAAATGTGTCTTTGCAGAGTAATGGAGCTCAGGGCTTCCGGACCAAAGTTTTTTGGGAAAAAAGATTACATTGATTAGCAGAGACTGGTCATTTGGGGTTGCAGAGGTGGGGCGAGGTATGCATATTAAGGAGAAATAGTAATAGGATCAAAAGATACATGATATTAGCTAATGATAGTAATAGCTCCCATTCACTGCTTATTATAGCTTAGATAATTTGCACATGCACCGTATTTAATCTTTTTAACAATCTCATGAAGATGACATCATTACCCCATTTTACAGATGAAGAAGCTGACTCATTCATTGGCAGAAATCTAGCCAAATTCTTGAAGTTGGTGAGCAGCAAGCTGACAAGTCAACTACTTTCTACACCCCACACTGTTAACCTCTATGCTCTATTGACTCTTGCAGGTGATGGTGACTTGTGGAGTCCCTCGGAGGAGCTGCCCTGGTTCATGGTACAAATATTTCCAAGACTTTCGGGAATTACTAGTGAGAATTAGGAGCTCCAGGAACTGAAAAGTATGAGTTGAGAACCATGTGATCATCGCTTGTTCCTACCTAGCAGTTCAGCTCCTACGGCTCTTCCATTTATGGCCCCACATCCCCATAACATGCCCTTCCCTTACCAATAATGACAAGGATCAATAGAGAGGCTGAGAAGTCTGCGCAGGGTCTCAGATGGTAGAATCATAGCGTAACTGGGGTCTCCAGCTTTGACCTGGGACATCTGCTTGTCTTACTTGGTCATTCCCAAAGACATGGGGGCAGATAGAGCCTTCTTGACTGCTTATTAGATCATCTCTGTCAAAATTTTTTCTGAAGCCGTCCTTCCTTTCATTTTACACATTTCTGTCTCAGCTTATTCATCTTTAAAATGCTATCTACCTTTACCACCGGCAAATATTGTTTGAATGGCAAAAAAAAGGTCACAGTGGTTATACAAATGCAGTGGAAATAAACTTTCATTTCTCAGGTTAGTGAACTCTTCATTTACTAGGCATTTTGAGGTAATGATCATCTCATCTGAGGTAGCATTAGGTTACTACTTCATTTATTTTCTTATTTACTCAAAATAAGCATAGAAATACCTATTGTGTGTCTGAGTATTAGGTGTTAGAAAATGATGTAAATAAAAATAATAACCTCTAGTCCTTACTGAGTGATTATAAAGTATGAGGCCTTATATTAAAAGCTTTATCTATGAGAGTCTTCTAAATGTTCTTATGAGTTGGGTATCATTATCCCCATTTTATTGAGGAGGTGGCTGAAATTCGTAAGATTCAATGTCTTTCTGAGGTTCACCTGACTTTGTAGAATTTTCTCTCGCCTATGTCAATGACAAGCTTACCATAGCCAGAGATTTCTAAAGGTCTCAAACTTGTAGAGACAAATCTATTTAAAAACAAGTATGTGTTTGAATATCTGGGCATATTAAAAAAAGCACACCTCTTTGTCTTCCCCTTTATACGATTTCAAACCTGTAGTGGAAAAATAGCCAAGTTCCAATAAACCCATAGGGACTGCATCCGCAAAAATGGTGCTATTTATCCCAGAAAAGCATAGAGGTTTTCAATGGAGTGGAGCATGGATATATGATTTTCAAGCATTCAAGATGACTCAAAGGATGATGCTGGGAAAAGAAACAACTGTTACGGAGTATCTCACCCAGGATGAAAGGTTCTTAAATGGTCTAAGGATTTGAACTAAACAATTTGAATTAAAACCCGAAGTTGCCTTTAATAAACTGAATGATCGGTCTTCAGGGAATGAGCACTTAAGGGAGAGTTCAGAGGGCTTAACTGAAGTGGGTATTTGTGTGTAAATACAGAGAGCTACAGGGAACCTCGGCCTCTAATAATGTTCTCCAAGAGGCCTCCCTCGATTTCCCTGAATCTCTAAGACAAAATCAAAGCTACAACTCTGCTCAGTGGGGTGGAATTTCTTTGTTTCCTTGAGAAGGTTCCAAGATGTTGGGGAAAGAATTAAGAATGATGGTCACTTTGTGCGTTAAAATAAAGACATTTGTTGACCACCTACTATAAATTAATGACTGTAAACAACTCTGCAGGGACTATCATTTCCATTCTATAGCAGTGGAATGGATTAAGGCTAACGATAACGGCCCATGAGCAAACACTCTGTCAATACCATGCGCATTGCTAAGAACTTCCCCACCCAAGCTTCCACATCTTCCCAACCACTCTGGAGCACCACCATTTTTCTTCTTTATTTTTCAGGTGGGGAAACTGAGACATCAAGGGGCAGTGACTTGATCAAGGTGTCATGATGGCAGAGTTGACGCACAAATGTAATGGAAGTGGAATTTTGGCATAGGCTTTGGAACAGCTGTTCAAATCTGCTAACACAGCGAACTCAACTCAAATACGCATTCTATTAATACTAAGTTCCCTCTCCTGTGTGGTTCAATATGATCCTCTGTAAAGAATATTTACTTAGGAGAACTGAAGAGGAATGTCAAGGAGAGCTTGAGGGACTTAATGAGTTGAGAAGATGGATCGGTGACGTGGGAAGGACAAGGTGCTGGGGCCAGATTTCAGGGTACAGGATCTCCAGGGTCGCTGTTTCTTGGGCTTCTCCTTCCTTTCTGTGTCCCATCTTCAGGCTCCTCTAGCAGTGTCACCTTTTGGGCTCACGGTGGGACCAGATCAGAGCCTGGGCCTCACTCCTTCCTGCTTATTGTTGTAGGGCTCAGGGGCAAAGGGAAGCAACCTAGAGTGGGGGGCAAGCTGTGTGGAGTCAGAAATCCTGGCTTTGACCTCTACCTGTTGCGATTCTTTATCGTATGGTCTTGGGCACGTCTCTTCTATACGTGAGCATCGGTATTCTCATCTGTGCAGGGCAGACCCTGCTGGTCCTGACTTACACATTACCACTGGGAGATGAATATCTGAACTTGCGCTGCACTGCAATCTGCAGGGCCCACAGTCTCACACCTAGAAGAGCACTACAACACTCAGGTAATTCTGCTGTGCTCGTAGTAATTTATCTGCTAAGTAGTAAATCAATGGCATTACCTTGGCATTTCAATCAATAGGATTAAGATGACCTGATGGTAACAGAGTAGTAGTTGCGGCTGCATGATGGGCGCTGTCCAGGGGCAAAAACTCTCTTCCCAAGCTGGCTGGTTGCCTTTACACCAGAGTCTTTCAACCCTTTAGAAACAACTTTTTCCTTGATGATTAAAGCAATAATGCGTGTTTGGAAAAATACAATGTGGATCAAATTAAAAAATAAGACCCCCGGGAATTCTATTATCTAGACACCCACTGTTTAAACACTGGTACGTTTCCTCTTGTTTTCTCCTTTCATTATGGATTTTCATCATAAGATGGAAAATAGATTTTCAAATCGTACAGATTTTCATCAGTTTTGTTTTCTATTTTTTTTCCAATTGAAGATCAAAATGAGCGTTTTTCTCTCATTGTTAAACTTTCAGAAACACAGTGTTAAATGACTACACGTGCCAGTGTCTGGCTGCAGTAGCATCCATTTACCTATCCCCCTCTATTGTTGGCCATTTGCATTATTTTCAATTTTTAGTTATTATAAATTATGCTGTGAAAATCCCCCTTGGTGACAAAGTTCTATTCATGTCTTAGAAGCAAAATTGCCAAGTCAAAGGGTAAGAAGAGTTCTGCCGTAGAAGGGCTACAGCTTTGTAAATGAGCCCCTCTTTGCCACCACCAGCAACTTGGCTGAAAATTGAAAATTAATTCTTCATATTGCGGAATCTATTAGAATCTGTTCAGACAAGGGCTAAAGACAATGGTAAATAAAATTAAAAAGAAGGGAGGTGACCTTCTACCTTTCCCCCTTTCCTCCGTTGTCCCATATCGCCCATGGAGCCATAGGCACTGGAACAAGCTGGAGGGGAGAGAGGGAAATCTTTGTGATGGATTGCGTGGAAGCCCAACTTTGCTTTGGTGCACTGTGTTTCCTTTGGTGTTAAATTGCTCTGCCTGTGTCTTCTACTCATGTCATGAGCTTTCCTTCCCCAAAGGTGCTTATATGCCCTAAATGCTTGAAATGAGAGGTAGGACAGTATGCAGACCCAACACTGATTCTGCCATGTATTAGCTGTGAATCTTGGGCAAGTCACTTAACTCTTCCGAGTGTGTTTCTTTAGCAGTAAAATAAGGGCAATAAGAGCTACCTCCTAAGATTGTTGGAATTAAATGAAAAAAAAATTTAAAGCATTAACTGCAATGCCAGGCACATAGAGACCATTTAGTATGATAACTATTATGACAAATAAAAATAAAATTAAGTTTCTATTCATAAGGTTCAGGTTTTCTTTTTTTGTTAAAATTTTGTTTCAGCCTAAGTTAAACCTAATACTGTAATTCTAAAGGGCCTCAGAAAATTCTAAAGGCTGAAATAGGCAGGGATGGCAGGAAATAGTGGATGTGGGCGGTACTTCAAATTCTGGCTAATTTTTGTATTCCGCTGTAGGCTCTGCAGTTTAAGAGGGACATTAACAGCTGGGGCAGGTCCAAGAAGGAACAACTGGGCTGGTAAACAAACTTGAAATCGACCTATAAGGAATAATTAAGAACTCTGTGGGTGTTTGGCTCAGTGAAGACTTAGGCAGAAGGGATCAGCCCGTTGGGCTGTTGTAGGGAAAAGGGATCCAAGTTAACAAAATAATGGTCTTGAGTCCTTTCCTATTTTCTGGGCACTGAGCTAAGCTCTTTTTCAAATATTCTTTTTTCTTCTCCATGTCACTGTATGAGGCGTGTGTTTCTGTTCCTAATGTGTAGATGAACCCACGGAGGCAGAGAAGGGAGGAGCGACTTTCTTGAGTTACACAGCTAATAGGTGGCCAGGCAGGGACGGAACTGGATCTTTCTAACTGCTTAGTTCATGCACCTTCTGAAGCTCATCGACTTGTTCCAAGGGACCAAGGAAAGTGAGTGTCATTTTCAAAGAGCGTGGCTGCCTGAGACAGACATGTGAGGAACAAATTTTGACCTTTAGGACTCCCCAGTAATGGAACTGGATGGTTAGTTTCTGGTCACCGGCAGCATTCCCCTAAGCCTGGACTTTCACAGGCTCATGGTCTAAAAATGAGAGCTGAGGGCTGTGCTAGAACTGTGGCTGTATTAATGACTTGCATATTCTTGAAAGTTGCTTAACCCCATTAAGCCTCAGTTTTTTCGTCTGTAAACCGGGAATACTACCTACTTTTAGAATTGTTGGGAAGAGTTAAAAAAATATACATAAATGATTTGCCCAAGAACCTGGCATACAGAAGCTGCTCATTATATATTAGGGGAACAGGAAAACCTTGGTCTGATTGCAGTGGTACCTGACATTTATATGTCGATCTATGCACTTCCTCACTGGGGCCCATCCCAGATTTGGACAAGCTGCCTTCAAGAGTGAGTATGCTACCTCATTCTACAGAGGCAGGAACCTGCTAGTTTCTGTCCCCTAAGATAATGATAGTTTGTACTTTATTTATTTATTTATTTTGGTACCGGGGATCGAACTCTGGTCCTTGAGCTTGTCAGGCAGGTGGCGAAACCACTGAGCTAAATCCCTGGCAATAGTTTGTACTTTAAATCAAGGGCAGTGGAGCTAATCAAAAGGATGCCATACTGAAATGTTAAGCAACAGAAGAGATATTATTGGAAGCGAGATTAGAACCACTGGACTGTAATGACAAAATACTGTGTGGGTGTCCAGAGTCCACTGTGTGCCCAGCCACCTGGAAGTTCAATCAACTGGGGACACATCTTTGTCTTCCAGGGTCTTAACACCAATTGTGAAAAGATTAGGGACTAGGACTGAGTGTCAGTCTGTGCTAAATCTTTTGCTCTGGATGACAGCTCCTGGGCAGTTGCGGAAGAGATGGTGAGAGGCTAGGGGTTGGAGAAGACCTTAGGAAATCTCCTCTGGTCTGGGACTCTCTCCTTTTGCTGTTGTTCTAGCAGGCTCCCCTCAGCACTGCTGCTGTGTAGCTTCCTCAGGTGCATTTCCAGTTCTCTTCCTCCCCCAGGACATCCGCTGGGAAT
Source organism: Heterocephalus glaber (assembly GCF_053883595.1). NCBI lineage: Eukaryota > Metazoa > Chordata > Mammalia > Rodentia > Bathyergidae > Heterocephalus > Heterocephalus glaber. The sequence continues at coordinate 36,462,820 of NW_028258377.1, read as the reverse complement.
CTGCTGATCCTTGTTGCCCACGTTCAGGGTGGAGTAACAGCCCCCAGCTGGCCTCCTTTCTCAGAAGGACAGCAGCATCCTCCCCATGCTCCGTGTTCTGCCGACGTCAGCCCAGGATCCTGCTAATATCAGCCATGGTCCTGCGAGAGGGAGACGAGGAGTCGGTTGAGTGGGAAAGCTTTAATTCTGGGGATTTTTGACTGTTTGGATCCCTCCTGCTCCTCTTTCAATGAGACAAATGGATTTCAGTTGCTTTGGAGGGTGTCTCCTTTTCTTCTCATTTCTTTTTTTACTTCATCATCCCTCTTTGGCATCTGCTGCTTGCATTCTGGTTCCCCTACTTTCGCTAGTTTCTGAAAACTAGAATGAAGGAGCTGGGAGAGTTCGTAAAGGTCTCTCATCCCTTTTACATCAGAGAAGACCGGTCGGGAGGAGGAAGGAGACACAGGGTGAGGCCTTGGCTGGCCCAGCCTCCATGGCTTTTGAGTGCTCTTTCCTGTGTATTACTCTGCTCGTTGCTCTCTTGTTCTACTCGTCCCTCTTTATTACTGTGCTTTCTTTTCCCATCTCTAATCTTTTTTGGTTTTATTTCTTGCCAATATTCTTTCTTTTTCTTTTTTCTTCCTTCCCCTCTCCTCTCCTCCTGTCTCCTCTCCTCCTCTCTCTTTTCTTTTCTTTCCGAGACAGAGTCTCACCTTGTTACCTGTGTTGGTCAGGTGGCTCCCAGCTTGTGATTCTCTTCCTTCAGCTGGGTCTACACATGCATGCCTCCAAATGCACACACTTGGCTCCAAAATTCCTTCTTTTTTGTCTCTCCAAATATTTCTTTTATCTCTTTACACATCTCATGATAATAGATGGAAAGGAAATTGAAAGTTTGGGTAGAGAGCTGAGAGGGAGGTATATTGCCAAGTTTTCTCCCCGCCGCCTTTCCCCACTGGGAAAGGTTGAGATTTGGGGTGAGTCCGTATTATTCTTCCTCAGAGATGAGATTTGCCTCTTCCATCTTATCCAACCGCTTGCCTGGAGGAGTTTGTATCTCTCTTGCTTATGAAGCATCCTCTATTTCAGATGGAGAATGTCTTTCTCCACATGGAAACTTCGAACTTGGTTTGGTAAGGTGGTCAAGAGGTCCAAGTTTTGTGAGATCTCTGCCCTGGTCTCTTCAGCCAACAGCCCTACTTCCCAGGGTTGCTATACAGATTAAATAGTTAATGCACATAGAGCTTTTCTCAAAGTTCTTGGCATATGGTAGGTAGGCTCTCACATGCCCATTACTTGCTAATATTACTAATTACACATATTACTACTTTACAGGATTTCTTGTCCATAAGGCAAGGTGGGGGAGTCATAAATGTCATTCAAATATAAGGAAGGAATACAAGACTATGAATACAGCTCAAATAGATATCTGTTGGTAAATTAGACAAAGGATGATTGACCCTAGCCGGGTTCTGCCTGGTGAGTGTCCACACTTTTTACCAACATGTGCCATCTTTTCTTCAACTATTTGAATTCAGATTGCAGCCCATGTACATGACCCACCCTGAGAAGCTGTTTGGGACCAAAGTTAGGATGGAACTTGAGATCGTAACATTAAGTGAAATAACTCAGATGCAGAAAGTTAAATATTGCACAGTTTTTCTTATAGGAGAAACCTAAAATATAAATATAAAGAAGATACGTTAGGGTTTATTGTGGCACAGTTTGTAATAGCTGAAGCTTGGAAACAGCCCAAGTGCCCATCAACTGATGAATGGATAAAGATGTGGTGGTTTTTTTTTTTTTGTTTTGTTTTTTTTACATAAAATGGAGTACTACTTAGCTATAAAGAATGAGAAACTGGAGACATTTATAGCTAAATGGATGCATACTGAGGCGATATTCTTAAGTGAAATAAATAGGACACACATGTGTAAATACTGAATAGTTTCTCTGGTGTGAGAAACTGAAAGTGTAAATAAGGATCAAAATGTATAATTGATAATGTGAAATAGGAAGAAAAGGTATAAAGGGGCAGGAGAATTGGGAGGAGTAGGGGAAAGGAAAGAAGGGAAAGGAAAAAATATGAGAAAAGGAAAAAAATGGAAAGAAAGTCTTTGTAAATAGGAAGGGTGGAGGGGGTGATAGGAGGGCAGGGGAAAGGAGAAAAAATAAGAACCAAGATCCATCATGTACAGGTACAAGATCCCAATGATGAATGTAACTGTATTGTACAACTAAAATGTACCTATAAACTTAATAAAAAAAGAGCAAAACAAAAGGTAGATAATAGGAAGTAGGGAGAGAGCTCTTCCTCAAATAGAAAAGGGAGCAAAGGATAGAAAGGTATAGGAAGGGTGGGGAAGGTAATGGAAGGACAAGGAATTAGGGTGTGTTATGCACATGTACCAAGGCCCCACAAAGAATGCAAACAATGCAAACATTATGTACTAATTGCATGCACTAATAAAAATGAAAAAAATGCCCCCCCAAAAGGTATGTTAGGAAACAGGAAGACTTTGTAGAGATGGAGTAGGGGGTCAGGGGATGGGGAGAGGTTGTGGGAGTTAAAGGATTGAAACTAGTCAAGATCTGATATATATGTGTACTAATTCCCCAGAACAAAAAGGCCGCACATATACATGAAAAAGTCAAATACTTGGAACCAATCTAAAATCGAATTAAATATGGATCCTAATTCTCTCTCTCTCTCTCTCTCTATATATATATATCAATAATACTAGAATCAAGACTCTGTCTTCATATTTGTTAGGCTGCAATACAGATACTTGAAAAGGACTTTAAAAAAGGTAAAGTTAGGCACTGCTCAGAACTGACCTGCTTTTCAAGTCCATGTGATACTTTCAACTTTCACCAATTACAGCATTGAAGGCAGAATGGTAGAGAGCAATCATCCCCAAATCCAAACCTAACATCATGCCTAACTCATATGCTGTTATTTATTTTTAACTCAATCTAAAATTTTTAATAGTATCGGTATTATAATGCAGTTGGTATATCTGATGCCTAATAAGATGAAATCCATGGTGATTAAAATAAAAGAAAATGATCCCATACCATTGTTCTTTATCTTGCTCCCTACCAGGGAAACACCTCCTGGATTTTTGGGGAAGTTGTCATGGGCATGAGAGACTCGGGTGCTCAGCGCCTTTCTGGGCTGGCTCTGAAGTCACTATGACTTTGAACAAGTACCTGGCCCTGTGGCCTCCATTCTCACAGGAAGCGGAAGGAATAGGGCCCAGGTGGTTCTTTCCCTCCTCCTTGCATAACTAGTATGATTTTGCGAAATTGCACCCTGGATTGGGTAGGAATCCAGTCACCCTGACGAGGAAAATGTCCCATTCATCACTTTGTTCTCAAAACCCAAATCTGTAGTATAACTCTGGCCTTCGATTTTCCAGTGACATTTTACTTCAGGCGCAATGGCTTCAGTGGGTAAAGCAACTTCCAGTTGCTCAGAGAATTCCAACAAACACACCAGATGGTCTCAACCTCTAGGCTCACTTATGCTGGGGGAAAATGCAATCAACTCAGTACGTTGTCTTTTTGGGTTTGTCTTTCTCTACCTGATGAAGGCTGCCAGTTTGATTGTATGCCTCCAGATTTGTACTCTCTGACATCCTCTGTTTTTAAAAAGATATTTTTCAGCTTTTAAAAGTTATATATATGTATATATTATACACACACATATATATTTGTAAAACATTTAAGCATTACAGAAATACTTACTGCTTGCAATAAAAGTCCCCCATAGTCTCATTCATAAGAAATAATAACAACTATACACGGTTTTGGATTCATTTCTCTAGACTTTTTTCCCACCTGAGAATACTAATTCATGTAAGAAAATAACAATGGAGTCCCACCCCACCATACACACTATTTTGCTACCCCACCCTGCTTGGTTTAGTCATTTATCCTGGGTTTTCTGCATGGAGCAAGGTCACCTGGCATGAGCCTTAGTGCTCCTCAGTCAGAACTTAGAACAACTGCTGCCTTACAGTAGGAATCACGTATTTTTGGAGTGATGAACAAATTATCCACTCTCAGTTGAGCTTCCAATGGAGAAGGCCTCCTGGGGGAGAAAAGGGCAGAGCAGGGCTGGGTTGAGCCTGAGTACCAGGGTGGATCTGTCCATCTGAGTCCTTGAGCTCAGTCACCCGGCTGGGCTGGCCTGCAAGCCACAAAGCCCCTTTCCTTTGCCTGTGTCACTCTCCTGGCACTCTGCTACTGGGTGAATTAGTCGTTCTCTGTGGGCCAGTTTAATTGTTTTGATTCCTGAAGGATGGTCTTCAACTTCCCACCATCTCCCCACCTCCAAAAACAGCTAGGCTCTTTTTGTGCTCCTCCTTCACTTTGCACTAGCCTACTTTAGTTACATTAATAACGATTTTCCTCCTTTGTACAATTATGATGTGCCTTACGCAATGCTAACATTGTACATGTTTTCACTGAACATCGATGGTAATCTGGCAGGGAGGGATAATTATTATTCCCATTTCACAGATGAGGAAAACGGGCCTGAAATCTTAAAAACAACCCTACTCCAAAGCAGACACCCAGCAAGTGGTATAACCCCGATTCCAGATTGTTTATAGCTGGTTCCTAAAATAGAGTTTTGGTGGCTAGGTCTTCTATAAGCCAACTCAATTAGAGTATTCTGCAATGACAACTGGAAGGATCCATCGTTTTTTACATAGTCTGACCTCACTTTAGTCGTGGAAAAATTGAGACTCAGTTACAAAGTCAGAGTGGAGCTGGCAGGGGGAGGAGACTATCACTCTGATTTTAGGCGGTTCACTTTTGAGGCAGCATAAAGCATTATATATTTTAGTGAGACTTATCACCCTATTTTTCAGGATGTGTAGCCTCTTACATTACAAGGTCTCTTCAGTGAATCCTTTCAAGACCCTTTCTTTGAACAAGATGTAATCTTTTTCTTGGTTCCTGTAAAGAAATTTTCCTTTCTTCTAGATGTTTTAGGTTAGACTGAGAAAAACTATCTCCAATGAAGCTCATGCCTTCTGCATAAATAAAACCATTTTTAGAAAGTTTGCCTTATCTTATGGAAGGGCCTTTCTGCAGGCCTGGTTCTTGGTGGGAAGGAACCTTATCTGAAATGCTCAGGTATTTTGAGAGGCCCCGGGTTTGCCAGCCTGCAAGAATGAGGCTGAGCAGATAACTAGGACAGCTTTGGAGAGGGGCTGAGCTGCCATACAGGGCACACATTCTCACTGTGACTCGCTTCTTGGAGCTATAAGGGGTCATGGTGAGACTCAGCAGTGGTTTGGGGTTGGTGGGCTGCAATTCTTCAGGTCCTGGACTTTTGCAGCATCAGAAAGGGGAAGATGGGAGCAGTCACATGGGGACAAAGCAATGCGATCAGCAAACACTGTGCCTAACGCCCAGGAACCACAGGGATAACGTTGTTTAGGAGGGAAGTGGGGCAAGTTGAAGACTATGGGAGATGCCAGAGGGTATGTCCCTTGTCTTCTCATTTGTGCATCACACGCACCAGGATATTCATCAAATTCTTAGGCTTTGAGGGGCTTGCAATCCTATAGGAAAGTTAGACAGGCTACGCAATGTATGTGGAGTCACTCTGAGCAAATGGAGTGCCAGGGATAGGGCCCTGAATCTCCAAGGAGACTCCAAAGGCGAGTCCATGCCCGGCTGTGGTAGGAACAGCGCAATCCAGGGGGCGCTTCGGAGAGGAAGTGACACTGAACATGGGTCTTGAGGTGTGGATAGGATCTTAGAGATGTGGAAAAGGAATTACCATTCTCTTTGTGTGCTGCTAGGATAAAACAACTGATAGTGGACCTCACTGTCACTCCGTAAAGGTGTGGAGGGATTTGAGGGTTAGAGAGGATGAGCAAACTGTCAGGACCCTGAAGCAAGGAAGTGACAAAGCCCCAGTGAAAGATCAGATTCGTCTGAACCCAGAGAGCATTCCTGTGCCTTTCTTGGCAGGAATGAGGGGAGTAGATTTTCCAGATGTTTTGGAATAAATACCATGATCACAGACATAAGACTTAAGGATGTTGAGGATCCATTTTGGGTTTGTGTGCAGCAAAGGAACTGGACACAAGGATGAGAGGGAAGTCTGGAAAGCTGAGAGTTTTGCATCCTATAGAAACCTGGTCTTTTCTTGAGAAAGCGCAAGATTTGAGCGGGAACGAGATCTGCTAGATCTACGCATAGATCTACAGCAGCACAAGGCTCTCCCAAGCCAGAGTACCTGAAGCACTGTTACTTCCCGTTTGAGTGACCTTGGGAGAATTTTTTTTTAACCTCATACGTATCCTGGGACGAATCACTGTCTGTGCTTCACGGGATTGTTCTGAGGATTATGTGAGTTAATATGTATGCAGCTTTTATGGTGGTGTCTCATGCTTGGCACTCGTGTTTTGTTTATTATTTTACTACTAAAATCACCTGGAAGAGTGAATATCAAACTCTTAAGTGATTTACCCTAGAGAATCACATTTCTGCATATTTCCGTTTTAGATATTTCTCCCTTTGTTGTTTAATGTTTTACCACAAAGCAATATAATATTTACAATGTTTAAAAAAAAGCAAAAGAAAGAAAACCAAAGTAACAAGCCAGCATGTCTGTTTCAAAAGTTGGTGTTAGGAGAGTATATTTCCACTGTGCTTTTTCTTCTACTAGCAACAAGTCTGCTGGGGACACACCAGTGATGTCTCGGTGTCACTCAGAGAGATAGGTGTTGGAGGTAGGACTGTCCGGGCTTCCTGCAGGTCGTGCCTGGAGCCGTGCTTGTTATAAGGACAGCTGGCTCCACCCTTGCTCCCTTCCCCTCTGCACCCGCCGTCACTTCTAGGCCTCCGAGGCTCTAGAGATGTTCTGAGCGCCCAGTGGATTTGTTCTAGCCACAGCAAGCAGATCTCCGGCATGGGGTGCTGGAGGTTGCCTTTCCTCTTCAGCCTCCCATAGAAGGGTCACTGGGGATCCTCAGTCCCGAATGCTGGGGAGCGGATTAGGTTGTGAGGCTGGGGAGGTCCTCACTCTGAGTACAAGAGATCCAACAGTTCTAAGAATTCTGCTCCGGAGTCACAGACTACGCTGCCCTTCTTCCCCACCCTCCCTACTCAGTCAGAACTTCTCTCCCACAATCCTAGATAATCCCTTTCAATTGAATAAGCTTGGCTACAAGGCAGGAGGACAAAGAAGGAAAGAGGTGTTGTAGACTATCTCTACCCCCAGCGGGCCAACTTTGCATTTTTTTAGGTTAAAGGTAGAAAATAGTTCAATTCCCTCCTAGGGGAAGGATGGAGGTTAGAAACTCATGTCTAACTTTATTGTTATCCAGAACCACCTGCAAGAGATTAGCTCTTTAGTATGTGGAGAGATAAATTCATCTCTCATATCTTCATCCATCTCAATGTTCTCCGGTCTCTGTTCTGGTTTGTTTGTGGAGTAACAGTGGCAGAATAATGGTTAAAAAGTAGCTTCTATAGTCAGACCTGTTTTGAACCCTGGCTGTTCTCCTTACTACTCATCATACTTTGGGCAAGTATCATATCCTCTTTATCCCTGTTTGTAACCATACAATGGGGATAGATGAGTACTTACATCTTAGGATTTTTGCAAGAATTACGGCATGAGACATAGAATGTTGTTAGCACAGTACCTAGCATTCAATAAACACTCAATAAATGCAAACGATTGCTATCAGTAGTTATTGCAGTCTGCTCTGAGATGGGGAATAATGAGAGGGGTCAGAAAGGAAGGCTTAGGAAAAAGGAATATCTATTAATATAAAAGACTCACATACTCTGCACCAGCCACATCATTCCTTGTTTCTGTTACCTGACTGGGAAATGCCACATGTGTTCACAAAGATGTACATAGGGTGTGATTACTGCAGTACTGATTGTCGTAGAAAAACGAGAAAACAGTGTGAATGCCCGTCAATGGGGAGATGGCTCGAATACACCAGGAAATCCGTAACATAAAATGCTCTGCAAAAGTAAGAGATGGTAGGAAGCAGGAAGACAGACTATGTGGAGATGGTAAGGGGATGAGGGAATGGGGGAGAGGAAATAAAGAAGATCAAGATGGGATATGTGTATGTTCCAATTCCCCATGACGAACGTGTCTATTATCTATCGCAAATATATACTGATGAAAGAGGAAATGAATAAAATGTTCTGCAGGGGCCAAAAGAATGAGGTAGAATAATATGTACACGTTTAACAAGAGAATCTGTGGAATTATGTGGGCAACATGTTCTTCACAGAATATGACAGTATGTAGTTACACACATGTGTGAAGATATGTATGTATATAATGAGTGATATATAATGTCTCTAAATAAAAATGATCAAGAAAGATAACAGATGAAAGGGATCTGGGGGTCTTTATCAAAGGGAATTTCAGGCTTAAGTCTAGTATTAGAATTTCTTATAAAGAGAAGGTATGCACATATTGTATAATTGAAAATGATCAAGAACAGAGAAAGAAATGCCTATGCAACTTCTAACTGGAAGAATGTGACTCTGTCCAACACAAGGCCTGATGGGGTCCCCAGGTCTTCTCTTCTAAGCTTCTTTCCATCCCTGAGGTCACTGACAGGGGCAGGGCTTGATGTCTACACCTGCTCCCAGGGGCTGCAGTGTTGATACACAGCCTCATTGGCACAGTGAGCTAGGAGCTAGAAGAGCTGCCCTAGAATCCTGGCTTTACCTTGAGATTAACAGCACGGTTGCTTGCCATTAGCAAAAAGGGAGTCACCTTTCCTCTCCAAGCCTCAGTTTCCTTAGGTCTAAAGTGGGGATAGTGAGTAGCCATTGTCCTAGTTTATTTTTTAAAAACTGATCAGACAGCTCATACAGAACTGTGGATGTGGAACATTGTCAGTGCTACTGCATGAATGCTGCGTATCTGCCTAGCAGCTTGGTTGCTGTGGTCTGGGGGGATCCTTCTGGAGCAGAGGAATGAGGCAGAAGGGAGCTCATGGCAATAGACATGCAGCTTTCAAAAGGCTGAAGATCATGCAGTTGGTCCATTTGGTGTGTAGGATACTAACACATTTTGTGGAAAAGCGGACAGGTCAGAGGGGTGGAGAAGAAGGAAGGATGTAGTCCCGAGGTCAGCAAAGCAGAATGGGGCAGTGGTCTGTGGACATCTGGGAGCCCCAAGGGAGCCCGTAATTATGTGAGGCTGATGGACAGGAAAATGCTTTGTGAGAGCTTTGGAGAAAGAAACCAGAGATCCTGTCCTTCTGACTATCTTGATCCGCAACCTCTGTCAGTGCCAGCAGATTCTCACTGATGTGTCCTGAGGCCCCCTTCTCCCTTGGGTGCTCCTCTCCTTACGTAGCCTCACACAGAGCTCCCAGCTGTGTGACGAGGTTTTGGTGCGGGACCAGTGTGGCGATGGGCAGCTCAGGGGAACCCTCTTGAAGTCCAGGTGCGTGTTTCCTGGGGGGGCCAGGGACCAGTGTGTGAGAGGACTGAGGATGGAAACTGCAGGGGCAGAGTCAGGGCACGCGGACTCTGTGGAGTTGACATATAGGGCTGTACATAGGGTTGACATGAGATTGGGGAATTTGCGTCTGTGTGTAGCTTTGGGAGCCCTGCCACTCTGTAACTTTGAGGAACTCATTTATCTTCCCTTCCTTCATGTGCAAAATGAAAGGAGGAATCTGTGTGTGTGTGAGAGAGCCCCTCCCCCTGGATGATTTAAGTCTTGCTACTCAAGCCTTTTGTCCAAGAGACACCAGCGATCCTGAGGGCAGTCAGAAGTATAGACTCTCAGCCCCCCTACCCTGTAAGACCACCGCAGTCAGAAGCTGCATGTTTGAGACATTCTCTGCAGGCTGAATTTGAAAAGCAACGGCCTACAGGCTTTTGTTAACATGGCAGATTTCTGAGTCCCACTCCTGGAAGAATTCTGTTTTGTAGTCTGGTATGATGTTGGGAATCTGGATTTCACCTTGTCGCTATTATTTTTGGACTGTGGGGGATTGAACCCAGGGTCTTGTGCATGCTGCGCAAGCTCTCTACCACCAAATTTATTTAATTAAAAAAAATCCCATTTGACTGAAATGAGCTTGACATATAGAAATGGTTCATATTTAATGTATACCACTTAGGTTTAAAGATGAGTATACACCTGTGAAACCTTCATCACAGTGTATGCCACACACCTGCCCATCTCCTCCCCCAGTTTGTTTCTGTCCTCTCATCTCTCATTATTATTGCTAGTTTATAATAAGAAGACTTCATGTAAGATGTGCCCTATTCGTACATTTTCTGGAACCTGTGTTTTTGATAAGCCTCCCACAGCCGATTTTGAGAGCCGTTGAATTCCAGAGCTGCTCGGAGCCTCTCCTGCCCCGAGATTCAGTGCCTCGGTGACTCAGGGAAGTGTGGTTCTGAGAGCAGGTGGAGGGTGGAGGAGGCAGCCGGCAGGGACAGGGGCAGAGGCTTGTTCTCTCGGGGCCAGAGGGAATGCTGACCAGGAGCGGCTGCCCATTTCATGGCTGGGATTAACGATTGTTGGCAGCTCCTTGTTAAGATGGTAGACTCACTTAGCAATGGACCCTGAAAAATATCCGAATTCAAAAGCAGAAAGTGGTAATCTAATTGCCCTGAATTAGCCTCAGTAGTCTCAGACAATATCAACTCCGGGAAACCACAAAGGAGTCTTTTATACATAGTTTCCAAAGCTTTGGGGCCTCGGCGCCCCTCCTGAGGGCTTGCGTTGCTAAGCATAGGCGCTGCACGGATAGGCCCCCGTCTCTGTGTCACAGGGCATTGTTTCCTTCTAACGTGCTCCTGAATGGATTTGCTGGCTGGCCCCATGGTGTTTTTGGTTGTGCTTTAGGTTGTGCTCCCAGGGATTCCCTGTGTTCAGAGATGCCATCAGCTGCGTGAATGCCGACCATGCCTGTGGTTTTGTCGTGGTCCCTGGCATTTTCTGAGGGTCCCTCTGGCTTATTCTGAGGTCGTCGGCATTTCCTCAAGCCAGGCTTTTACATAACTAAGTGATTTCCTTTTAATAATTCTTTGTCGCATTGTGTATTCGTGTCCAATTTATTCATTATCCACCCCGTTTTAAGGAATAAAAAAATACCAGTGAGTGTCTATTCATGGCATGATTCAGAGAACTTACAGAGATCAGACGGTAATTTGGGAATGAAGAGAGGAGAAAACACAAGCATCATGCAGGTCTCTCTGTGACCTGCATTGCATTTACTCCTATGCAGCAAATGACAAACCTTGATCTACAAAAGAAGCTTGAATTTCTTTTCCCTTCCTCCTGGGAGGTAGATTTCTGGTCTTGCTTGCATACCTCCCCAGCAGAGACTATCACTACCAGTCAGACTGAGGCAGTCAGTCCTTGGCCCCATCTGACAGAGCTCTGAGAAGGCTCTGAATCCTATTGAGGTGGAATTTGTGCGTGCAGTAACACAAATCTACCATTTACCCCGGTTCTTCCCTTGGAGCTCTATAGAGTAAATCAAATCTAATGTTCCCCAATATGGGGTCCCTGGGAACCTAGGAGGCTCATGCAATGATAACGAGGGCTCAGAATCTATTTTAAACATTTCAAAGACTAACCGATTGCATATTTACTTCTGACACAGCTCTGTGGACTGACGGAGAAGCGTCATATGTCTTTAGTTTTCTTTCTTCTTGGGTCAGCTCAGTGCAGTGATATAGCTTGTGCTATGATTTCAGCATTTCTGAAGGTTATATATGCTTTGATTAATAATGATGGGGAGAATTAATGAAGAAGAGGGCTTAGTTCACAATCTTAAAAATATAGGCTTCGTGGGGTAGGAAATGCTAAATAGAAATCTTAATAAAAATATAGAAGCTTGTGTCTGTCTCTCCCATCGCTTCTCAGTCTATGAGGGCAGTGATCAGGCATCGTGCTTTTGAATCATTCTAAGCATTTCTTGGATTCCTTGGGGAGAGGGCATTGACTTATCTGTGGAATCTGCCTATAACTGTGTCCAGGGGAGGAAGGACTGCTCTCCCAAGGCTGAGGTTGCTTAGTGAAGTTATTACTTCTTTCAGACTTTTGAGCCTGGATGTACCTCATCGTGGCTATTTTTTGTTAATAACTGAAATATGCTGCAATGGCTGCAACAAAAACTGTGCTAATATGGACGAGACTGGAAAAAGATAATCCTCAACTGGCAGGCTAAACATGATTTTAGAGAGTAATTGGTTGAATCCTTTGCCTTTACAGGTGGAGAGAGTGAGGGGCAGGAAGGCCACAGAACACTCTAAAGGTCATACCAGTAGTTACATTCTTAGGATCTTAGGTCTGTTGCTATTTGGGCCAAGGCTGATTTGCCTCAAGCATACTTTAAGACCTGCAGAATAGCATCAAGATGGTCACGTGGGGAGACAGCACCATCCATCTTTAAAATCACGCTGGCTTTTGCCAGCTGATGAGGGAAATAAAGTTAAGGACACCCACAGAAATGTGACACTGTTAGAGAATGTGCACACTGACTGGCTGGAGGGGAGCTCTTTGGCCCCAGAGAAAGCGAAAGGGCTTGCTAAAGTACCTTTGAAGGGGGCAGTGTCTCCCTTCTCTGCAAGGACTGGGATCATGGTGTGCATCCCTGCACAGTGCCTAGTGCTGACCTGGGAATCAGCACGTGATAAGTGAGTGCTGGGGGAGAAATGAAGGCAGTCACCACCGGAGCCAGTTCATCCTGAGCCTGGGGTCCCTGCCCTGGATAAAGAGTTTCTCAGAGGCTGAAGGGAACTTGCATGGCTTAGATCCGGTCATTTGAGTTGAAAACTGGGTACACACAATGCAAGACACTTGTTATAGTCGTGCTTCAGGGTGGGACCAGAGCTGCCTTTGGAAGCGAGGGCTCACACCATCCAGGCTGCTCTATCTACTGCACCTCATGTTGCAACCTCTTTCATAAGGTGGCCTCGAAATCAAATTCCCTAAATGTCCCCGAGAGGTCATTACCAGTTTTGCAAATATGCAGCTGCTATATGCTGATTCATAACTTCATTTACTGGCCTTGGTTCCCCATACGTACTGTCACTTGGGAACAAGAATGTGTCATTTTCTGTACTTTCTGTGAAGGGTCTAAGCCCCAAAAGAGGGTGAACTGATTGATACTTTGACTGGTCCTGTTGCAAACTTGCCCAATGGGCTTCTTTCCTTAGAAAAATGTCCCTGGCCTATTTCAGAAGCTCCTAGACATTTTCCGCCGTGGCCAAAATGTAGCAAATAAGAGTCAATGCGAAATACAGCCAGGCCATCGGGAGGAGGAGATCAAAGTGGTCACCTGCCCCTCCTGTCACACTTTGAGGTTGGGAAGCCAGAGGGGCCACTTCAAGGGAAACCTCATTTACCTTTCAACAGGGGAGTTTTATTTATTACTATTATTATTTAAACAGGCATGAAACAATGTATTTGCCGTATTCTTTTTGAGCTTAGTGTGGATAGAAACACCTTCCTCTCAAGGTGTTTTTTTTTTGGTACCGGGGATCGAACTCAGGTCCTTGCACTTGGGCAGCAGGCGGTGAAACCACTGAGCTAAATCCCTGGCCCCCCTCAAGGTTTTGGTAACCTTTCTTAGCAAAGTCAGTGCCATATTCAGTACAAGAGCCTGCACCAAGACTCATCTGCTGGGATAGGATGCAAGGCAAATCGATCATCTTTTGGGGCAGCCGCCCGGGAGCCAGACCTGATTCACCTCCCTGTATTTATTCTCTTCTGAAGAGCAAGCTAGGTCCTTTAGGGTTTCACCATAGTGCTTTGTGCCTTTCACATGGGGCCTTTTCTAAAGACAGCTAGATCTTCTTCCTTATTATAATGACTACATCAGAGACTTTGTTTAAAAATTTGGTCATTTTATAGGGTGGTTCCAAAGTTGTGTGATTTTGTTCCCTTCCCCTGCTCCCTGCAGTTGTGTACCAATGCCTGGAGGTGTTTTTCGACTGTCATGACTGGGGGAAGCAGGGGAAGGGTACCACTGGCAGTAACCATGCTGCTAATCACCCTACAACTCACAGGGCAGCCCTCAACAAAGAGCTAGCGCCAGATGCCAGTAGTGCCGAGGTTGAGAAGCATGGTTTACACCTGGTGGGACTGTAAAGTGCTGAGAAGGCAAGAGAATGCTGTAGTCCTTCTGGGCCTGTCCTAGCCATAATCCTTGGAAAGGCTCTGGGGGTTGAAGCCAAACTCCTTTTGGTTTAAAAGGTGGTTTGAAAGTAGTGTGTTTCCATTATTTAATAAAGTCTTTCCCTATTATTTTTGATCTGTCTGGATGTAAGGCCCTGTCACTAAAGTGAGATAAAATTTAGGTTACTGAATCTTTGGATGTTACTTAAAAATTTTAGAACCTCAGGCTTTTGAAATATCAGAGCAGGAACTTCAGCCAGATCACCTCTTTTACTTAGGGGGACACACCAGAATGTTGCTGGTCTCCTAGGACCACAAGTCTTCTTTTTGAAGGCCTCCTATGTATTCTCTGTGTTGGCATCTGTGAGATTTTGAGCTCACTCACTTCTACTGCTGTTCTGTTTGTTTCACTGCTGCTGTGGTCATGTCACTAGTTACCTGCGGATGCAGCAGCACCTCTGTTATGAAGAGCTTTCCTACCCTCCATATTTTCTCAGTAAGCTGAGCAGCTGGCATCATTTAATCTAAGGTGCCTGAGACGATCGGATTGGTCCATCCCAAAACAGTGCCTGTCCCTTGGGGGTTATTCACATGGAACCTGACAGGGAGGTGCCAGCCTTTATTTACCCCCCCCCCATTCTAATAAGTTCCGAGGCCTCAGTATTTCAGTATTTTAACCTAAAAATTTAAAAATGAGAGCATTAGAAAGGAAACACCAGCTGAACAGAAACAATCTACATTGTTTACATTCTGGTGACTTTTTTCCATGTCTCTGAAAAATTGCTAAGAGTATGTCCATAATTCAATTCTTATTTTATGTTTCAGAAATGAACACTTACTTCTCAAATGAAGTAGCCCTTCCTGCTCTGTGGAACTACAATGGTACTGCTGCCTTGCCAGCTCTCTTAAGTTATGACCCTTCTTTCCTTATAAACATATGGAATTATATTTTGCATCCATTGTAACACATGTGTGGCTTCACACACATAGGGAAGAGATTTGCAAGGGACGTTTCCTGAGAGGCCGCCCCCAGTTTACTTGAAGAATTAACACAGTGGACTCCAAACCTTATCAGAATGATTCCCATGCAGACTGAGTCTCCCATTTGGGAAAGACAATGTCTGAGAGAGAAAAGTCAAGCGTTGCATACTGTTCATCAAGAAGAAAGGAATGTGTGTGTGTGGGGAGGTAGAACGACGTGCTTGGTCCTATTAATTTTCTCTTTTATCTCTCTAGTTAAGTCCTGTCTCTGGTAAGACAGAGAATCAATTTGCATATAAATGTTACCAAGCTCCCCCTCTCCATAGCATTTTACAGTTCTATTAGGTATAAAGGGGAAAAGGAACCTGACGTTATTAATGACACTTCCTGCTTTTTCACTCATAAAGTAGGGAAATTTCACAAGGCCCCAAATTGTTGTACTTCATTCACTCTATCTGACTTCTTGACCATTTACATTCTGAGCTGTGGCCAGGACAGTGGCCTATCAAAGAATCATTTGGACTGGAGATTAGAAGATTTGGCTTTGGTTATCTCAGAGAAGGAAGGGTAGGGGTCTTTTCTTCATTTCAAGAAGTGAAGAGAGGCTCATATAGGACTATGTATAATTTGGAGGAGTTGTCATTAATTTTATAAACCAAGCAATGGGTTAGTCAAAGCAACAATTCATATGAAGCGTAATAAAACAAGAATTATTTGCTGTTTTATGATGGTAGAGGGATAGTATGTGGTGGTCATTTAGTTATTAAAGTGACTGAAGTGGGGGTTTTAAAATGTCTTTCAGCCCAGTGCCATGGTAAAACGTGAGAAGTAAGAATCTAAAATGAGGAAGATTAGTGATCCCTGCAGGTCATGGGAGAAGAGTAATTTTTTTCAATTCATACAAATGGAATTTATCATAACCATCTCTGAAGATGGCATGATTTACCTACTTACAAAAGGCCTGTCTATTTCAATCCTTCCTAAAGAGATGTTTTTTCACTTTTCACTTGTACTAACGTAAGAATGCCAAGCCTGAAGGCAGAAAAATTTAACCCAGCTATTGAATCAGGGATGGAAATAAATTAAGGAAAACAAGCAAGAATTGCCCATCCGTTCAGGGTCTGCTGCTGACAGAGTAGAGTTTGCAAAGGTGGTGGTGGGGAAGCAGGGAGTCAAAGTTTGAAAGGGGGAATGTTTCAGAGAATCTGCTTTCAATAGCGCCACTCTGCACCCAAGTTCAAGGCTTTCCAAACTGAGGTCGTGCCACTACTGCTTCCTAGCCCGAAGCCGCAGAAACCCCTCTCCCTCCTCCCGCAGAAAAGGAAAACAACGACAAGAAAGGAGAGAAAATGATGTTTTGTGTCCAGCGAGTTCCAGTGCAACCTTCCCCGTCACCGCTAGTTGTCACTTGGCTCCCAGGCGGGAGAGCCGAGGTTTTCGGCACTGCGGTTAGCGAGAATGCAGTCCTAATTAAACTGAGTAACTCCTCCAGCTCCCCCTTAAAGTCCTCAGCCCAGTGAGAGCTAATACGCAGGGGGCCCGGGAGCCAGCGCTGGCGGGTGTAGCAGGTGGAAGGACAAACAGACCTCAAGAAACAAGCAAACAGCTGCCAGAGCAGCGACTGTCTCAGTCAGACCTCCACGCACAAGCCAGACACCCCGCGGCGGAGGGCGGAGGGTGAGGGGCGGGGGGCGGAGGATCCGATGCGGCCTGGCCACCCCCTCCCCAAACGACGGGACCGCGGACAGGGTCTGCCTCCCCACTCCTCCCCCGATTCCGCCAGGGCGAAGTGGTCAGTAGAAAATTGCATACCTGAAGAACACAATGGTCTCCCAAAGGTAGAGGCGGAGAGTATTGAAGCTGTACATTTTCCAGGTCCTTGTGCTTTGTTGCCCACGAGTTACGGGGGCAAAAATGTTTCAGATTGGCACTTACAAAACCCGCAAGCGCGACTGGAAAAATAATCCGGAGGTTGAGCAGCGGTGGGGTCGGGGGTGCAGAGGGAGAGTCCCGGGAGGCTGAAGCGAGGCGGCCGCGGTACCACGGACAGCGGCCGCGAAGCGTTTCAGCACCGCGGAGAGCGCCTCTCGGAGCGGACCGCGCCGCCGCGTAAACTCGGGCGAGTCTGGGGGTTCCCTGCGGCGCCGGGCGGCACGTCTGGGGGTGGGAATATTTTCTTTCTTTCTCTCCCTTTTTTTTTTTTTTTTTTTTTTTTTTAATACCCCTGTTTTTCTGTTTAAACGGCCAGCTCCGTGCAAGGAAAAGAATTGGCTTCCGTGGCGATCAGAGCCCGGGCGAGGGTGCTGAGCGAGGCCCCACGGCTCGGGGCTGGGCTGAGGGGTCGGGCCGCGGGGCAGCGGGGCCGGCGCTGCCTTCAGCTAAACCCGGAGAGCGTGCCAGGCTGGCGAGTCGCGACCGAGTCTGAACCCCGCTCTCCTGCCTCCGCTCCGACTTACGATCCCCGCCCGGTGGTCCCCGCCGGGTAAGCTAGAACCGCTGCGGGAGAGGCGCCCCATTGCTCGGGGCTGCAGGCGAGAGGCGGCAGGGCAAGTTTCGGGGACGCATGGCTTCCCCGCGGGGCTCTGGAGACCGCGGCTTCAGACGCATCCCGGTTTTCCAAGCTCGCCCATCTGCCTTTGGCCAGGACGCCCTCCGCGCTCCAGACTTTCTTACTGCATTAATTTCACAAACTGGCGGCGCAGGGAACGGGGGAGGTGGCAGGTGGGAGGGGGTGGAGAAAGGATGAAAAGGGGGGAAAACTCCTTAGTCTCTTCAAACCCTCCCACTCGAGGTGTTCATTGGCCCGCGGCTGCGAAAACCAGATCTTCTCCTGGGCTCGGCCAATCGCGCAGTAGACTCCGGGCTGCGTTAACGCTTGGGGTGCTGGGCGCCACCCGCCTCCCGCCCCCCCCCCTCGGCCCAGCCACGCAGACAGCCGGTGGGTAGGGTGGGGTGGGGTGGGGTGGGGGAGGCACGGAGCTGCTCTCCCGAGGTCTGGCAAAATCTTACCTCGGTCTTTAAAGAACAGAGTCCTTGGTGAGGGGAACCTAGCCGTGGGTCCCAGCTCGGACGTGCTTCTGGGCACCGTTGATCATTTTAAAAGGGAGGAGTTGAACCACATCCTTGAATTTCTTTGAAGTTCTGAAGTTCTATAGAATATTTGACCCTGGAAGGAAAGGAGAGGTTTTCAAATAAAAAGTATGGTAGGTAGAAGTTCTCTTCCAGCGTCACTGTAGTGGGGAAATACAGATAAAAAGCCCTGAAATAGTTTCCAGGGGAAAGAGGCACTGCCTTGGTTGGCCTTCTTTTGGGGGAGAAGGAAGAAGGTACAGCCTCTTCCAGCTGGCTCGGAGACAGTGTTGCTCACCTCCCCTAAGCAGGAGACACCCACCCTCAAAGTTAGGGCTTGCTTCAAGTCGACAGCAGAATCGAGCAATACACACAAGTCTCTCGAACTTACTTCTCCCACTGCCTGTTTTTTTTTTCTGTCCTCCCTCCCTCTATTTTCCCACTTTAGTTGAGTCTCAGAAACCAGATATACATTTCACTCTAGAGCCCATCTGGGAAGGTGGAGTTAATCAGATTTTCTCTAAGCTATGGGACTTCAGTGGATTAACAACCTCTGCAGGATTCTCTGGCTGATTTGAATTCACTGTCCCCTCCAAGGGAGCTGGGAGAAGACACCCCCTTCCCCTTACCAGTAACTTGAGGAGCACTCTCTTTGGAGTGCTTGGAGGCCAGCTCTTCCTAGGATAATTCTTGGCAGTGCAGCTCTCTCCATGTCCAGGTCTTCTTCTAAGCAGAGGCATCTGGAAAGCATTGTTACCAGCCATCTACCAGCAGGATTTCCCGTCCCCTCCCTCTGTACTGAGACACACTGTGACACACCGTGACACACCCCACACCACTGGCTCTCGTAGGCTCCCACATGGAGAATTTCTGTGATGTTCTACACAGGGACTGGGAAGGACATTTTGCTTTGTGGTTGGGTATTTACATGAGTCTGAAAGAGGTTTACATATAGATATATGACATGTAATAATGAATATATATAACATACATTGACAGAGAATATAGAATCAAAAGCTAACCTTTAGTATCACACCTTCTATCTGACAGGCACTATCACTCACTTCATATGATTTCGTTTACTTTTCTCAGTATGCCTTAAGGTACATACTGTTATCCTTGTGCACATGTTTGTGTCTGTGTGTACATTTATAAGTGCGCTTAGACAGAAGCAGCATGTGTGTATATAAATTTATTTGTTGTTTATATTTTCTAGAATTCTGAAGTGACTTTGAAGTGCACCTGTATATTTGTATATCTGTGTTTGTAAATATGTGTGTGTTTTTAGGGTGCCCCCACAGGTCCTGAAATAAGTTGAGGTTGGTAGCTTTGTCCTTGGGCCTCATCTGGCTAGGAAGTACCAGTGTGATCAGATACGGATGCAATGTATGACAGCTGCTCTTTTTCTTTCTTCTCCTTCAAGGGATGCTGTGCGTGTGTATGTGTGTGTGTGTGTGTGTGTTGCTGTTTTGAGTGTGAATGGCTCCAAGGCTGTGACCTGTGCAGGAGATGAGAGTAGCTATTACCTGCAGGGACAGGATTCTGTTTTCTAATAGACTTCTCTTTACTATGAAGCTGACACCTTCATTTAATCAGCACATGTGAATTGAACAAGGGCCAAGCATTGGGAATATAAAAATATATAAGATAAATAGTACCTTAAAACCCTGGAACATGTGATTGCTTCAGAGGTTCAGTGAGAAAGGTACCTTATGGTTGTTAATATATACTTTTTACTCCATACTATATGTTCTTGTCATTCCACTAAAGAGTATACCCAGATTTTCCTGGTCTTGTGTAAGCCCCTATGGAAAATAAACATCTCTGGGTTTAGTTGGGTGCTCATGTCCTTCTTACATCTCTGCCTCAGGGATAGTGGCTGTAGTGGATAAATGAGTAAACTCTAGGCTTAAGTACAGAAATGACAGAAAGGCCCACTCTTCTCATTGCAAGGGATGTCATAGAAGAAATGACATTTAGGTCTTATCTTACTGTAAATCATCATTCTGTGAGACACAAGTCTTCTCTCTGTGGAGTGGATCCGCTTGAGCTAATAGTCCATTCCTGTTGGAATGCCGGTTGGAAGTGTTCTGTATAGCCTATTGCACAGTGCCATTGCAGCCCTTGATCTGTCCTTTAGAGGTCCCAGAAGCCAGTTCTGAATCCAACTAAGTATCAATAACTTTTGACACACAGTGACACTTATTACTAGAAAGGATTCATTGTTTTCTTCTTATTTCTTGAACATTTATTATGTGTTACATATTATTCTAGGCACTGGGGATATAACAGGGAATAAAACAGGCAAAGATCCTTATTCTAATAAAGTGTATCTTCCAGCAGAGAGAGACTGAAGGTGATGAAGGAAATATGTGTTAGGCAATCATAAAGATTAAAAAGGAAAAACGCAGGCCAGGGACAGAGAGTGTCATGCAGATCCTATTCATGCAGGATGGTCAGATCTTCTGGAAAGAAAACACTGAGCAAGCAGTTGAGGGGAGTGAGGGATCGAGCCTTGTAGGCCTTGGAGTGGGGAGGATAAGTTTCCAGGAAGAGGAGAAAGCAAGTTTGAAAAACTTGAGAAGGGAGGATGTTTGGAGTAGACGAGAAACAGCGTGGAAGCCAGGGATTTAGCTCAGTGGCATCGCACCTGCCTTGCAAGCGCAAGGTCCTGAGTTTGATCCCCGGTACCACCACCACCACCAAACCAGCATGGAAGGCAGTGTGCTTGGATTGGGTGAGCGAAAGGGATGGTAACCGGAGGTGAGGTTTGAAAAGTCCTTGGGAGCGATCCCACTTCTTGTTGGTGGGGACTAGGACTACTTCCAAGACACAGTAAGGACTTTAAGTTTTGTTTTGAGTGAGGCAGAAAGCCAAGGGAAAATTTTGAGCAGAGGAATAATAAGATCTAACTTAATATTTCAACAAGATTTGTCTGGCTACTGTGTTTAGGATAAAGGGGTGTGTGTGTGTGTGTGTGTGTGTGTGTGTGTGTGTGTGTGTGTTTGCAAAATGAAAGTCAGATTAAGTAGGAGCTCCTGAAGAAAAATCCTTGTGAGAAAGTCTTATAGACTGGTCTTAATCAACACTTATATTTACAGAAGGAAAAAATTAGATCTTAAGAGCTTAATCTACTTACCCCTTAGACTAGTTGCACAGCTGGCCCAAGAACACAGGCAATTTATGATAGTGAAAGGGCCTTTTCACCATTCTTTTGTTACAACTGAAATAAAGGACATGGAGAAAGAAGTCCAAGGAAATCTACAAGGGAAAGAACCTTACCTGGCTTATTACTCCCATACATGCAGAGATATATATGGAGGCGCATATACCTTGGGTACAGCATGACAAACCCATGGTAAGTTGAAAATATCATAAGTAGAAAGTATATTTAATAAGTACATTTAATATAGCTAACTTACCCAAAGCATCACAGCTTAGCCTAGTATACCTTTTATATGCTGAGACCAATTACATTAGCCTATAGCTGAACCAAATCATCTAACACAAAGCCTACTTTATAAAAATATGCTGGCTGTCTCGTGTATTTTATTGATACAGTGGAGTACTGGTTGTTTACCCTCATGACTGCATGAATGACTGGAAGCTGCTGCTTACTGCTGTTGAGCATCACCAGAGGGTATGGTGTTTCATATCGCTGGCCTAGGAAAAGATCAGTAATTGTTTCTTGCAGGAGTGAATGAAAGAATAAGTGAAAGAAAAACAAAGAGGCTTGGGCAGAGGGCCTGAAGAGAGGAAAAGGCAAGGAAGTAATAGTGTTGTCCCCAGCCAGCTGGGGACAGTGAATGAGGTCATGAACATACTGCAAGGCCTCTGTCCTTAATGGCATTCACGGAGGAGAGTGCTGGGTGCTTCAACATTGCTTTGACAGACTTCAGTGATACTTTGTAAAGAGAGATGGATGTTTGGAACAACTGAGCAGCTTGCCTAATTGCGCTGAAGTATTATGATGAATTTGAATCTGAAAGTGGGCGGTGGAAGACTCTCTTCCAAGGAGCTGAAAGCTTCCTGCCAGCCTTTCCTAACTCCGAGAAAGCCCTTGCTAGCTTTTTAATTGCAAAGCAAGAGTCTGTTTTTGGTGTTGTAAAGAAGGGACCCTAAGACTGCTTGGGGAATCTCAGTGGCATCAGAAGAATTTGTAGTCCTAAGGGGATGGGTATACTACCAAGAGACCTTTCCTTCCAATTTATCGGTTAGACCCTTGGCTTAACCTGGATCTCGGGACTTCTGCCTCTCAGGTGATGGGCCCCAACCCCTTCATTCCATGGCCTAAAGGAAAAGAGGAGAAGGTAGGATGAATGCGGAAATAAATGCCTTGGGTTGGTGCTGACCAGACCCTGGGCTTCTTCTTGACACTCTCCAGTTTTCTCTCAAGGCCAAGTCTGTGTTTTTATTCTGGGCCCAGCAGCTCGGCCCCCCATGCCACTTGGGTCGCCTTCTTGTGCTTCATTCCCATCTTTCCCTCAGACCATCTTCCTCTTTTTTCTTGTGTTCTTCTCAGTCTGACCTTAACTCTTATTTCATGTCTATTTCTCTTGTGGATTTCTTCCTTCCCAGTGCTTCCACAAGAGCTTGTGACATCTTGAGAGAGGATATAATTTTTTTGAGTTTCTTCGTTCATTCAGGGGTTCACTCACTTATTTGAAAAACAGATGTGTTGAATATCAGCTCTGTGTCTGACATTATAGGTCTAACAAAAGGTTTGCTTATTCAGTTTTTAACAAATATTTATTAAGTGCTCTGTATGTACTAGGAGCTGTGAAGAAGAGCATAGGCCTGGTGGCGTGTGTCTGTAATCCCAGATGCTCAGGAGATGGAGAGAGGAGGGTCAAGTGTTCAAGCCCAGCCTGGGCAACTTAGGGAAATCCTGTCTCAACATAGAATATAGAAGGGGTTGGGATGTAGCTTAGGGTGAAGGCCCTGAGTTCAATCTCCAGTACAAAAAAGGTATATTAGTGTCACCAAGAAGGAAGGAAATGGCAAAAATAATTCTTGTACTCCTTCTTTCAAAGCCATTTAGAACTGAAGCACACACTCGGAAAATATGTGAACTGTGGTAAATTATTTGTAAAATACACATATAAGTGCATACTACACTGCCCTCACCTAAGAGCCTGCCTCAACTCCTTTCCCAGTCTCTATCCACTGAAGATACCCAGTATTCTGATTTCTATTATTTTGCTGTTGACTGAATGAAAACATTTGTGTTCATGAGAGCTCTACCTGCAACTTTCTTTTTCAAAAACGTCTTGGCCAAGTTTTATTATAAAAAGGATTGTGATGATGTTACTAAGCTGCAAATAATTTCCCTTTTCTATTCTTTAGACACATCTGTGTGAGATGGATGTTGTCCCTTCTTAGGGTGTCTGGAAGTGTTTGTTGGGGAAGCTATCTGGGTTCGAAGGTTTCTTAGTGGAAGACTTTATTTACAGATTCAACTTACTTAATATATTAGAACTTTTCAGATAGTATTTCTCCTTGTAAGTTTTGGCACATCATATTTTTTAGGCATCTGTACACTTTATTTAAATTTTCCTTTCATTGGCATATGATTTTAAATCCTCCTACCTTGTTAGTCTGTATAATCTGTAGTGACATATTCTCTTTTTTTGTACTATGAAGTCTTTCATTTTTTTCTTGATTATTCTTTTTGGGTGAGTAATCACTTTATTGGTGCTTCAAACAACCAATTTTAACAATTTTTCCTGTTACAAATTTATTTTCTATTACATTATCTTGACTCTATGTATTTTGGGGACATTTAACTTAGTTGTCTCTTGGGTACCTGAGGTGGTGTTATAGCTTGTATCTCGAGGTCCCTCAAAGCCTCATGTGCTCCCAGGTGGGGCTTTTGGGAGTATCTGGATCATGGGTGTGTGATACTGGATCAGCCCACTGATTGGTTTAGCATAGTTCTGAGTGTAGGTGGTGGATTTACTGAAGAGGGAAGATCCACCCATAGGTTTATGGCCTGGATGGAATAAAATGGGGAAGCAGAAGGAAAGCTGCTGCTGCTTCTCCTCTGCCATGTGCTCTTCTTGAAGCCAGCTGACTATGAACTGAAACCTCTATGAACTGTGAACTGAAATAAATCCCTCCTTCTTTGACTTGTAGGTGCCAGGTATTTTGTTCCAGCAATGAGAAAGTAACTAAGACAAGTGCATACTTAGATAACTGATTTTAAACCTTTCTTATTTTCTAAAGAGTGTTAAGTATTTAAAATATTGTATATCACTTTGAGATTTCTTTAGCCTATCCCACAAGTTATGTTTCAATACCATTTACTTGTAGGTCAAAATATTCTCTAGCATCAGACACTGAGAGGTATTTAGAAGTATATATATATATATTTTTTGTTAATCAAAATATATTGCTTAATAATGTTAATTCATTGTTTTCCTTGAAAAGTCAGGCGAAAGCTTTATTTTTGTTACTCTTTTTATTTTTCCCAGCAAGTTTTGAGATTCTTCTGTCTTTGATTCTTATCAGTTTTATATGGTGTACCTATGTTTGGTTTTCATTATAAACACTTGGGGCTCACAGAATGTTTTTGAATTTGTGTCTTGATGTATTTCATTAATAATATTTCTGTCTTTTTTTTTCTGTATTTCCTCTATATCTAGAGCTCCAATTATTCCTATGTTAGACTTTTTCATTGTGTTCCACTTCTTTTTTTTTTCGTTTTCTTTTTGGTAGCGGGGAAACTCGAACTTGGGACCTTGCGCTTGCGAGGCAGGTCTCGGAATCACTGAGCTAAATCCCTGGAACTTCGTTTTAGTTTTCTGAGGCAAGGTCTCACTCTGTAGTTCAGGCTGGCCTTGAACTCACTGTGTAGCTCAGGCTGGCCTCAAACTAACGGCAATCCTCCTCCCTCAGCCTCCCGAGCGCTGGGATTACAGGAGTGCACCACCACACCTGGCATGTTCTACATGTTGCTATTGACCTTTTCTGATTTTCTGTTCTTTTTTCTTGCTCAGCATCAATCTGGATCATTTCTAATTTTTTCACCAATATCTTCTGTGTTTAGTCTGGCTTCCTAAGTATTTATTGAGTTAAAGTGCTTTAATTTCTAGCTCTAGCATTACCATTTGGTTCTTTTCTTTTTAAAATAGGTTATAATTCTCTGGTGAAATTCTTTATCATTTTATCTATTTCCAGGAGCATATTATTCTGATTATTTTAAAGTTCTCATCATATAATTCTACAATCTGGATCTTCTATTGCTATGTTTCTATTGTTGGATTCTTTTTCCTTTTGTGTCTGTTTACTGACATACTTGGTATTTTTGCAGTGGATATGTTAAATTGGATATAAAAATATAGCGGCTATGGATCATGTTATCTTTTAGAAAGGATTAAATTTCCTTTTGCTTGATAGAATATAGACAGATCACCTTGATCCAATCATGGACTGAGATCTCTGGGAACTGTATTTCAGGCTTTACTTGATTTACCTCACTTTTTTGGCATAGATCATTTATCAGAGTCTCAATTTAAAGCCAGAAACATTTAATTCAGGAGCCCTGACCTTCAATATTTGTTGTGCTGACTCTATTAGATTGTCAAAATTATTGTTTAGCTTTTCAACTCTTTGCAAATGTCTTTCAGAAATATTTTTATTTCATTTTGTGAAGACTTCCTGACTGTCCTCTTCGAAATGCCCACACAATCACTATCACTCATTTTGTTCTGCTCTCATTGTGCTATTTACAGAAAAATTTTCATAGACCCTTCACCTAGTTTCTCCTAATGTCAACGTTTTGTATAACACAGTACTTTTGTCAAGACTAAGAAATCAATACTAGTACATTACTATTGAGTAAGATATAGACTGATTTGGGATTTCCCCAGTTTTTAAAAATTGTTCTCTCGTAGTTCCAGGTTCCAGTCTAGAGTGAGACATTACATTTGGTTATTCTGTCTTGTTTGTTCCTATGAATGGTCACAGGGTCTCAGTCTTTAGTCGTCTTTATCGCTTGAACAGTTTTGAAGTGGCAGGCAGGTGCTCTTGTACAGTGTCACTCTTGCGTTGGTTTGGTTTTATCATGATTAGCTTGGAGTTAGGAGGTGAAGCATCCCTGTAACATAGTGTTGGTGTACATTATGTCAGTGTAACATTGCTGTTGCTGTCACTCTTGATCACTGGGGTCAGGTAGTCTCGGTTAGGTTTCCCCACTATGAAGTCATCGTTTTTCCATTGCTGTACTGTTCTTTGGAAGTGAGCCCTGAGGGCCAGCTTATATTCTTGGAGAGGGGAAATTAGCTGCACTCATTAGTCATGTCTGGTTGGCTTCTCAGCCTCTGGCCACCCATGTATAGATGAGAATTTGGCAAATACATGTGTGAGAAACTACACACACAATACTGAGCTCACGTCTCCATGGTTTCCTTTTCTCTGCACTCTTGGCTCCTCACCTCCTGAATAGTTTAACTAAGATTTTCATCTCTCTAGTGCAGTGTAACTGTGGGAGTGCTAGGTCACTGTTTTCTATTTGGTCTTTTTGCTTTTCAGTGAAATTTTAAAAAATGCCCCGAGTGGAGAAAGTACTGTAGGGCTCACCTCCACATACTGTTCTTCTCTCCGACTCTTCAAGTCATGGTTGCTCCTCATTGCCTCCAAATATCTGTTTTTATTTTTGATCCAGTTTTGTCATCATTCTCAAACCTCTCCTGGGTTTGTCAAATGCAGAATACTCTTTCATAGCCAGGAGGAACTGGGGAGCTGCTGTATGGTTTCCACCTCTACTTTGTGCCTTATCCATGGCTGTATCGAACTCACTTACTTTTGGCCCATCCTTCTGTCTTATCCGATGCTTTCTCATGAATCAGCTGTTTCTTTTCTCCTTTTCTTCCACCGATCATTTTTTCTTGTCTAGCTCACTTCTTCCTTTGCACTCAATTCATACAGCAGAGTTAAACTATTGAATTTTAATATTTGCCTTGAATTCCTTATCACTTAGAATGAAATACAGTTACTCAGCACAGACTTAATCAGCCCTGACCTTTCTCTCTGACCACATCTTTGCCATGATCCATGTTTCTCACTATGCTACAGACATCTTGGTTAAAATGCTACATCCTCAATAAGTCCTTCCATGACCATTCTCCCGGCAGTACCTCTTCCTACCACTGTCATTCTTTTGTCTTATTTTTCTTTATAGCAATTATTCTTGTCCAATTTTTGTTAATTTATATATCTTCTCTTTAATTTAGAATATAAACAGCACCATGGTAGGGATATTATTTTCACCATTATATATTTGCCAGTGTCTAAAGTAATTGTTGGGGCTGGGGATTTAGCTCAGTGGTTCTGCCATCTGCCTCACAAGCACAAGGACCTGAGTTTGATCCCTGGTACAAAAAAAAAAGTAATTCTTGTACATATTAAGCATTAAGTGAACGAGTGCAATCCTATAAGATTTATTTACTATGTGAAATACACTCTGTTTCATGCTTCTGATAGGCTCTCATTAAATTATGCCAATAATCCTATGGAGTAGAGTCTTACTGCCCCATTTACAGAAGAATAATGTTTAAGATGTAGAGAGATTGAATGTCTTGCTCAGTTATAGCAGGTAACTTTAACCACAAGGCTACACTTCTAGGCATAATGCCATTTCTTTAGACTATTTATTCTTAAGTTGTTTTTTCTCTCAATTTCGTTATCAGTGTATGTAACACAGAATAAATACATTCGTCATGAGGGACTTGGTACCTATACTATCACATCTTGGTTCTCTTTACAACCCCTCCTCTCCCCTTCTTTCTGACTCTCCTCGTGCCCAGATCCCCTTCCCATCCTTACAAAGAAACAACTCTTTGAGTCACTGATCCTGAGTATTGTTTTTTAGTGTAATTTTCATTAATCTCCACTCTGATCTTTATAATTTCTTTCCTTCTTTTGTTTTGGATTTGGATTGTTTCTTCATTTCTAGCATCTTGCGATACATCATTAAATCATTTATTTGGAATTGCTCTAATTAGTTTTAGATGTGAACTTTGCTCTTAGAAATGCTTTTATTGTGGCCCCACAGGTTTTGGTTTGCTCTACTTCCATTGTCATTTGATTCTAGGAACCTTAGTTTTTCACTGATTTCTCCTGTGATCCATTGATTCTTCAATAATGTATTAATCCGCATGTGTTTGTGTAGTTTCTGTGGCTTCTTCTACTATTGATTTCCAGCTTCATTCCACTGTGATCTGATAGTGTGCAGGGGATTACTTCAATTCTTTTGTATTTATTGAAGCATGCTTTATGGCCCAAGATATGACCTATTTTGGAAAAAATTCTATGTGCTGTTGAGAAAATTGTGTTCTCTGTTGTTGTATGAAGTACTCTGTAGGTGTCTGTTACGTTCATTTGTTCAGTGGTGTGATTTAATAACTCTTTTGTTTCTTTCTTGATTTTTTTTTTGGTCTAATTGGCTTGTCTAATTGTGAGAATGGGGTATTTCAGTCCTCCACTATGGTTGTATTGCTGTCTATTTTCCTTATAAGTCTAGTAGTTTTTGTTTTAGGAAGTAGAGAGCACTAACATTCAGTCCTTAGATATTCACAATTGTTCTCTCTTCCTGTTGAATTGTTCCCTTCACTAGTATGTACTGGCTGCCTTTGTTTCTTCTTAGCAGTTTTGGCTTAAAGTTTGTTGTGTCTGAAAATAAGACAGCTTACTCCTGCTTGTTTTGGGGTTCTAGCTGAATGGAGTACCATTTTCCAGTCTATGTACTTCCTTTTGGATGAGGTGTATCTCCTACAAGTATTGCATGGTTAAATTTTGGTTTTGGATCCAATTTTCTAGGTTGTGTCTTTTGATTGTGGAGCTGAGATCACTGACATTAAGAGTTATTATTGTAAGGCATTTATTGAATTTTGCCATTGCACTATTTTTCCAGTGCAGAATTTCGTTATTTTTTCCTTTTGTTTAACCACTCTTCTAGTAGTAGACTTTCTTTTGTACTATTTTGTGCTGATGGCCTCCTTTCTGAGTCTAGGACTCTCATACGTGTTTTCTGCAATGCTAGCTTAAAGGTATCTTTTTTAGAATTTCTATGTCCTGGAAAGTCTCTGTCAATTTTAAAGGCTAATTTTTGCAGGATATAAAAGTCTGGGTTGGCAATTGTTTTCTTACAAGGCTTGAAAAACTGTCCCAAGCTCTCTTGGCCTTTACAGTTTCTGCTGAGAAATCTGTAGTTATTCTGATGAGCTTGCCTTTACACATAACTTGCTGTTTTTCTCTATCAGCTTTTAGTATTCTCTCCTTTTGTTGAATTTCTGGGATGTTGATTACGACATGTTGTGGAGAAGTTCTTTTCTGGTCAGGGCTATTTGGGTTTTATATGCCTCTTGTAGTTAAATATTGAATTCTTTCCGTAGATTCAGAAACAGTTCTGCTATAATTTCAGTGAATAAATTTTTATGCCTTCTGAGTCATCTTCTAATTTTTCCTTTGCAGTAATACCTCAGTTCATGAACATCTCTTTTTGCCAACAATTCCGTTCACTAACAGAAGCATTCAGCAAAAATTCGCCTCCATTCGCAAAGTCTGCATCAGGCGACAAACACGACTGCTGCCAACTTCCCTGCTCTGACACATGGTTGTGGCTTCCTCTAGTTGAGATCACGCTTGCAGACAGCTCTGTGCACACTTGCTGTGAAGTTTTTTGTGCGTTTAAGCAGTTATGGTATTGTACAGTATTATTCAATCCAGCGTGGCTCCAAATAAAGTGTAGAGTAAGCATGATGGTGAAAAGAAAATTCAAAGTGGTAATGAGGGTGAGAAGAATGTGCAGAGCAGTAATGAAGGTAACTGGAAAGTGCAGAGCAAGAATGGTAAGAAGGTCTTGAAAAAACCCCCAAACCACTGAATTGAAGAAGGAAACTGCAGAAAGGCATGAGCGTGATATTTGTGTGACTGATCTGGTCTCAGAGAATCAGATGGCAAAGTTGACAATCTTGACTATTTTGAAGAATAAAGGTGCCATCAAAGGAGCTGATATGGCAAAAGGAGTTGTGACGTTAACCAAGAAGAGGTGGAGAAACTTGTGTCAGTGTGGTTGAATGAGAATCAGCTGACAGGTAATAGCACTAGTGAAGGTATGACCTGTGAAAAAGCCAGGAAATTGCACAGTGATTTACCACAAGAAAACCCCTCTACAAGTGCAACAAGCGAATTTAAAGCCAGTAGAGGGTGGTTTGATAAATTCCGGAAGAGAAGTGGCATCCACAGTGTGATAAGACCTGGTGAGGCTTCCAGTTCTGACAAGGTTGCTGCAGAAGCCTACAAGACAATTCCTGGAATTCGTGAAGGCAGGAGGATGTATCACTCAACCAGTGTTCAACTTCAATGAAGCAGGGCTCTTCTGGAAGAAGATGTAGAACAGAACCTATATCACACAGGAGGAAAAGGCACTGCCAGGCACAAGGCCGTGAAGGACAGATTGAAGCTTTTGCTGTGTGTGAGCACAAGCGCTGATCTGAAGATTAGGCCACTGTTGGGACACCATTCCCAGACCCCTCATGCATTTAACAAGAATGTGGACGAGACCAGCCTGCCTGTTGTGTGGGGAGCCAATGCAAAAGCTTGGGTCACAAGGCAGTTGTTCATGGAATGGCTGCATGAGGTGTTTGCATGCACCATTAAGAAATATCTGACAACCAACTGCCTGAAAGGAGCCATCCTCTGATGGACGGTGCCCGGCACACCCTCCAGCCTTGGTGAGTGACATGGACGCTGAGTATGACATCATAAAGGCCAACCCCTCCCCCACCACGACACCTCTTTTGCAGCCCATGGACCGGTAAATGACCTGCAACTTCAAGAAGCTGCACACAGAGGCGCTCCTCCTCAGGTGCTTTTTTCCCTCTGTTTTGTATTAGTAAATGTTTACAGTACGTTCATCATAGGAGATGATACATGCACATAACAAATCTTAATTCTTTTTTCATCCCCTCCCCCCTCCTTTTAAAATAGTAATTTTGAGTTTATCAAATTAAAATACTAATTTATGGGGCTGGGAATATAGCTCAGTGGTAGAGTATTTGTCTAGCAAGTCCAAGACCCTGGGTTGTTTGATTCCCAGTACTGCAAAACAAATAAATGAAAGTTAATTTTAATTTTTACTATGGGATACAATTTTTTTTTTTTTGTACTGGGGATCGAACTTAGGACCTAGTGCTTGCAAGGCAGGTGGTGGCACTGCTGAGCTAAATCCCCAGCCCTGAGATACATTATTTTACCACAGGCTTATAGTTTTGTTTTGTTTTTGGTACCAGGAATCGAACTCAGGGCCTTGTACTTTCCAGGCAGGGGCTGTACTCCTGAGCTACACTCCCGGCCCAGGATTTACAGTATTTTTGGTTTGGGGTTTTTTATTATTGGGGAGATCTCATTATTTTGTTCAGGTTGGCCTTGAAATTACTGTGTAGCCCAGGTTGGTCTCAAAGTCATGGCAATTCTGCTTCAGCTTCCCAAGTGCTGGGATTATAGGAGTGTACCATCACGCCAGGTATTAATAGAATTTTCTTTTTAAAAGCAGAGAGTTTTCATGTTCTAATATTTTGAAACATACTTGTTTTAGATGTTGGAAGAAAAGTAACTCTCATACAATTTCAACCATTACTCAGCTGATGATTAAACTTGAGTCATTTTTTTTCTTCCTAGTTTTGTTATTGTTGTCTTGTTTTGCTTTGATTTGTTTTAAGAGACAGGGTCTCACTTTGTTGCCCAAGATGGTCTCAAACTCCTGCATCCAAGAGATCTTCCTGCCCAGCTTGAGTCATTTTTCACTCTTCTTTCTTCTCAGCAACTTTTGTGCCTCATTTCATTTCAGTCAACAGCTCCTTCCTCATGCCACACAGTTATCCCTTGTTGCTAGCGACAGTAGAGTGGTACATCCTGCTGCTTCCCTGAAAGTGACCTGAAGGACATTTCCTCCCTCCCGAAGAAGGAAATGGGAGGGCACTGGCTGGGCGGTGGCGGTGGTCCAGGCTTCCCCAGGTGTTTTAATGTCGCTGAAGAGACGTCCTTGACTCTGACAGAGTTCTGGAAGAAACATCTCAGTGATCTCCACTGCATCAACCTCACTGACAAAGCCGGGGAAGATGTCACACACTGGACCTTAAACTCAGCCTGGAGGACACTGTGGCTAGAACGTGCCACTGAAGGTGACTGCGAAGGGTCTGAGGTATGGGTCGTGGAGGTGATTGTGTCCATGGGCAGAAGTATGGGTCTGGAGTTGATGGTGAGGAGTTTATTGAGGACCATAAGGAGGAGCTGATGACAGAAGAACTCGCTGAACTCCAGAATGAGCAACAGAAGGCTCTTGCTCAGGAGCATGCACCGAGGAAGAGGAAGACAGGGAGGAGGCTACAGTGATGTGATAAAATCCACTATGGAAAAATGGAATGAGTGCCTGGATTTCTTTGAGGAGCCCCACCCCAACGTAACTGTAAGGAGCAGAGTGCTGAATCTGATGAGCAATGGTGTGCTCTCATTTCCGGAGGGTTATGCACAGCACAGGAAAAACCAGTGACATTAGACAGCTTTTTCATCAAAACTGACCCTGCAGCTAAGAGACAAGGAAGAGAGGAAACCCCTGAAGGAGGTCTCCCTCATGTCATAATGGAGGGGACTCTCCCTCCAAGTAATAACCTCCTCCCACATCTCCTGGCCTCCACACCAGCAGTCACCTCAAGCAAGGTGAGTGTGCCCACTCTTCATACTATACTGTACTTTGTTTCATGTTTTTGTGGTTAAAAAATAGATATGGTTCAGAACAGATTAACTTTATTTACATTGAACCTTATGGGAAAATTTCATTCTGTTTTCGATCAAACTTGTTTCAATGCCATGTTCTTGGGGGGTCAGAATAGATGAACTTTATTTACATTGAACCCTATGGGGAAATCTGATTTAGTTTGTGACCAGAATCATGGAAAGAATTAAGTTTGTGAACCAAGGAACCACTGTATTGCTATAATTCTGAGGTTTTTTTTTTTTTTTTTTTTTTGACTTTTCTAATAGCTGTTGTATCCAGCTTGCTTTGTTCCTTGTTGTTTTTAGGGTATTTTTGATTTTCTAATCTACCACATCTACCTTGTCTTCTATTTCTGACACTCTATCCTTGCATTGGTCAACTTTAGCCAAGATTTCTATTGAATTTTTCTTATCATTCATTTTGGATTGATTTGTTTTCGTACTTTCTAATTCTTTACCAGGGTGATTCATGTCTTATATTGTCTTACTTAACTCAATTAGTTGATTATTTCTTCTTTAAGCTCCTCAAACATTTTGTTGATAATACCTTTTATCTGTTTAATAAATTCTTTCACCTCATTAAATATCTTATGGATTTGCTTATATGTTTCTTCTTTTATCTCTTCGAATATTTTTATTCTTTGGTTTTTGAGTTCTTCTCTATAGCTTCCTCTATTTCAGTGTCTGTGAGATCAGCTTTTGGGGAGTTAAGGGCTTGGGGAAGCATCTTGTTGCCATGCTTTCTCCTGTTTACATTGTTTTTGTGCTGTGGGTTGAAGAGTTAGGATAGAGAAACTCTGCCACCACTGTGGAGATCTCTTTAGTTAGATTCTGTCTCCCTGTGATGATAAGTCCTTGAGTTTGGTTATGTCTTGGTGTTTAACCTCTTCAACCTATTCAGCATAATATTTGAGTATCTTCTTAGTGTCCAACCATCTTCTGGGAGCTTGATCCCCAGCACCAGAGAGGAGAAAACACACTGCTCTAAGGTTGACAACACAAAGATAGAGTAGATGATGGCACACAGTGAAAATCAATTAAAAGTAAGAACTATGCCACCATTAACAATAAAAAAGAAATCAGCAATAACAATAGAGTCAAAAACAAACTGGTTATTGACATACCATAAGAACCAATAATAGTTACAACTATACCACCCTTAACAATAGAAAAAGGATCTGCAATAATAATGTAGACACAAAGGCCAGCCAAATATTGATGTACAGTACAATAAATACTAAAAGCAACAGCTATACCACCATGAACAATAGAAAAGAATTCAGCAATAATAGAACCAACTAAATAGCTAAAATAGTAATAAATAGTGTAATAATAAAAATGTAATAGTAATAATAAAAATGAAGGGGCTGGGAGAAAGGGAAATTAAAGGAAGTAAAATTTGTAAAAGAAAGAAAAGGAAGATGAGAAGGAGGAGGTAAAGTGAGATAAAAAAATCCAATTAAAGAATAAAAGAAAGTTACTAGAATTGGGTAAGAATAACCAAAAGACAAACCAGAAAAAGAAAAAATAAGAAAAAAGAATGAAAACAAAGAACAAAAGAGGAAAAACAAAGAAAGAAAAAACCCCAAACGAAACAAAACACCTGACCCCAGAAAACAAAGAAAAAGAGAAATGAGTCTAAACATTTCCTCCGCGTGTTTGAGTGAGTACTTTCTTTCCCAGGCTTCTGGTATTGGAACCCAGCAGCTATGGGTGGGAGGTAGTCAGCTTTAGCCAGGGTCTGTTTTGTTTCCATCCCACTTTTTACAGTGTGAATGCTGAGTCCTGCCCGCCTTTGTCCCGGGCACGGTCAGTCAGTGGTGTGGTGTCTGCCTTAGGGCCATGTTCACTCCAGTGAATATGATGCTGGCTCTCTGTCTGCAGCTTTCTGTGCACCTCAACTCACTGCTCTCTCGGACTAGCTTTGTGGCCTCTGGGCTTGTGAGGCCTCTCTTGTCTAAGATGTGGAAACTGTCCACGAAGAGGACTGTGAATCCCTAGTCTTGCTGACAGATGAGGAAAGCAGACAGACCACTGAGGTTTAGGGTTAATGGACCAATTAATGTGAAAAAGATTAAAAATTAGTTTCTATTTTTCACTTTACTTTTATTTGTACACTTTTTAATATACACAATGATCACGTTCATCATGGGGAAATTGTACCTCTACATAATATTATCTTTTAAAAAAATTTAATAGTACATGTATGCAGTACATGATTATAATTCATTGTAGGGAGTTGGTACATGTGCCTAACACATCTTGATTCTTTTTTTCCTCCCCTCTCCCCTCCTTTGTTCCCCTTCCCATTTGAACATTTTCTTCCCACTTCCCAATATCTCTTGTCCAGTTTGTGGACCAGTTAATTTATTTTTGCACCCAAGCCAGTTTCAGTTGGATCCTCTCACGTATCTAAAAGTCCTGATCAATAGGAGGCTTCATAAATGCCTACCTATGATTGACTGAGTGGATACACAACTGTGTCTAACCCACGGGTGTAGCTCCATCAGAGTTGTGACCTTGAGGGAAACCTCCCCACGCAGCACCATCAGCTCCCTGCATTGGGCCCTCGACTGCACCAGGGTAGTCTCTTGTTGCTCAGGTGGGAAAATGAGCCAGATGGAGTGGCTGCTGGTGCTAGGCTATCAATCAGCAAAGCTGTAACTGCAGGGAAACCTGTCAGACGAGTCCTCAGTGTCTTAATCTCTCAGTGGGTCTTCTCCTCCAAAGGCTTAGGCAGCTGATAATATGTTTGAGCTGTGGATCCTTTCTTTGATCGTACTTTACAGGATTATTCTGTGATGCAATGGTGCTGAGGAGCCGGGGCTGCTCTCTCATTGTCTCGGCTCACGTGAAGCTACTGTGCTTGGCTCCGGAATATGTTTTCCTCCTTCCTCTGCTTGTGCTGGGGCAGCCTCTCCATGGGACTCTCCCCAAAGCCAGCGCCTTCTGATTCCCCAGCTCTCATCAGGTTGTGCGGATGTCGGGTAACCATCTAATCCAGGAGAATGGGGTTTAGACACTTCCCTCTTGCTGTCATCTTCCTTCAAAAGCCTTGCATCTGATTCTCACGGCAGCTCAGGAATGCATGGGGCAGGTGACAAGCATCCCATTTTACAGAGGAGGACAGAAGTGTGGAGAGATGCAGCCAAAGCTAGCAGGTCTACCGAGGCCAGTGCTCTTGCTCTGCCCTCTCACTGTCCTTCAGTTTTGGGTGGCAGCAGATGGTCAGTAATACTTCATGTTCTTTCAAACCTGCTCCATAGTGGCTCTTCTAGGTAAGCTTCACGCAAGTATCACCAGGTTGGAAAAGGACTCTCCTCTCCACTTGCACAGTGCTGTCTCAGGGATCTGTACAGCCTCACAGTTGTCTACCCTATAATATAACCATTTGTGCATATTTTTATCTTCTCCCCGAGAATGTATGCTCTGGAGTCCTTCAGCACATAGATGGGAGGGCATTTGTTCTGTGCTAGGTATTCTGACAGTGTTCATTTAGAGTATGAACAAGTCAATAAATCCCTCCATGTTTCTTGTTTCTTGAAGGAGTGGGTATGGGAAGGGGAGGTGGTATGTTTCAGGAGCCCAGGATTACTGTTTTCAAAGTATGGAGAGGGCTGTCATATGGAGGAAGGGTAGAATTTGTTCGGAGCCATTCCTTAGGGCAGAAACAAGAGCGGTGGGCAGCCATTTCAGGGAGACACACAGCAGCTCAGTGGATGACTTCCGGCAGCAAAGCAGTTGGAAGGTGAAGCAGTCTTCTGAGGTCACTGAGGTGAGTATCACTGAAGGTGGGAAAGCAGGTAGTGAGTGAGCCACCACTTGACAAAGAGCCTGCACAGGAGAATGAAGTTTCCTTAAGAGGAATGGGGTTCCAGGCGTCCTTCCTACTCACGCAGAGGGATTTAGGACGTCTTCAATGTCATTGGCTTTTGGATACTCTTGGAAACAAGGCTCACGCTCAAGACAGAAACCCCCACTTATTTGATATCCACATAGGCAGGGGGCATAGTTGAATAAGGATGTGGGCTTTTGCCTCAAATTCTGGCTGTCCTCCTTAGGTCTTGGCAAAACCACTTAAACATCGGTTTCCTCATCTGAAAAATGGTGATGAACACAATGCCCACATCCCTGGGAAATGAAGTCTCTCACAGAGAAGACATAGCACAATTCCTAGCACAGAGAAAGTACCCTGTTGCTATGGTGGTTACTGCCACCCCGCCCCCCTCTGTTCTGTGCCTCCTGGGCGGCTTCAGCCCTTGTCTCTGGGTAGCGTCTCAGGCGCCAGGAAGAGGGGGTCAGGACAGTTGCCCCTGACATCCCAGAGCTTGTGGCTCAGAGCAGAATGCTGACAGCAGACTGTGAGGCTGAGATCTGAGCCTTCCAGGCCTCTGGCCACACCGCACAGCCAGCAGTGGCAGATGAAAACACCGACTCTTCTTCAGTCTCTTCTGGGATCCCTGCTGCCGATGCTCATTAAAGGCAGTTTTCTCCCGGATTTCAAAAACTGTTTTAAAAGTGGAGAGTCTTAACACTGGCTTCCCAGAAGGCTGATGACAGGCTCTTCAGCTTTCCCCCAACTCCCTGACCTGAATTTGCAATGACTGGGTTCTTAGCGAATGAACAAAACATGTGCCCTGAGTGGAGAAAGCCCATTCTTGTCCCGTGGTCACTGACTGGTCCAGGAGGGGAGGTCCTGGGTCCCCAGCCCAGCCTTGACTGAGAGCAGTTTCTGCCAGAGCAATTCTCTGTCCCTGATTTAAACAACTTTTTACTAGTACCTATTAATTTTACAAAATACTGGGTTTCACAAAGCTTTGGTAAATGCGAGGGGGAAGAAACATTGAAGGGAGGGGAAGGGAATGGAGGATAAAAAGGAATCAAGATATATCATGTACAGGCACAAATTCCCTATGGTGAATGTGACGATTAAGTACATGCAAAGTATACCAATAAAGGTAATTTAAAAATATTGGGTTTCAGAGTAGTATTTTCAGACAGGCATATATTTTGATCATATCCATCCCCCCTGATCATCCTACACCTTTCTTCCCCTTTTCCTTTATCCCTTTCCTCTTGTCTAATAATTGTCTTCTTTCTGGTTTTTCAATCTTTGTTTTTTTTTTGTATTAAATTCTTTTATTGGTACATTGTAGGTATACAACACAATTACATTTCTCATTGGGAATTGTACCTTTACATGATGCATCTTGGTTCTTATTTTTTCCCCATTCCTAGCCCTCCCTTCATGCCCTCCTCCCTTCCCTGTTTACAAAGACTTTATTTCCATTGTTTCCATTTCTCATCATTTTTCCTTTCCCTTCTTTCCTTTCCCCAGCCAGTCCCACTATCCCTACCCCTTTGGACCTTTTCTTCCTATTTTGCATTATCGATTATTCATTCTAATCATTGGTACATTTTAGGTATACAATATAATGACATTCATCATTGGAAATTTGCACCTTTGCATAGTCTCTCTTGGTTCTTATTTTTCATCCTTGCCCAGCCCTCCCTTCAACCCCTCCAGTCCTCCCTATTTACAAAGATTTTGTTCCTATTTTTCCATTTTCTCATATTAATCCCATTCCCTTCTATCTGTTCCCCTAGCCCTCCCACTTCCTTCCCCTTTGCCCCCTTTCTTCCTATTTCACATTACCTATTATACATTTAGTCCTTATTTACACTTTCAGTTTCTCACACCAGAGAAACTATTCAGTATTTACACATCTGTGTCCTATTTATTTCACTTAAGAGTATTCCCTCAATGTGCATCCACTGAGCTATAAATGTCTCTAATTTCTCATTTTTTATGGCTGAGTAGTACTCCATTTTATAAAACCCCACATTTTCTTTATCCAGTCTCCAGTTGATGGGCATTTGGGCTGTTTCCAAGTTTTAGCTATTACAAACTGCTCTGCTATGAACATGGGTGCACATATATCACTGCAGTATGATTCTTTTAATTCTTTGGGGAAGATTCCCAGCAGTGGAATAGCGGGGTCAAATGGGATTTCCAGTCCTAGTTCTTTGAGGTATCTCCATACTGATTTGCACAGTGCTTGCACCAGTCTACACTCCCACCAGCAGTGCAGCAGGGTTCCTCTTTCCCCACAGCCCCACCAACATTTGTTATTGGTCGATTTCATGATAGCAGCCATTCTTTCTGGAGTGAAGTGGAATCTCAGGATCGTTTTCATTTGCATCTCTCCAATGACCAGTGATGTTGAACATTTTTTCATGTGTTTATTTGCTATTTCTACTTCTTTGTCTGAGAAATGTCTGTTCATTTCAGATGCCCATTTTTGGATTGGGTCTTTAAATTTGGGAGGTCTGATCTTTTTAAGTTCTTTATAGATTTGAGATAGTAGACCTTTGTCTGAGGAAGAGCAGGTGAAAATGTTTTCCCCACATTGTGGGTTGTCTCTTCACACTGCTGGTGGTTTCTCTTGCTGTGCAGAAGCCTTTTAATAAGAAGAGATCCCATTTGTTGATTGTTTGTGCTAGTTCACGGGCAACTGAGGTTTTGTTCATAAAATCTTTTCCTACACCAATGTCTTCAAGGGTTCTACCTAACCTCTGTGTCAACTGGTTCAGAGTTTCTATTTTAATATTTAGATCTTTAATCCATTTTGATTTTAGTTTAGTGCATGGTGAGAGATACAGGTCTAGTTTTAATCTTTGGCAAGTTGAAGCCCAATTTCTCCAGCACCATTTATTGAAGAGGCTATCTTTCCTCCACTGAGGGTGTTTGGCTCCTTTGTTGAAGATGAGATGGCTGAGTGTGTCTGCAGCCTCTAATCTGTTCCACTGGTCCTCAAGTCTGTTTCTTTGCCAGTACCATGCTGTTTTTATCACAGTAGCTTTGTAGTATAGTTGCAGGTTGGGGCTTGTGATACCCCCTGCCATGTCT
Source organism: Heterocephalus glaber (assembly GCF_053883595.1). Lineage (NCBI taxonomy): Eukaryota > Metazoa > Chordata > Mammalia > Rodentia > Bathyergidae > Heterocephalus > Heterocephalus glaber. The sequence goes on along the minus strand of NW_028258377.1, from coordinate 36,422,945 downwards.
CTGTTACCTAGAATTGCTTTTGCTATTCTGGGTCTCTTCTTGTTCCAAATGAATTTTTGGATTGTTTTCTCGAGGTCTATGAAGTATGCTGCTGGGATCTCAATTGGAATTGCATTAAATCTATATAGCAGTTTTGGAAGTATGGCCATTTTCACTATGTTAATCCTTCCTACCCAGGAGCAGGGGATGTCTGTCCATTTTCTGATAGCATCTTCAATCTCTCTTTTCAGAGTGCCATAGTTTTCAGAGAAGAGGTCTTTGATTTCTTTCATTAGGATGATTCCTAGGTATTTCAGTTTTTTGGATGCTATTGTGAAAGGAATTGTTTGCCCTATTTCTCTCTCAGTGAGTCTGTCGTTGGTGTAGAGGAAAGCTATTGATTTTTGTGTATTGACCTTGTAACCAGCTACTTGACTGAATTTGGTTATTAAGTCTAGAAGACTTTTGGTGGAGTTCTTGGGGTCTTCTATATAGAGTATCATGTCATCTGCAAAGAATGACAATTTGATTTCTTCATTACCTATCTTTATTCCTTTTATTTCTTTCTCTTGTCTAATTGCCGTGGCTAATGTTTCCAGAACTATATTGAACAAGAGCGGTGATAGTGGACATCCTTGTCTTGTTCCTGATTTTAGTGTGAAGGATTTCAGTTTTTGACCCTTTAGTATGATATTGGCTGTTGGTTTTTCATAGATAGCTTCTGTCAGTTTGAGGTAGAGACCATCTATTCCAATTTTTTGTAGGGTTTTTTATCATAAATGCATGTTGGATTTTGTCAAATGCATTTTCTGCATCTATGGAGATAATCATATGGTTTTTGTCCTTGGCTCTATTGATATAGTGTATTACATTGATTGATTTTTGTATATTGAACCATCCCTGCATCCCTGGGATGAATCCCGCTTGATCAAGGTGTATGATCTTCTTGATGATCTTCTGCATTCTGTTTGCCATTATCTTATTAAGGATTTTTGCATCTATGTTCACTAGTGAGATTGGCCTATAGTTCTCCTTTTCAATTGGGTCTTTCTCTGCTTTGGGGATCAAGGTGATGCTTGCTTCCAGGAATGAATTTGGGAGTATTGCTTCCCTTTCAATTTCATTGAAGAGTTTAAACAGTAGTGGCAGCAGTTCCTCTCTAAATGTCTTGTAGAATTCAGCAGTGAAGCCACCAGGGCCCGGGCTTTTCTTAGGTGATAAGCTTTTAATTACCTTTTCAATTTCATTGGTTGATATTGGGTTGTTCAGAATTTTTAGGTCTTCTTTGTTCAACTTTGGTAATTCATATGTATCTAGGAATCTGTCCATTTCTTCTGTGTTTTCCATCTTATTGGCATATAGGTTCTGGAAGTAGGTATTGATGATCCTCTGGATTTCTGCTGGGTCTGTTGTCATTTCACCCTTTTCATTCCTAATTGCATGGATTTGGGCCTTTTCTTTCCTTTTTCTGACAAGGTTGGCTAAAGGTTTGTCAATTTTGTTGATTCTTTTGAAGAACCAACTCTTGCTTCATTGATTTTTTTGTATCATTCTCTTAGTCTCCATTGGATTGATTTCTCCTCTGATCTTTATAATTTCCTCCCTTGTATGAGCTTTGGGGTTGTCCTGTTCTTCTTTTTCTAGAAGCTTGAGGTTCAGCATCAGGTTGTTTAATTGGGCTCGTTCTGTTTTCCTAATGTGCGTATTCACTGCTATGAATTTCCCTCGTAAGACTGCTTTCATTGTGTCCCATAGATTCCGATATGTTGTACTGTCATTGTCATTTAATTGAAGGAACTGTCTGATTTCTTCTTTAATTTCCTCTGTGACCCATTGGTTATTCAGAAGTGTGTTGTTCAATTTCCATGTGTTTAGGAAATTTTTTGAGTTTCTTTTGCTATGGATCTCCAATTTCATCGCACTATGGTCTGATAATATACAGGGGATAACTTCAGTTCCTTTGCACTCACTTAAACATGTTCTATGTGTGAGTATGTGGTCTATTTTGGAGAAGGACCCATGTGCAGCTGAGAAGAATGTGTATTCTGATTTTGTGGGGTGGAAGACTCTGTAAACATCTGTTAAGTTCATTTGTTCAAGAGTTCGATTGAGTTCTAGTATTTCATTACTTATTTTTTGTCTAGTTGATCTACCTATTTGTGACAGTGGGGTGTTGAGGTCCCCCACTACAATTGTATTAGTGCATATATGACTTTTCATGTCCGTTAGTATTTGTTTTATATAGTTGGGTGCTCTAGTGTTTGGTGCATAGATATTTATGATTGTCATCTCTTCCTCTCGGATTGTTCCCTTTACAAGGATGTAGTGTCCTTCTTCGTCTCTCTTAATCAGTGTTGGTTTGAAATCTACTTGATCTGCCAAGAGGATAGCTACTCCTGCTTTTTTTCTGGTTCCTGTCGCATGCAGTATTGTTTTCCACCCTTTAACTTTCAGTCTATGAGTTTCCTTTTGAATTAAGTGTGTTTCTTGTATGCAGCATAATGTTGGATTTTGCTTCTTGACCCATTCTGCCAGTCTATTTCTTTTGATTGGTGAATTGAGACCATTAACACTGATGGTTATAACTGAAACATATTGACTTGTCATTGCCATGACTTTTTCTTTTTGTTGGGTTCTCCCCCTTTCCATTTAATTTCTTGTCATGCCAGATGGGTTCATTCTGCTTTGCTTCCTGGGGTTGTGATCCTCAATGTCTGTTCCTAGGCTATTGTGTAAAATTCTTTGGAGTGCTGGTTTGGTATTCATGAAGTTCCTAAGGTGCTCTTTGTCATGAAAGTATCTTATTTCTCCATCCATTTTGAAAGATAGTTTTGCAGGGTACATCAATCTGGGTTGGAGGCTGTTTTCTTTGAGGGCTTGGAATATGTCACTTCAAGCTCTTCTTGCCTTGATGGTTTGTGTTGAGAAGTCTGCTGTGATTCTGATGGGCTTTCCTTTGTATGTGATTTGTTTCTTTTCTCTCACTGCTCATAGAATTTTATTCTTCTGTTGGATTTCTGGAATCCTAACTATTATATGCCTATGTGTAGATTTTTTTTGATCAAGGCTATTTGGAGTCCTATATGTCTCACTTATCTCTATGTCAAGCTCTTTTCCCCTCCTTGGGAAGTTTTCTGCCATTATTTCTGTGAAGAGATTTTTTATGTCATCTGCACTCTCTCCTGTTTCTTCATTGACTCCAATCAGTCTTATGTTATTCTTCTTTGCATCATCTAGCAGCGGCTGGATTGATTTCTCATGTTCCCTTATAATTTTGCAGCAATTTTTCTTTTCCTGGTCACTAATTACAATCTTATCTTCTATATCTGAAATTCTGTCCTCACACTGGCGCATTCTGCTGTGTAGACTTTCAGTGGAGTTTTTCATGCCCTGGAAATCTATTTGCATCTGTTTTATGGATTCCATTTGTTTCTTATGTTGGGATTCCATCATGTTCCTGAGCTCCTCTCTAGATTTATTAATCATGTCTTGCACTAAGGGCACAATTTCTCCTGTTATCTGAGAAATTATTTCTGATTTCATTTTTTCCAGATCCCCTTTTGTTGCCAGTTCAGTGGGTCCAGGTGGTTGAGTATCAGAGTGTTCCATCTCATTTCCCTTTGGGGTTGCTGTAGGTGATCTGAAAGTCTGGTTTTGAGACTTATTTACTTGTTTTCTCATTTCGACTGGGGCGGGGGGCTGTTAGCGCCTGCACAGATTACCTCCTCTGAGCTGGGAGAGGTGGGACAGGGGCCGGGAGCAGGGGTAGGGATGGTGACCCAAAGCCCTTTCCTGTGGGCTGGGAGCAGCCGAACGGATGGTGGCTGGGAAACCCCTTCCTCTGGACCAGGAGCAGTGGGACGGCGGCTCAGAAGCCCCTGCCTCTGGGCCGGGAGCAGCGGGACTCAGTACCTTGGTCTGGTGGTCTGGTGTCCTCTGCATCTTTGTAGTGTGGAACCAGGTGGCTGCCTGTCTGCAGCGGGGTGATTCAGCGTCTTCCGTGGGACTCAGGACCTCGGTAGGGCGTGCACAGACGTGCCTGTTTGCAGCGGGCTGAGTCGGCGTGTTCTGTGGGACTCAGGACCTTGGTAGGGTGTGGGCCGACCTGCCTGTCTCAGTCTTTGTTTTTATGAGTACATGTTTGCAGTACATAACAATTACATGTGTATAACACATTGCAGTTCTTTTTTCACCCCTTCCTTCCTCTCCCTCTCCCTCCCTCCAACTCTTGGTCCTTTTCCCATTTGCAAAGATCTGTCTCCCTATTGCCTACTGTCTTTTACTTTGCTCTTTATTCACATTTTGGGTTTCTCATATAAGAGAAAGCATTTAATTTAGATATTTGAGATGTCTAACTGATATTGGAATATTTAATTGATATTGAGATGTCTAATTGACATTGAGATATTTAATTGAGATATTAAACTCATGTGTCTGATTTATTTCACTTAACATTATGGTCTCAAGGTGCATCTATTCCTACAAAGGACTCAAGTTTGCCCTTTATGGCATAGTAGTACTCCACTGTGTGTAAATACCACATTTTCCTTTTCCATTCATCTGATGATGGACATATAGGCTGCTTCCAAGATTTAGCTATTGTGAGTTGTGCTGCTATAAACATGAGTATGCAAATATCACTGTGGTATGATGTTTTTCACTCCTTTGGGATGATACCTCGAAGGGAAATAGCTGGGTCAAATGGAATTTCTAGTTCTAGTTTTTTGAGGAATCTCCTTATTGATTTCCATAATGGTTATACTATTTACATTCCCACCAGCAATGTAGAGGGTTTCTCTTCTCCCACAGTCTCACTAATGTTTGTTATTATTTTATTTCTTGATGATAGCCATTCTTTCTTGGGTAAAATGGGTTCTCAGTGTTGTTTTAATTTGCATTTCTCTAATGGCCAGATATGTTCAGCATTTTTTCATGATTTATACTTCTTCTGAGAAGTGTCTATTCATGTCACTTGCCTATTTTTTGATGAGGTCTTTTAGTTTGGGTGGTTTAATTTTGTGAATTCTTTATTTATTCTAGTTATTAGTCCTCTGTCTTAGGAATAGCTGGACACATTTTTTTCCATTCTGTATGTTAACTCTTCACTCTGTTGGTGGTTTCCTTGGCTGTGCAGAAGCTTTTAAATTTGATGTCATCCCATTTGTTGATTCTTGATGTTATTCCGTGTGTAATTGGGGTTCCTTTCTACTTTCATGCCTTCTTTTTATTTTTAAAGATTCCACATATTAGGAAAAACATGAAATACCAGTCTTTCTGGGTCTGGGTTATTTTGCTTAACGTGATGATAATCTTCAGTTCTATTCATTTTTATGCAAATGACATAAATTTGTTGTTCTTTACAGCTGGATAGTACTCCCTTGTAGACAGATTTGTCTGACCCAAAAGCTGGGACCATTTATGATCCATTTTCTTCATCCATTTATCTGTTGAAGGGCACCTAGGCTGGTTCCATGTGTTGGCTATTGTGAATTGGGCTGCAATAAACATATGCATGCAGGTGTCTCTATTTTATTCTGATTTTAATTCCTTTGGGTATACATCAAGGCGTATACCTGCATCATATGGTAGCTCTAGCTTCAGTTTTTTGAGGAACTTCCATACTGATTTCTTTAGTTGGCTGTATGGATTTACACTCCCACCAGCAGCACAGAAGAATTCTTTTTCCCCTGTTTCATCCTTTCCCCCCTTTATTGTTTTTTTGCATTCTTGATGATAGACATTCTGGCTGAGGTGAGATGGAATCTCAATGTAGTTTTCATTTGCATTTCCCTAATGGCTGAATATGTTGAACATTTTCTCATATATTTACTGGCCATTTGTACTTTTTTTCAGTACTGGGGATTGAACTCAGGACCTTAGGAATGAGCTACACACCAACCCCTTTTTTATTTTTTGCTTTGATATGGAATCTTGTGCAATTACACAAGCTAGATTCAAATTTATGATTTTCTTGTCTCAGCCTCCCAACACCCTTGGATCACAGGCAGGTGCCACCATGCTCAGCTTGTACTTCTTTTGAGAAATGTCTGCTCAGTTCATTAGCCCATTTATTGATTCGATTGCTTTTTTGGTGTTAGGCTTTTTAAAAAATTAATTTTATTGGGACATTTTAGGTGCACAATATAATGACATTCATCATTGAAAATTTGCACCTTTACATAATCTCTCTTGGTTCTTATTTTTCCCCCCTTCCCCTGCCCTCACTTCAACCCCTCCACCCCTCCCTATTTACAAAGACTTTGTTTCCATTTTTTCATTTTCTCATACTAATTCCATTTCCTTCTTTCTTTTCCCCCACCCCTCCCACTTCCCCTTCCCCTTTCCCCTTTTTTTCCTATTTCACATTATCTATTATGCCTTTTAGTACTTATTTACACTTTCACTTTCTCACATGAGAGAAACTATTTATTTATACATGTGTGTCCTATTTATTTCACTTAAGAGTATTGCCTCAATGTGCATCCATTTAGCTATAAATGTCTCTAATTTTCCATTTTTTATGGCTGAGTAGTACTCCATTTTAGAAGAAAAACCACATTTTTTTTATCCAGTCTTCAGTTGATGGGCAATTGGGCTGCTTCCAAGTTTTAGCTATCACAAACTGTGCTGCTGTGAACATGGGTGCACATATATCACTCTGGTATGATTCTTTTAATTCTTTTGGGAAGATACCCAGCAGGGGAATAGCTGGGTCAAATGGGACTTCCAGTCCTAGTTCTTTGAGGTATCTCCATACTGATTTCCACAGTGGTTGCCCCAGTCTACACTCCCACCAGCAGTGGAGCAGGGTTCCTCTTTCCCCACAGCCCCACCAACATTTGTTATTGGTTGATTTCATGATAGCAGCCATTCTTTCTGGGGTGAGGTGGAATCTCAGCATTGTTTTCATTTGCATCTCTCGAATGACCAGTGATGTTGAACATTTTTTCATGTGTTTATTTGCTATTTCTACTTCTTTGTCTGAGAAATGTCTGTTCATTTCAGATGCCCATTTTTGGATTGGGCCTTTAAATTTGGGAGGTGTAATTTTTTTAAAAGTTCTTTATAGATTCTAGATAGTAGACCTTTGTCTGAGGAACAGCAGGTGAAAATTTTTCCCCACATTGTGGTTTGTCTCTTCACACTGCTGGTGGTTTCTCTTGCTGTGCAGAAGCCTTTTAATGAGAAGAGATACCACTTATTGATTGTTTGTGCTAGTTCAAGGGCAACTGAGGTTTTGTTCATAAAATCTTTTCCTACACTAATGTCTTCAAGAGTTCTACCTAACCTCTGTTCCAGCCAGTTCACCATTTCTGTTTTAAAATTTAGATCTTTAATCCATTTTGATTTTAGTTTAGTGCATGGTGAGAGAAGTCTAGTTTTAATCTTTGGGAAGTTGAAACCCAATTTTTCCAGCACCATTTATTAAAGAGGCTATCTTTCCTCCACTGAGGGTGTTTGGCTCCTTTGTCGAAGATGAGGTGGCTGAGTGTATCTGGCGTTGTTTCTGCATCTTCTAATCTGTTCCACTGGTCCTCAAGTCTGTTTCTTTGCCAGTACCGTGCTGTTTTTATCACAGTAGCTTTGTAGTATAGTTGCAGGTTGGGGCTTGTGATACCCCCTGCCATGTCTCTGTTACCTAGAATTGCTTTTGCTATTCTGGGTCTCTTCTTGTTCCAAATGAATTTTTGGATTTTTTTCTCGAGGTCTATGAAGTATGCTGCTGGGATCTCAATTGGAATTGCATTAAATCTATATAGCAGTTTTGGAAGTATGGCCATTTTCACTATGTTAATCCTTCCTACCCAGGAGCAGGGGATGTCTGTCCATTTTCTGATAGCATCTTCAATCTCTCTTTTCAGAGTGCCATAGTTTTCAGAGAAGAGGTCTTTGATTTCTTTCGTTAGGATGATTCCTAGGTATTTCAGTTTTTTGGATGCTATTGTGAAAGGAATTGTTTGCCCTATTTCTCTCTCAGTGAGTCTGTCGTTGGTGTAGAGGAAAGCTATTGATTTTTGTGTATTGACCTTGTAACCAGCTACTTGACTGAATTTGGTTATTAAGTCTAGAAGACTTTTAGTGGAGTTCTTGGGGTCTTCTACAAAGAGTATCATGTCATCTGCTAATAATGACAATTTGACTTCTTGATTTCCTATCTTTATTCCCTTTATTTCTTTCTCTTGTCTAATTGCCGTGGCTAATGTTTCCAGAACTATGTTGAACAGGAGTGGTGATAGTGGACATCCTTGTCTTGTTCCTGATTTTAGTGTGAAGGATTTCAGTTTTGACCATTTAGTATGATATGGACTGTTGGTTTTTCATAGATGGCTTTTATCAGATTGAGGTAGAGACCATCTATTCCAATTTTTTGTAGGGTTTTTATCATAACCCAATAATCTTTTTTTAAAAAGTAAGGTACATGAAAAGCCTCTGTGCAAGTTCTGTATTATTTTAAAATCCTATTGGCGAATAAAAGCATATCTACTGCAGAACTGAAGATGTCTAGAAAAGCTTGGGTGCATTTTGCTAAGCAGCAACGTGAGCCATGACTGCGCCTCACTGCACAGCACAATGAGCCACAGCCCTACATCTGTTACAACAGCAATGCAGCCACTGTGACAATGTAAGAGCACTCATCAGCTTATTCACATATGTACTGCTGGGCCCCATGTATCAATACACAGCCTGAGGAAGAACCACATCTAACTGTCCACGTCCCACTTCATGACAGGTAAGGGATTTGGCATTTTCTGTCTTCGTATACATGGCGCTGCTGCTTGTGAGGCCTTTGTTATACGATGCTGAAGACCATGGAGAGATACTGCTCTTATGACGGCCTGGATCCAGCCATGCTGATCTGTGTCAATAACGTCTGAATATGTCTGTCAGCCTCTGCAAGATGATGCAGCCCTGGATGAAGCCGTCAAAGGCAATATGCCCTCATCCTTGTCTGTCAAACTTGCGGATGAGGATGTCGTGGAACTGGTCAGAAAGCTGGTAGCCTGAGAGTGTTTGCTCGAGCTCGTTCTTGTCAATCATCCCCGAGTTGTCCCTGTCTTAGATGCGGAAGACGTTCTGCCAATCTGCGATGTACTTCCACACGCCTGTGAACTCGCTGAAGTTCACACCAGGTTTGTTCTCCCTGTATATTTGAAGATATAGCTGGTGCAATGTACAGCAAGAATCAGAGGAAAGGAAGAAATTCCTTCGTGTAGTGCAAAAGCGAATTGGCAAAGAAATGACATAATTTGAGTGTTTTCTGAAGTAATCTGTAGTCAGCATTATCCTGCGCATCTGAGAGTGGCATCAGTTCAGCTAACTGTAGACAAGAATGGAAGGAGAAAAGCATGTCTTCACACAAGCTAGTAATTATATCCTTGTGTTTCAGTTGTCTCTTTATAACCGACTGGTGCTTAAGGCTCTGCTTAATTATAAACTTCCAAGTACTGGCATGAAATGCTTGGTCCATACTGGAAATAACAGAGCAGATATCCAATAATGAATGAATAACTAGCACCATATTGAAAACATTATCATTCTCATCTACTGAAGGGGCCATTCGAACCATGCCCAGCAGCTCCATCAGCTGCTTCTGAAGAGAATAGGCTTCCTTGAAGAGATCCTGGAGAAGGCCTGAAACTGGGTGTAAATGCCTAGAATATATGATTCGCTACTCTTGCAGTGTACAAACGTACTTTTGATTACATGAAGGACTGAAGAGCAGAGACGACGAATATTTTCTAGAATGATGGATTCTTGTGTGGCACAGTCATGCTGAACACATCCTGTAAGAGCTCCTAAGATCCCCACCATTGCCTGTAAAATGTTTCTTAGAGTGGTTTGGATTTCTACGTTTTGGCCCAACAGTTCTCTGGCTTGAGTGGTTAATTCACACATCATCTCATCAAATAAGTTTACAGTCTTTGGTAACACTTGTGAAAAGAAAGTCTGTTCCAATGTCAGGTGATTCGTATGAGGTAAAAACATATCTACCATCATTTTCAAAATTTGCATACGCTCAATCGAACTCTGAGGATGTTGACACATAGAGGCACCTTGGTAGAGCTCTGTCCTCTCATTCTTAGAACCCCGAGGAAGGCGTGACTCCAATTCCGCACCTCGTGCGGATGTTCTGTAAAAGCTCAGAAAATCCCTCTGGCGCTGCAGCACCCGGCTCCCCGACGGCTCCGCTCAAAGGCGTCAGGAGCCCAGAGAAAGCACCAAGGTAAAGAGATTGACTAGGGGAAAACGCCGCGCCACGCACGCGGCTCCGCGAAGCGACAAGAAACCGCCGAGGAGGACATGAGGAGCCGGGCGGGGCAGAGGGCAGCTCCGGGTGGCAACGCTTCTCCAGGGCGCCTGCGCGTTCCTCAGACTTGCAGTCACCTGAGACCCAACTTTAAACCCTGCCCGCCCCAGCCCGAATCGGCTGGGGCTGGGTTTTTGGAGTTCTTTATATACTCTGGATATTAATCCTCTGCTGAAAGAGCAGCTGGAAAATGTTTTATCTGATTCTGTAGCTGTCTCTTTACTGTGTCGTTCTGGTTGCTGTGCAGAAACTTTGTGATTTGATGTAGCCCTATTTTCCAATTCTTGGTATTTCCTGTGCTACTGGAGTCCTAGTCAGGAAGCCTTTGCCTGTGCCTATGGCTTCAAGTGTTTCTCCTGTGTTTTCTTTTTGCAATTTTAAAGTTTCTGGTGTCGCGCTTAGGTATTTGATCCATTTTTGAATAGATTTTTGTATAGGGTGAGAGATAAGAATCTAGTTTGAATCTTCTACATACGATACCCAGTCTCCCCCCAGCACCATTTGTTAAAGAGGCTGTCTTTTGTTGAATACAGGTTTCTGGAGCCCTTGGTCAAAAATGAGATGGCTGGAGTCTTGTGGGTTTGTGTCTGTGTCCTCTATTGTACTCCATGGGTCTACACGTCTACTTGTGTGCCAGTGCTGTATTACTGCTGTTATCATGGCTTTGCAGTATATGTGAGGGTGGGTGTTGTGATGGCTCCAGCCTTGCTTTTTTTTTTTTTTTTTGCTCAAGATTGCTTTGGAAATTCTGGGCCTTTTGTGCTTCCGTATGAATTTTAGAAAATTTTTCCTGATCTTTGAAAAGTGTCATTGGTCTTTTGATGGGGATTATACTTGGTTCTGTACATCACTTTTTTTTTGGTACCGGGGATTGAACTCGGGACCTTGCACTTGCAAGGCAGGCGGCAGAACCATTGAGCTACATCCCCGGCCCAGTAGGGTGTTTTAACAATGTCAGTTCTGCCCAGCCATGAACATGAGGAGTCTTTCCCTCTTCTAGTTTCTTCTTCAGTTTCTATCTTCAATATTCTGTAATTTTCATTGGAGAAGCCTTTTACCTCTTTGGCTAGGTTTATTCTTATTTTTTTTTTTCGAAGCTTTTGTGAATGGAATTGTTTTCTTGATTTCCTTCTCAGTGGATTTGTTATTTGTGTACAGAAAAGCTATTGATTTTTGCATGTTGGTTTTGTACTCTCCCACTTGCTGAATTTAGCATATCTGAAAGATTTCTGGTGGAACTAGTTTGAGGGTCTAAGTAAAAGTTGACAGCATCTGGCAGTTGAGATAATATTGCTTCTTCTATTTGTATACCTTTTATTTCTTTCTCTTGCTTAATTGCATTGGCTAAAATTTCGAGTACCCTATTGTACAGGAGTGGTGAAATTGGAAGCCTTTGTTTCATTCCTAAATTTACAGGAATTGCTTTCAGTTTTTGCCCATTGAATGCTTTTCTGGCTCCAGGCGTGTAGTCAGCCTTTAGGATATATTTTGTCATTTAACCCTACCAACAATGCCTTTGCAAGGTTCTCTGGCTCTCTTGCAGACGTTACAAAAGACGAAGTGAAGCACTGGAGAGTTGAAGTGACTTATCAAGGTCACAGGCTGTGGAGTCCTGAGGTCCAGGTTTGACACCAGTTATATCTGACCCCTAAGCCTATATTCACTTGCTTGTTCAATTAGTGACTTGTTCATTTAGGCAACATTTTTTGAATATCTCCCCTGGATGTTCCAAGAAAAGATGACTTAATCCCTGCTCACAAGGGATTTGTCATCTAAGAAATGACTCCTGTAGGTGAGCCCGGGTCTGGAGCCCTATGTTGGGGTGCCACCTGTAGCTGGCCCACCCCCGGCCTTGTTTTGGGACCTACACCCACTACTTTGTTCTCCCTGATCGGAGGCAAATGAGGATGAGCGACAAAGAGACATGGAGTCAGTTTAACATGGAAGCGTCTGGCCTTTCTCCACCCAAACGCGGCCCCAAGCAATCCAAGTAACACATGGTTCATCTGCTTTCCAGTATCCTTTAGTACATGCCCTGGTAAACAACCTAACCTCAGCTGTCTTCACTTGGCCCCAGAATCTGTGATATGCAATCACCCCTGGGTGCAGCTCGCTCCTTTGTGCTCACAGAGGAGGCCAGTTAGGCCTTAATTTTCCTCTGGTGTCCAACAGACTCCTTCAGTGTAGGGCAGAAGGAGGTGAGCAGGATGAGGGAAGCTGTGGTGGGTATGGGGGAGTCTGAGGCACCCTCCAGAGGGGCTTGCAGTGCTTCTAAGGGGAAGGGTATGGAGAAGGAGACACGGTCACCATGACTTGGAAAGGCCGTGGAGGAAGTGGGAATTCAAACTCTGGAGTTGGATCGCTCATGGAGAGAAGGGCAATCTAGAGAATGAGCTTAACTAGGCAAAGAGGTAGGGGTGCTGCTCGCTGCGAAAGGGAAAGAGTTGGGGTCTCAGCAGAGGTTGTGGAAGAGAGCGTTGGGAACGAAAGGTGGAGAGAAAAGTGAAGACTGAACTGCATCAAGTGCTGAAGAGTAGATGAAGGAGATTAAAGATAAGGTAGGTAGAGTTAAAAATTAACCTGATTAATAGCTAATTAATAGATATATGGGAGTGCCCACAGTCAGAAAGTATTTGCTATAACATGAGAGCACCATGATGAGTTTGAAGTATTTTTTAAAAATGAAACAACCTTTCATTCAAGAATAGGAAAGAGTAAATTTCAAGTAGGTGGTGAATTGGAGCAGGCCAGGTGTAAGAAGCGGAAGTTTTGGGGTTGTCTCACATTGTGCACTGGGAGTCCTGTGTCAAGTCCTACTTCTACTAGAGACTGGGAGCATGGAAGACATCAGTTAGAATGTTTGCAAGCCTCAGAATCCAGGGCAAAGAGGGAATGGCTGTGAGTAAGGAAGCAGAAGAATGGCTTGGTTTCTTTGACAGTTCCACCAGAGGCCAGCCTACCTGCCTCCTTGGGAGCTCGTGGGAGAGGCTTTGCCTGCTAGCTTTTTCTGCAGCTGCACTGCAGCCCCATTCCGTTACATGGTTATTCCACCGACCGATAGTGAGGTTTCGAGTTCCCGAACAATGGGAGCACCGTGGGTTGGAGGTAGACCTGCACAGGCCCTTGCTTCTGTTATTACACTGAAGTCTATAAAAGAACACTCCCCGCATGTGTGTGGGGGTTTCTAAATGAAGGGGAGAGCATGCACGTGAGCATCTGATGCTCTCCCTTTTGTTTCTTTTTCAGAACTACTGTCAAAGCTGCTCTGTCCCACGTCCATACTAGTTCTGCAGGGTAAAACATAGTCTATGGCCCAGGACACTGGCCCCGAATTTCTATTTGGTGTGTGGTGCTGGAGCATTTGGTGTTAGCACTGAGTGCAGTCATTTGAAGTCAGTCTGAGTTCCAGATTACTCAGTTGCCCAAATGAGGCTGCCTACATTCGTTCCCCTATCAAAGCTCTCCCTCAACTTTTGACTGGAATCAGAGCAACTCAGTATAGTCAACCCATGTCGCTTGATGATGGGAGAGAATGCGTATCGTTGATTAAGAAAGCAGGCCAATAATCATTAAGATTGAAATCATGAAGTTTAGTGAGCTGAAATATCTCAAAACCAGAATGCATGAGAGTAAATGGCAGAACGGGCCCGTAATGGTGCTGTCAAGAACCGCTGGTCCTAATTATTTTCTCCATAGTGACCCTGGGCCACATCTCTTTATTCCCTCATGTAGAAATGCTTGAAAATATGATCCCAAGAATCCACTGGCTTGGCTAGCATTTGAGAAAACAAGAAGAGTTGCATACAGAGCCACATAGCGTGGTAATCCAGGCCGTTCACAATTCAGAAGGCCATCTCTTCTTAGTCTCATCTTGCATTCACACCTTTAGTCACATTGTCTGGAATGTTCTTCCTGAATTTCCAGTTGAATTAAGTCCTTGGGCAAATGAAATCATCTTCAGTCCTCAGCCTTCTCTCTATAAAATGGAGCTAAAAATAGTTCCCACTTCGTAGGGCCATTGTGAGGATTCGATGAGTGTGAATCCACTTCACACATATGACAGCATTATAACAATGAGATTTTCATTTTCCTCCAAAGGTCCCATTTTTGTTTTGTGAAAGATACTGTGTACTCATACATACTGGCTCCAGCTTTTTGTATTTTCTAATGGAATCTGGAGGTCTCCTATTTTTAAGCTAAGGAGTGATTATCCCCTCCCCCTTCTAAAACTTATTATCTCACTATTTTCTACTTTGTTAGTTATTCTTTCCTCACTGATCATGAAGAACCATTCTCCCTTCCCCCAGCCCCAGCCTCATCTTGGCCAATCAAGGAGCTCTACCCCAACCAAAGTATTCTTCCTCAAGACCAAATTGTACCTAAGGAAATACTATCGGATTGGAAGCAATAAAAGTATCTCCATTCTGTCTGTATTTTCCTGGATCTGCTCTGTGTTATAAGAACATAACTTCTGTTTGTATTTTTCAAGTAGAATTGGGTGAAGTCAGGTAGCGATGTTAGCATAAAATGTCCAATACGTAAGAGAAAGTCCTTGAATGCAAGGTGCTGCAGGAAGCTACATGGCATTTAGTGAGCGTGTCTATGTACTGGGCGTTGTGCTAATGCATTTCATGCTCATTGTCTCATTTATTCCTTTCAGTGATATTTAGGGGGAGATTACATTCTCCTCATTTAATGGACCGGGAAGCTGAGGCTGGGGGTTGAGTTTAGTTGGCCAAGTTCTCCCAGCAAGACGGCGGTGACACTGAGATTGGTCTCCATGTGTGGCTGCGATAGAGCTGGCAGGTGTAAGTGGAACAGTGCATTGCTACCCTGTTTGGGGCGCTTTCCCTGACTTCTTAACTGTACCCGCAGAGTCAGACGTCCCCTTCCTCCCCGTGAGTGCTTTTGACGTTACATTGCAGTCGCTTGTGCCGTCTTGCCGTGCTGTCTCCCTCATTAGACTCCAAGGCTGAGGAAGGCATAAACCTCTTCTTACCTGTTTGTTGTTACATCACAGCCCTAGGCACACGACTGGTATTGAGTGGTGCCCAGGAATATAATGAATGAATGAATATCATGAGCATAGATAGAGCGCAAAACATTTGCCTAGAATCTAAGGGAAAGGAACAGGACACAGTCACCAGTAGACACAAATTTATCTGCCACTAAGAACGCATTAGGAAAAGAAAGGAAAAAGGAAGTGGGAGAGGCTGAGCATTACTGGAAAAACAAGACAAGAAGATAGATTATTTAATTTGAGAAAGATGGGGGAAAAAGACACATGCCACGTATTTCTTTTCAATTAGTCCCATGTTTCCTCAATTTTAGTCTTCCATATTTTATCTTTATGATCATTGCCATATCTATGAACCAGCTATGATCTACTTAATATTTTTCTTAAAATTGGCTCACTTTTCAAAACAAAATGTTTTTATTGTAAAAGGAGTCTTTACCATGCTGTGATAAATGTGAAGTCATTATCATTTGCTTTAGAAAGTATACCTAAAATGTACCAATAAAAGAATTTATGCAAAAAAAAAATTAAAAAAAAAACTAGGTGATGTGAAAACAGGTATAACGATAACAGAAAAAGTGATTACCTTCTAGCAGGTACTGTTGTCTACTAAAGGGCCTGAGTTGGGAGTCTGTTTCCGTGGTTAAGAAGGATGGTTAAGAAAGGGTAGAACACTATTAAAGACTCACTAGTACCAAACTGAGGCTTTCTTCTTCATAATGAGAAGACTTGAAAGAGAACCGGAATGGAAATACTGTAACTTTCTCACTAAGTGATTCGAATACTTCAGTATCTTGTCTGAGTCCTCCTGGAAATTATCTCCTGCACCAGATGAAGCCAGTGCCCCATGGATGGGAAATGCTGTCCATGGACATAAGCGTTCTTGCTTCTTGAGCTCGATGTTTTAGTGCTTCTGAAAGCCTGGTGGTGAGCAGTTGCCCCAGCCAGGGGCAGGTAAACCAGGGTGGGGACGTGTGTGTCTGGGAACCTCTGCAAGCAAAGAAAATCTCCCAGAAGTCACTTCTCCAGCCCAGAACATTTTATTCTAGTGAAATCTCTCTCCTGCCCCAATTCACTCACTGCAAAAACCAACATAATTTATCTTCTGAAGGGAAAGGTACAGACTTCAGCTTGGTTATTTTTTTTTCTCATGCAGCAGCTCAGCCTAAGTCTCTTGAAGAAAAGAGGGGAAAGCCTGTAGCAGCTTGCCAGTTTGCAAGTTTGGAAATAAAAATTAACGTGGGCATTATTCCAAAGGTTGAGAAGAAGGTGGCCTGCATGTCCTTGAGAGTCCAAAAAGGTTTCCACATCGGTGTTTTCTTTGCCCTATTTCTGTCATAAGCACTGATTTTTTTAATTTTATGAATCTTAGGATCAAGAGATGAGAGGGTTCTAGATCCTCCTTATTGGAATGAAGGATCTAACGTTTGCTCAGCTCCTATGTGCCTGGCAGGGTGCAGGGTCTTCCCTCCCCGTTGCTCTCCTTACGATAACCTACAGAGGTAGGGACAGGTCACCCATGTTTTACAGAGCAGGAACACCTCTTCCAAGGTTACACGAACTCAAAATATAGAACTAGGACTAAACTGAAGTTTCCTCATTCTAAAACCTATGCTGTTCATATTGCTGCCCTCTAAGAGTCGTGGGAGTGGAACTGGAGATTTGGAAGGACCTTCGAGGCCTCTATTTCATGTTTTACTCACATAAGATCTGCTGTGGAGTTCCCAACAAATTCAGCCTCCACTTGACTCATTTTCCTGTGAGGCCAATCCAGGCCGTTCAGGAAGGGTATTGATTATGAATGGGTTTTCATGGAAGCAGTGATTCCCCTCCTTCTCCCCTGTCCCCGAAGACCTCTTGACTCTACCTGGGTATCACATCAACGACCCTTGGAGTGAGGTTACTTTCTTAGCTTCCACACAAGGTGACCCCAAGTGTTTCAGTTTATATTAGATGTCCTGCAATGCCTCATGTGCTCATAGGTGGGGCTTTTGGGAGGTGACTGGATCATGGGTGTGTGATACTGGATCAGCCCACTGATGGGTTTATAGCTGGGTGTGATGTTGGGAGGTGAAGCCTGGTGGGAAGAGGTGGGTCACTATGGGCGTGGCCTGGAAGGGTCTGTCTCTCTCCTCCTCCCAGGCTGCTTCCTGCCTGCCATGCCATAAGTTGTTTCTCCTCACTGTGCCTCTCTACCATGCCTCCTTGCCTTGGAACCAGCTGACCACGGACTGAAACCTCTACCAACTGTGAGCCAAAATACACTTCTCCTCCTTTAACTTGTGGGTATTGGGTATTTTGTCCCAGCAAGGAGAAAGTAACCGAGACACTGAGAGTCTAGACATTTGTGTTATTTTGTATAGACAGACCAAGATAGGATTGCTTTCCTTTCTCATCTATAAACACGAAAGGATTTATTCCATTCTTTTCCTGCCTCTGGGATTTGAAAAGCGTTTTCCTGACCAAGGAAGCCATTCATCACAGAGCAGATGAGAAGACTCCAAAGTGATTTGTTCAGCCACACAGGGCCAAAGGGCTATGTTAGGCAGGCCAAAGGTGCTTGCTCCCTGGCATGGGAGAACAGCTTGGCCAGCACTGCAGCCCTCTTACGATGGCTCCAACCAGATGGAGGTACCACCCTTCCTGCATGTGGTATCTTTGTCTGTAGGGGCTTGGGACATACTAGGGCAGAAGGCAGATGGCTGGGCTTTCTCAGGCTGCCTATCTGGTGAGTAATGGTCCCCTGAGAGCAGCTGCTGGGTGCTGCGGACAGAGGCCAAGGCAGGGTGTCCACGTTTGGTTCTTTATGCCAATTTACTCTGCTTTTGAAGAAGACTTTCCTCACTGTGGGCCTTAGATTTCATTTTCTCTAAGAAGGTGATGGAAGTAGCAGCCCTTTCAGATCTTGCACATCCTGAAAAAGGGAAACATATACTAAGTCTCTGTCCATCATTGGATACTTGCTATGTGCAGCCCTGGGCTGATCATAGTAGCCATCTGCCTTCCACTGGGGTGAAGGAGTTGTCAGCCTTTGCTGTCCTGGGCTTGCCAGCACCTCTTTCTTGGATCCTGAATATTGGGTTCAAATTCATGGCTTCTTTCTGGTCTCCTCCCTGACCCTGGTAGTGCTCCTGCCACCTCTGGGAAATGTTCTGGTGGTAGTTGACCAGCCTGGGGCTCCATCAGACCTGGAGTTCTGAACTAATCCCTTCCTGGGTGAGTTTTTGGCAAGTTTCCCAACTGAATAAGTTTGTTGTCCTCTTTTAAGATTCTTTCCTTCTTCAGGGGGTTGCTCTGAGCCTGAATACAAGAAGAAAACTGGAGAGGCTGTTTGTAAAGGAGTGTGGCTAGGACAGACCACCTGGGTTTGGATCCTGTCCCTGTGGGTTCTAAGCCTGTGACTGGGGACAAGTTACCTACCTTGACGGTTAGAGTGGGAAAGTGACAGCACTTGACCCATAGAATGTTTGTGAGGATTAAAATGTGTGCGTATTGATCATTGAGAACAGAGCCTGACATGGAGCTGGAGCTCAATGAAAACAGAACTGCTCTTCTCACATTTTCATCATGTTTTCTGATGGTTTGGGCTGCAGAATGCAGAGAGGGGAGATCACGTGGGGCCCACCGAGGGATAAGCCAGGCAAGACCTCCGGAAGGAGGGAGGCATTACTTGAGTCTTGGAGCTAGGCAAAGGAAGTGTGCAGACAAAAGCCCCGTTGGGAAGCTTGGTGTGGCAGAGCATGTGAGATGCCCTAGAGAAAAATCTAGCTCTGAAATTCTGAGTTATGGAGTGTGTTTTTGGGAGCTCGCACATATGTGTGAGGTATGGTTTGGATGTGTCCTCCTGAAAATTGTTAGGTTGAAACTTAGCCCCCAGGGTATTCAGGGGTAGGGGTATCTTGGGATGTGATTAAGTCATTAGGGCTCTGCCTTCATGAAGGGGATCAGCGCCCTTACAAACAGGCCGAGGTGGGTGTGTGATCCCCTCTCCATGTGAGAACACAGCCAGTAGGTGCCGTCTTTGGAGCAGAAAAGGTGCCCTCACCAGACACCAAGGCTGCTGTTGATTTGATCTCGGATTTCCCAGCTTCCAGAATTGTGATAGTAAATTTTTGTGGTTTTTAAATGATCCAGTCTATGGCATTTACTTATAGCAGCTGAAAAAGACCAAAACCAGGTGTCTTTTTGTTTTGTCAGTTGAGGCCAGACCCTCCCTGATCATAACTGTGGGGCAATATGGAGGAGGAAGAGAGCCAAGGATTCATGTGCAGACAGTCCTGGGTTTGAATCCTGCTTTGGTCCTTGTTGGCAGGCCTTTGAGCTAATTAATGAAGAGATTTCTTTCTCTCTCCCACTCCTCACCTTTTTGCCCTATGTCTCCATGTGTCTTTTCTCATTCTCTCTTTTCTCCATTCCCTTTCTGGAATGTAGGGCTGCTCCTGGAGCTGCCTCCCCTGAATACAGCTGGTTGCTCTGGCAGGGCACCAGGGAGGCGGTACCATGGGAGAAAACCCTAGGTGCCATTGAAATAGGAAAAACTTCCTAGGATTGGGAAAACTTCCTAGAATTTGTCTCTCCATGTGTGTTGTATCCAACCCAGAGTTAAGTCGGGGGGCAGTATAAGCAATTCAGTGCCACTGTTTTCCGCGCACTAGTTGTATAAGTGAACTGCTTCCTGCTCCACCACTGTGCCATTTGTGCACCCGCTCTGGCTCATCCACCTTAGAGATGGTTGAACTCAGGGCAGCGGAAGAGACTTGCCCAAGGTCGTACAGTGGCTGGCTGGCTGTAGACATCTGGGACTCGAAGCTGGTTTCCTTACAAAGAAAATAGTGTTCAAAGCAGTAAAATGGGCATTTGGATGTGGGGAGATGCTTTTCAGGGAGAGTAAACCTGTTTCACTGGGGAGGTTGATTTTTTTTTTTTGCATTGTTTTGGTGGTTTACTTCACAATGTGAGTTCCTTTTGGGGTCATGTTCATAACATCCTGCAGATTGGGTATTTCCCACCAACCTTTTAGATTTGATCAAAAAGATAAAAAAAGTCTTGAGCTCCAAATTTCCCAGTGAACCCTCAGCTTCAGCTCCCCTGGCCCTTTCAGGCCCCCTCCTGTGGCAAGTTTTTAAGTGTGATGAATTATTGTGGTCAGCTGCGGCAGCTGGCCATGGCCACCGGAGCCCAGCCCTTGGCTCCTTGGCCAGCCTGCCTGTCTCTGGCTCGCAGGCCAGCCTGCTACGTGCTTCCCTACATAGACTCTGTCACTACTGCTGCTGCATTCCCTCCGTCCCGACAGAGTCATCACAAATCACAGAAAGGACATTTCCACTTCCTGACTGCAGAGTGGAGCACAGAGGTAGGTGTTGCAGAGAGCTGGGAGAAATTGCTTTTGATCACCTGGGGCTGAGTCACCTCTACTGGACCTGCTGGGTCTGCAGTGCTTCTTACAGGGTGAGCTCTCTGGGATGCGGTGTTATGGATGTGCCTGGGACCTTGGTCACGCCGTGCTATGGACACAGCCAACACTTCATTATTCACTTCCTAGTTCAGCAAGCATTTGTTGAATAAAGTGCTAATCTCATGCTGCATGTTATGTGGATACAGAATTGGAAGACAGGTTCCTGCCTTCCTTTTTTAAGTTCTAGTTGAGGAGTTGTAAGCCTATGGGAGACACATCATCAGGCAGCATATTAATTCATATAGTTAAGTGCCTTCTGTAGGCCAGGCATTGGTTTATCACAGTTGAAGTTCATTGGTCATTGAGCTCAAGGGATTAGAAGGAAATATCTTAGTAGGGTGCAAAGTTTCGATATCCTAAGAGCAGCTAATAGTTATTCATTACCTGCATGGTGTAGAAGCAATGGCTTCTATTCCCCTGTGGAGGAGGGACAATCATCAGCCCGCTTTGTACATGGGCCTGAGGCACAGTGAGTACAAGAACTCTCCCAAGGCCACCAGTTGGTAGTAGGAGGGCTGGGATTAAACCCATATCTACTTGACTTCAAAGCTTCAACTCCAAAAGGCTGGACTGTTCTGAAGAAGCAAAGCTGGAATTTGAAGAGCAGGTAGGGCCATGGAGATTTGTATGGGTTGAACATTGTCAGAGATTTGAGTTTTCCTAAGTATTTCAAACTTCCCTTCCATTTTAGATGAAAGGAAACTGGTACCAGTGTAACATTAACGCACCCTAGGCCTTCTAGACTGCCCAGCTGTCCAAACCAAGGACACTGATATCTAAATTATTAAACCTATTTCTGTAGAAGAATAAGCAAGAATCTGATTCCATCTTCCTGGGCATCGTCTCCTCCTGCATGTGATGGCCTAGGCTGCCCACCTCCCCCTAATCCGACCGGGCCGTGTTAGGCAAATTCTTTGACTCCACTGAGACTAACTTCAGTACAGGGAGGCTGAGAATGCTGGCTACCTTTGTGGGTGTGGTGAAGATGAAATAAGATAACACTGAGCGCATAGTTTCTAGAAATACTAGCTTTTCTTTCTTTGTGTGTGTCCACTGCATATTTTATTTGAATATATTATGTAACCGCACTTTCTTTTTTGTTGCTTTCTTATTCCTCTGTACATTGTACTTTGTTTACATTTTGATACCCTTTGTAGTGTCTAATATCTCCATGGTATTTTTTTTCACCTTGGGGAAACTAATAGAAGGCCTGAAATATCTAAGAGGCAAAAGTAGTTACGTGCCTGAGAAGAAGGTTCCCTGTGTGCTTTGGAAAGTGCTGAGCAGGAGCGCCATTAACCACTTTTTAGTAGGCATGGGATAGGGCCAGGCATTAAAAAAAATAATGGAGATGTTTAAAACTACAAAGAAGTAGAGGACTTGTCCATCAGTTAAATTAACAACATTGTTCTAATCTTGTTTCTTAGTATGCTTCTCTTTAAAAAAAAAACAACAAAACTGGAATGTTTTAAATGCAAAAATCACATCCTTTTGCCTGTAAATACTGCACCCCTAGGTTTAGTTGATAAAGACTTACAATTATTGTGCTTAGGCTGGGGATTTAGCTCAGTGGTTTCGCCACCTGCTGCGCAAGCACAAGGACTCGAGATCGATCCCCAGTACCAAAAAAAAAAAAAAAATTACTGTGCTTAGTGACATGTACAATAATTCCTCAATATTGTCTATAGCCAGTCATATTTAAATTTCACACATTGACTAAAAAATTGCCTATTAATGCATCATTCATGGAAATCAGGATTTAAATCAGGTTCACACATTGTGTTGGGTAATTATGTCTCCTAGGTTTACTTTATTTTCCAGTAGTGTTCCCTTCCCTCACCTTTTAATGCCATTGCTTTGTTAGAGAAACTGGGTCTTTTTGTAGATCTTCCCATGCTAGGTCACTGATGACCTCTTTCTGGGGTTCATTGTTTTTTATTCCTACTCTTCCTGGAAAGTGGTAGTACGTCTAGAGTCTGATTTTTTCAGCCTCGAATTGTTAGATGTGATAACTGCATAGGTTTGGCGAGTGTGTGCTTCCTTTCTCCCACCTGCCAGGCACGTGATGCCAGGCTGTCCCAGTGACCATGACGAGATCGGTCCCCTCGTGACCAAGTTCTCCAACGGCCTTTTGGCTTATGGATTTAACATCCATCTATTCGTTAGTGGGTGCAAGGTTGTGATTCTAATTCTTTTGTTCCTTCTTTTTCTTTTTCAGACCTTTTCTTGAATCTCTCTCTTATTTTAATCTTTAAAAAAATACCATTCAGCAGTCTTTCAAATATGAGTAAGTATAGGGGTTCCCCAATTTAGTTCTTTGATTGGAACTGAACTGGCCACAGAAAAATCATTGGGGATCTTTAAAAATATAGATCCGGGGGTTCCACTCCTGTGGATCCTGACTCAAGAGGTCTGGAGAAAGACTACGAAAGGTGCTTTCATTTAAAATCAAGTTGCTGAAATGCAGCCAGCTCAAGAAGGGAGATTTGTAATCCATCACCACGTAAGGAGCGAAAGTGGGCGTGTCTGTTCTGGACAGCGTGCCAGACTGGGGGGTGGATGTTGAAATGAACTGGGAATGTTCCAGGGACAGTGCACGGCCACCACCCAGGCAACCCGTCTCCTGGAATTTGTGGCTGCACTTTTTGCTGATTCCAGTCTCCCTCATTGCATGAACCTCAGAAGTTTCAGCTTGCTTGACAATATGATTCTTTTGTGCCTCTCCCTAGTCTATATTTAATTACTAAGAGCTGTTGGGGCTTGAGCATGATGACAGAGGATTTTCTAGGATTATGCTCAACATGCGACATTCAATTACGACTCCCCAGGAGGGCATGGGTTAGCCAGGCGGGGAGCTGGTAGGATGGATAGAATTTCCAGATAAGGAAGGCACTGACTCAGTGTCTGAGGCCTCTAGTTATGGTGCATAAATTTTAGCACCAGCCTGTTATAAAGCAAGTCCAGGTGTTCCATGCCTGAGGGTAGGTATCAGGGCATTTGGGGTAGACCTGTGAGTTCGCATTAAAATGCCCTGTCATTTTCACACCTGAAGCTTACGGACCTTAGTTGGAGAGTCACTGTAATGGGGTTTGTAAAACTAGGAAGCATGGCGTGTCGAAGGCATCTGGACAGGTAGGGAGGGCTTTGGAGAGGTCAGGAGGTTGACCTGGATGTTAGGAGAGCTGAGTTGTGATGGGGGAGCTTAATTGTCAGCTCGTTGGCTCGTTGGCTTGGAAGCCACTGAAGGTATTGGTGGACACTTGCAGGTGTGTCTGGGTAGGTTCTAGAAGCCTGGATTTGGGTAGTGTGTCTGGTCCCTGGCCCCTTCCCCATCGTGTTCTTCACCCGCTCTGCTTCCTGGCTGCCATGAACACAGTAGCTTTGCTCACTGCACCACGGAGCCCTGCACAACTTCTGGGTGGGTGGGGAGTTCCTCAGAGGAGAGGCGGGATGCAGGTGTGCAAAATCGGCAGATTTCCACTGAAATATGGAGTTGGGACAAAATCACTGGTCATCTGGTCCTGAAGATACACACACACACACACATACATGCACACACATCTGCACCTGTGTTCATGTGCAGGAAGGTGTTTGTGTCACTTTATGTGGAAAATGTGATTAAATATAGTTCATTAATATCTTATTAAAATTGTGTAGTGTGTATATTCTGTTTTGATATGCATACATATATGCACACTGAAAATAGAAAAGTAAGATATACTGTTTCTTGCATTGTATTTCCCTCGGACAGTCATGAGCATTACTCCTTTTCATTAAGTGCCATTCCGCCCACCACTCCACACAGCTGTGTTGAATTGTGTGTCCCTGTGATGATTCAGCTGCTGCTTGGACTTATTAGGAGAGCTTGTCTGGGCTGGTTTGGGCTGGTTTGGGCAGCATGGGTTAGCAGGTCTTAGGAACTGCCTGTGGGTCCCAGATGTCCCTGTGACCTAGGGATGATATAAACACCTCCAAATGATGTAGGGGAAATATCATAACTCTCAACCTGTTAAATGTCTGATACACTGAGTTTGTGTTCTGTAAAATCGAAGAATGAATTCTAGGAACAACAGAAGTTCAGAGTAGGAAGTATTGAGGGATTCTTGAGGGATAGACAGCTCCTGCCTGAGAGGGGCAGGAGGGGAACTGCAATGTGGGTTGCCCATGAGCCCACTTCTCAAAGAAGTTTTAGAGCAAAATCACGCGGTGGGCATAGGATGAGACAAAGCTATGGTCAACCAATAAGGCTGGGAGTATAGTCACTTAGGTAATATTGACCCAATGGGAAGCAAGTCACACAGCAAGTGTACATGGTAAGAATGAGCACCTTTCCTGGAAGGGATGGGTCAGGAGGTGGTGGTCCCCACCCAAGGTGACTGATGCCTATTTAGAATATCGATCATTATCATTCATCCCTCGGGGAAGTGTGTAGGTGCAGCCATTTCATCTTTGTCTTCAGGCCTGGATGTGGCTCCACCTCCAGCCACAGTTGTAAGGTGTTCTTGTCTTCTGCACTGATTTCTTCAAGGGCCTAGTCCTGTCCGCCTGCCTATAATATGTTATCAGACTTAGCTGTCTATAATACCTGGTTACTGGGTTTGGGTTAGAAGATACCACCTCGCATCTCCTTTTGGCCCTTTTTTGGGCCCTGGCCACTTGGGTTGCAGGTGGTTTTGGGAGCTGAGTGGGACCTTTAAGCAGAGTGAAGCGACTCCTTGGAAAATAGGAACCTGGAGGCCAGCTATTTATATATAGCGTTGGCTGCGCAGCCCTGGACAGAGCCAGCATTTGGGGGTCAAAGCAGAAAAGATGAGGGAGGAGGAGAAGCTGCAGGAGGTGGCTGGTGGAAAGTAGGTGGTCCCCAGGCTGAGGTCTGGACTTGGGCTTGACCGCAGGGTAGCGAGACTGCAGCCGGTGGCTCAGGGAGCTGAGGGCGCGTTACCTGGTGAAACCCTTAGGGGTGAAACCAGCACAGGTGAGAAGGACGAGAGGAGGGGACAGGAGAGGACTTTGAGGAGCCCTGAGCCTGCTTCACAGTGACCTCACTGCAGAAGACCGACCGGGCGCTTTCTGGACGAGCCTGGACTGTTAGCTCCCTGCCTCACCTCGACCCAAACAGGAGCCTGGAGGGGAAACTGGGGCTCTGTTCTCCTACCACAGAGCAGCTCAAGTGGGGAAAGAGAGAGAGGGAAAAAAGACAGGTGAACAGTGGGATTTTCTTTCTTTTTTAAAAAGTAGGGCCGGAGATTGAGCTCAGTGGTTCCGGTGCCTGCCTTGCAAGTGCAAGGTTCCGAGTTCCATCCCTGGTACCAAAAACAGCAACAACAACAACAAGAACAAAAAACACATCATTGTACCTGTCGTGGAGTAGTGTGATAATCTGACACATGTTTGCAATGTATAGCAACACACCTCACCTCCCCCAACGGTTACCATGTTTACCTGCTGGAGACTTTCCTACTCTGATAGTCGTTTTGAGATAGAGATTATTGTATCTGGTAGTTACTCTGCTGTGTCACGGAAACCAGAACCAGCTCCTCCTCTATGTGTTTGGTCCTTCCTATCTATCTTCTGTCCATCTCCTTCCTCTGCCCTGGACAGCCTTTGGTGACCACTATTCTGCTCCCTTCTTGTAGAAGATTCTTTTCGTTTTCCCGAATGAGACAATATGGCATTCATTTTTCTGTGCCTGCCTTATTTTACTTAGCACAAAGGCTCCCAGCTCCATGCATGCTGTTGCAAATGACAGTATTTCATTCTTTACTCCGTTGCCCATGTATGGCACCTTTTCCTTGTTTATTCATCCATCGGTAGACTCCTTGCTTGTAACCACAATCTGGCTACTGAGAATAGTGCTGCCGTAGACAAAGGTGTGTTTGTGCAGTTTTATCTTTGATACAAGATGCCATCTCTTTTGGATGTATGTCAAGTTGGAACTGCTAGATCATATAGTAATTATATTTTTAGTTTAAGGAATCTCCATACTGTTTTCCATATGGCTGAACTAATTTGCATTCTCACCAACCATGTATAAAAATCCCTCTTTCTCTGCACCCTCACAAGCATTTTTTTTTTTTTTTTTTTGGTACCAGGGAGTCAAACTCGGGACCTTGCGCTTGCGAGGCAGGCAGCAGAACCACTGAGCTAAGTCCCTGGCTCACTTTTTTTTTTTTTTTTTGTGGGTGTGTTTTTGATAATAGCCATTCTATCATCAGGTGAGATGATCTAATTATGGCTCTGAGTTGCATTTCCCTGATCATTAGTGAGATTGAGCATTTCTCATACACTTGTTGGCCATTTGTGTGTCTTTTGAGAAGCATTTGCTCAGATCTTTAGTTTTTGGATGAATTTTTTGTTTTGTGAGAAGCTTTTTGAGTTCCTTATGCATTGTGGATGTTAATCCCTTGTCAGATGCCTAGTTTTGCAAGATGTTCTCTCATTCTGTAGGTTGTCTATTAATTTGTTACATCCTTTGCTGTGCACGAAACTTCATAGTTTGACAGAATCTCCTTTTTCTATTTTCCCTTTTGTTGCCTGTGCTTTTGGGGCACTATGCAAAACATCTCTTCTTACTCTGGTATCTGGAAGTGCTTCCCCTGTGCTTTCTTGTGGTGATTTCAGTTCCAGGTCAGTGCATCTCTTCATTCCAAGGACACTGTACTTTCGTAGGAGATGGGGGTTGGGGGTGGGGCTGTTGGGAAGTTCCTTGGGTCCTTTAATCTGGATCAGATTCCTGCTGTTTCTTGCTGTCTGTAGGGCTTTGAACAAGTTACTTGATTTTTCTAATCTTCACCGCTGTCTCCTCATCTCTAACATGGAAATAAAACTGACAGCTACCTCAAGACCCACTGGGAGTACTAAATAAAACAGTGCACACAAAAACACATATGCAGTGCTCAATAAATATTAGCTGATGCTGTTAGCAGATATTAGAAAGAAACACAGGCTAGCCTTGAATGAAACAGAGATAAGAATCCTGAACCCTTGCTCCCCTCTGGCACTCTGCCCAAGTGTTAGGCTTCTACGGAGCAGCGTTTGAAAATCAGTTTCCAGAGCACTGTATTTTATATCCTATACACATAATTACACACAGGGAAAAAAACAAGCCCTCCAGCCTGTCAGGTAGAAAGTGCACTCAACCAGGACTTCCGACTCCTGCATTCTAAGCTAGACCTTGCCTTCTCATTTTGCAACTTCGAGCCGCTTCACTTTTCTAGGCTTCAGTTTTCGGTATTTGCAAAACAGGCCCTTGGATGGCTGGTCTTTAGCTGGTTGGTGCCCTTGAGTTTCAGAAGGGTGCTGGCGATTGCTGGCAGTGGGCAGGAATGAAGAATAGGGTTAGGTTAGCCCCAGCCTGCTTCACTAACTTCCTTTTAAGGGTTCTTGGAACTGTAACCCTGAACAGTGTAACTCTCAGAGGCTGTTCTGTTTTCTTATCACTGTGTCCTTACACTGGTGCTTGGTTATCTTAGGTGAAAGACGGGCCACATCAGACTCAGGGAGCTTGAGCAGAGGTTCCCAAGACGGGCAGCTGGGGCTGAGGCCAAGCAGGTATTCTTGGTTCCCTGCCTCCGATCTCGGGGCCCACTGCTCTCTGTTGCTCTGCCTTTGGTCAGTCGTAGACACTGCATTTTATAAGACAGGGCTGTCACAAGCTGAGTGAATCCAGTGTCCCTGATCAGCCAACCGTCTTAAAATATCACCATCTCGCTGTGGTTGTGTCTCAGACACATTTGTCACAAAAGAAGGGCAGAGAGACATCCAGCCTCCATTTGACCTTTAAATTACCACCCACTTACTGGCTGTGGCTGATCAGCTGTTCTCCTTGTAAAAAGGGAGTAATAATGTCACCCTTGCAGAATTATCATCACTAGTAGGATAGTTGATTATGTGCTATCTGTCTTACAGGTGGTGCTCAAAACGGTAGTTTCTGTTTTTGAGGTGAAAATGTTTTGTAAAACAAAGATCAAGGGTTTAAGAGGAGGTAGTGGTTATTTTGCAGTTAACCAGATTGGTTAATTCCTATTGGACATTCCTATTGGACCAGGTGGTAATGATGAGTTAGCTCACAGAAAGGACTTGGACACAGAAGGCTGGAAATTTTCTTGGTGGTTTGTCTGGTGAGATCAATTTCATGGCACTCTGTTAAGATCCAAGCAGTTATTGAAAAGTGGAGCTGAGTCACACACTGGCTAAGGCAGCCACATGTGAATAAGATCTAGAGAGGGCTTAGCTGTTGGGAGCAAGACCATAATGAAGCAGCATGTGACCTGGCTGCTGATACTGACAATGGGCTCTGTGAGTGCATTAATAGAAGTAGCAAGCCTAGCATAAGGGAGGAGAGGCTAGTCTTTCTTCATTCTCTTCTAGCTGGGATACTGAGAAATCCAGGCTCAGTTCTCTGAGAGTCTTGTTGTCAATCTTGAGTGTGTCCTGAAGAAAGTGATTAAGATCAAAAGGGTCTAGGGCCAGGGATTCAGCTCGGTGCCACTGCCTGTCTCACAAGCGCAAGGTCCAGAGTTCAATCCCTGGTATTGAAAAATAAGTAAATAAATAAATAAATAAATAAATAAATAAATAAAAGGATCTGGAGACCTCACCAAATGGGGAATGAGGAAAATAAGGGATTTTTTTTCCACCTTGGGTAAGAGGATCTCTGCAGGACTGCCGTGGGGAGGAGGCAGATGTTTGGTCCTGGAGGACACTGTGGTTGTAGGTTGTGGGGAGGCAGAGGCAGTCTGTGTGTTTTGGACAAAGTCAGTGTCTTTGAGCACTGGAATTAGACCATCCTGCGACGGAGTGAGCACCTGGACAAGAAAGGTAATCCAACAGGTTGACCAACGGGAAGCAACGTGGTGCAGAGGCTGTGAGAATGGAAGTGATAACACCCGGAAAACCCTAGGAGGAGCCGTCACCATTCCCGGGGGGCCTGTCAAGGACGGGCTCCCTGGGGTCCCCGCTCCCACCCCGTGTCTCTGGAGTCAGGGAAGAAACAGCCCACTGGCGTTCTCCTCCATTGTTCTGCCTTGTTTTCCACCGCAAACCAATTGCTGTTTCATTGCATTTGTTAGTCATATAACTCCAGAGAAGGCTGGCCTGATGCAATTGTTTTTTAGTGTTTCTTCCTCATTAATTTAGCTCTCCTTCCCCATTTTTACTTAGCACAAGTTCATTAATTCTCCCCTCCCCTCGTCATTCTGGCAACACAATTTAAACAACATTAATCGAGTATTTAGTGAGAAAATGGAGTTTTATAATGGGAAACACTCAGTTTGAGAGTTAATCCTTTTTTTCCCTTCTTAAACAACATTTTAAAAAATCCTAATTTAATGACAAGTTACCATCACTCGTGTTGGAGGAAGGTTTAAGAAGAAAGGGGTAATTGGTGAGGGGTATGGGATTTTAGAGCCATGGGATCCCATTCTGCCCTGGTTTTGTAGATGAGGGAGCTGGGTGAGACACCCACCCTGGGCCATGAAGGGGTTGGTGAAAGGCGCACAGGGAGGTGGATCTCCCCTCCTGTACCCAGCTGCCTTTTTGTTTTATTTTATCTTTTGCAGTACTGGCGATTAGACCCAGGGCCTTAACCCTGAGATACACCCACGCCTTCTCTTTTCTTTTGAGGCAAGGTCTCACTAAGTCACTAAATTGCCCAGGCTGGGCTTGAACTTGCATCCCTCCTGTTTCAGCCTCCCAGACAGAGTGCTGCCTTTGTATCCGCTCTGTTTGCATCAGTCCCCCGCTGTCTAGTCTGAGCTTGGCAGGTCTTTCAATTTCAATAAAGCTGTGTTTTGATCTACAAGTTGCACATGTGGTAATAATAGGAACTCCTTCTTCCTTTAAGTGATGGGGATAGCGGAATGTACATGAGACAACTACAAAGTTACTGGTACCTAGCAGGTATGGAAAGGCTGTTGAATGAAATTAGCAATTTGAGGTTGCTGCTATTAACAGTTGTTATTGTGGCTCTAGGAATGACACCTCGGTGTCCCACGTACTAGGCAGGCGCTCCAGGCCCCACTAGTTAAGATTCACCCAGGTGCTTTCCCCGTGCCAGGCCTCTTCCAAGCCCTCCCAACAACCCTGTAGATTTTATTTCCTCTAGGAGTGTGTCACTCCTGAGGGCGCCCCGCCTTCTGCATCGAGGGGAGGGGGCACTGCCCAAGGTAGGGTGGGGATCAGCAGCTGGCAGAAGCAAAGGGAAGCGGCTGAGTCACCCGGGGTAAGGAAGGAGAATCTGGCTAATCACCCCTTACACCAGGGCTTCTCAGTCAGGACCGAGGTTGCCCCCAGGGGATGCTTGACAAAGCCTGAAGACATTTTGGGGAGTCACAGCAGGTGGGGGTTGGAAGCCCGGCATCTATCGGGTGGAGCCCAGGGATGCTGCTAAGGAGCACAGGGCAGCCCACTATGAGCAGCGGTCTCTCCCGCCATCCTCTGCTCTTCACGGAGTCAGCAGGAGGAAGGGAGGGAGGTGTCATTACATCGGCAGCCCCGCTTTGTGCCGGCCTTTAACTTGGGCTGCAGTGGGGAAACCGAATTTTAACATGCATATCGAGTTGATTAAACAGTGGGGCTTCATGGATCCCTGTCCTGGAAAGAATTCTGGTTCGCTGGGAAAGAAAGTTGCAATCACATGGCTCCCCACACTGAGCTCTGCAGCCGTGCACCATGAGGCAGTCGCTGTACCTCTCTGTGCCTCGGCTTCCACATCTGTAAAATGCTGAAGATGCCAGTAGGGACCCCCTAGGGCTGCCTCAGAATTAGATTCACTTCTCTGAAGGTGAGAACAGTGGCGACGTGCAGTTGCTGCCACCACCACCATCTTTATCATCGGGGATGTCACACGCTTGCTGAGTGCTTCATCCCTGTACCCAACTCATACATGATATTTAAGGAGACCAGACACCCACAGCTCCTCTTCTTTCCAGCATGAGGAAGCTGTGTTTCACGTGGTGTAGAGAGGACAGAGACGTGACCCCAGTGTGTAGCAGTTGCGTTCGCAGGAGTGTCGCCCTAACCCCAAAAGTATCTCCCTGGCCAGCGTGTCCCTTGGCTTCCTCTGAAGTGTGTGTGCAGACCCACTGTGCATTTGCATTTTACACCTTTGTCGTGAGTTGTGTTCCCGTTTTTTTGGCTGGAAAGTGGCAGTTTGGCTTGTGCTGACACGGCCTGGGCACAGGGATTTCAGAGGGAGAGCCCTGAGTGGTTTAGACCAACGGGTCACACACAGGGAGCTCACGCAGGACATATTTTGCCTGATACTTTTTTTCTTTACTGGAGATTGAACCCAGGCCTTTGCACTGAGCTACATCCCTAGGCCTTTTTATTTTTTATTTTGAAACAGGGTCTCATGAAGTCGCTAATTGGTCCAGGTTGCGCTTGAACCCGAGACCCTCCTGCCTCAGCCTCTCAGAGTGCTGAGGTTGCAGGTGTGTACAGCCACACCCGGCCGTATCTTCACAATTTTTAAAGTTTGCGTCTATGGTCAACATTTTAAATCCAAAAGACAACCTACATCAAACACCAAGTTCTGGTGTCCTTGAGAGGTGAATATCGGGTTGCACTGCAACTCACATTACTGGAAGGCAAGGACTCCCCAGGGCAGATGCTGTCCCTCCCTCGGATGCCAGACTTGCTTGTTTGCCCGGCTGTCCACCTCCACGTCGGAGTCTCAGCACAGGGACCCACGGGCAGCTGCCGCTTCCACTCACCTGGCTCGTTTTCTGTTCCTTGCCTTCCCGAAGTTGGGCCCTCGGAGTGGATCCTGCTAACCCTGTTGTGTCACAGCACTTCCACGTGGCTCCCTGGGGAGAAGCCTGGGAGGGATTGTCTGGCCCACTTCCCCGTGGGGAAATAGGGACTCAGCATTAAGCGACTTGCCTGGGTTTGCACAGAGCACTGGTAGAGGCTGGAGGAGTGTTAGGGATGCTTGCGCTTGGTCTTCGGCTCAGGGCTCGGACAGACAGGAGAACGCGAGAGCTTACTGCTTCCCCCTCAGGGGCCTCTGGCCCCACAACTGTAACAATCAAGACTATAGTTCCAAAACATACAGTTTCTTAAATTCCAAAAAACTCGAGAGACCCA
This sequence comes from Heterocephalus glaber, assembly GCF_053883595.1. Classification (NCBI taxonomy): domain Eukaryota; kingdom Metazoa; phylum Chordata; class Mammalia; order Rodentia; family Bathyergidae; genus Heterocephalus; species Heterocephalus glaber. The sequence continues at coordinate 36,390,098 of NW_028258377.1, read as the reverse complement.
AACACACTTGTCAACTTTGTTGTCAGTTTTCATTTTGCTAGGGACAAATATTAAAATCACAAACCAATCATCATCATTTAAAAATGAAAGGTACGTTATGATTATAAATGAAGGAAGTACTTACTCTCAGTATAAAGGATGCCCTTTCTCAGGAAATGTGTGAGTGAATTTGTATGCATATATATATATAATGTGTATATATAATTTTTAATATTTTATATATATATTTTTTCTTTTTTTTCCCTTTCACCCTAGTAGATCTAGTGAGTAGAATTTGGGAATCACAGGGTTAGGTTGGTGAATCTTTCTAGCTTCAGCATTTCAGTTCTTTGCTTCTCCCAGTGCTCTAGTGGGAGCCAGTTCACTGAGTCCTCAAATAGATGAGAGAACATCAGAGAGGGTCGTGTGTAGGTTGTTTGTGTGCCTGCCTTTCTGATCTCCATTCTGCTCCTGTTTCCAGAGCCTCTGGCTTGGATGAGAGAAAAGAAATCACCTGGTATGGATTAAAAGATTTCTCCAGACGTGGGGGTTCCTTCCTTTTGAAAATGGAGCCTCCGTGGGTCAGGCTATGCTTAGGGCTTTTCCTGAGGGTCACACAAAAGTAGCTGGAGGAAAACATCGACTCTGCAAAGACTTGGAGAAAAGCACAGTGTGAGTTGGAGTTCAGGTAGCAAGTGGTTGTTGAATTCCACTTTTGCTGTAAATTTATTCTACAACCTTCCACAAAGTGTCTCTCCTTACCGTGTCTGTGTTTCCTTCCCTCTAAGGCACAGGGATTAGATTGTTCATGTTGAAATTCCTTTTGAATTTTGACATGCTATGATTCAACCTAATTCAATTCAGAAAATCGAAGTAGAAGCGGGGAAGGCCCTGAAAGGTCATCCGCTGGAAATACCTTTCTGTCACTTGCTCTATTCACGTGAATGCAAATGAAAGCTACTTAGCCCCGGAGGAACATTGGGTTGTCTGTCTGTCCCCAAGAGCAGCATTTGTTTTGAGAAGGCAGGGCAGTGGAGTTGGGCAGAGATCGGGTGGCATTTTTTATGGTTAGGACTTTGATCCTTAGCAAGGGAGAGGGTGTCTTCTCATTGTGTTTGTTATGGCTTGAGTCCGTCTTCTTTTTAACTTCCAGGGAGGTAGCAAATTTTGACAACTTTTGAAACTTTTCCTTTAGAATGCTAGGGAATGAAGCATAGGAAGTGGGGTGGGTGGGACTCAAAATTCCTTTGGAAACCAGGGTTGGAGGAACCCAGAACAGCCTACAGTCTGGATTCCCCTCTGGAGCTTGAATCTTTCCATTACTTTCCTATCAAATGTTTACCCAGCCTTGAGTTCTTGCTGTGAAAAGGCCCTCACTACTTAAGGGAGAAACTATTCTTTGGCGCAACACGGAAGTGTTGTTTTGTTACAGGCTCAAAAAACTCTCCTTTCTGTGCTTTTTAGTGATTGTTTCTGGCTGTGACTCCTGCAGCCCCTCAGAGAAAAGTCTGTTTCCTTGTAGCCGGGCACAGCAGCACACGTCTGTGACCCCAGCACTCTGGGAAGCTGAGCCAGGAAGATTGCAATTTCAAACTGGGCAACATAGCGAATTAGTGAGACCCTGTCTCAAAAGCAAACATTAACAAAAAAAAAGACTGGGGCTATCACTTAGGGTGAGGGCCCTGGGTTCAATCCCCAGTAGCAGCGTGCACACACACACAGACAAATCATGTACACCCCCACCCCCATGTGTTGGTTACTTCTCAGTTTTTCTGGTCTGTCCCACCCCGCATCTTTTCTCTCCGCTAAGCATTTTCTTCAACCTCAGCCATTTACCTTATGATATAATTTGAAGATCTTATCACTTAGGTTATTCTCCTTGGGTTTCACCCTGATTTACTCATTTAACAAATATCCACTAAGTGCCTACCATGTGGCAGGAGTGTCCCAGGAGCTGATGATGGAGTGGTTAAAAAAAAAAAAAAGACCTGGGCAGTTGTGAAGCCAGACTGGGTAGGCTGAACCCTGGTTCTACCACTAACTATGGGATGGCACTGGGCAGGTGGACCTTCCCACTTCCCTGTCTGTTGAATGGGGAATGACGGCTTCTTCATCAAGGTTATTGGAAGTCAATAGAGAGGACACTTAGAACCAAGCTTGGCCCATTAGCACCAAGGAAATGTTCGTGATTATTACTGAGGGGGCTCAGATACCTGGACTGTGGATCATGGAATACCCGAATGTTTCTTTAAGGAAATGACATTTAAACTATGACTTTCACAGTGAGTGGAAACTGGCAAGGAGCAAAGGGAGAGGAGAGCAATCTAAGTGTGGAAATAGCATGAGCAAAGGTCCTGAGCAGAGGAAGGTGCTGGACTTGTGGTAGGAACAGAAAGGAAACGAATAGGGTGGAGCTCAGTTAGGGCTGATCAGCAGGAGATGTGGGGCCACAGTGGTGCACAGGGTTGCATGATGTAGGACTTCACAGGTCGTTTGAAGATGACCCGCGTCACCTGAGAGTTGTGGGCAGACACCAAGGGGATTCAGGCAGTAGAGAAATATGACAAAGTTTAAGATTGTTCTAGTTACTCCGCGGATTCTGAGTTTGTAAAAATGTGAGTGACCATCATATCTTAATTTGTACGTCCTTAGGAAACCTGCCAAGGATCACACTTGATGTTCGTTGATTTTACAAAACCAGTGGCTTTTGGCCAGGCTCTCCTTCCCTAAGGCTCTGCTTTCACTCACTGGTCTTCAACTCCCTGCAGAATTACATGATAAAAGCTTAAAGCATTGTCTCACACTGAAGAACGGAAACCCTTTAGGGTGGGAGTCTTTAGATTACATGAGCACCAACTCTAACGGCACAGTTTCAGGCACAGTAACCGGTGTGTGTGGGGCAGGGATTTCAAATAGTCCTGAAATCCCAAGGCCATCCTAGCCCTTTGCTCTCAGGACGTGGACACCATAATTAAGTGTCGCTTTGGGACCTCCCAGGGCATAGTGAGACCTTTGAACCGAGACTCAGGTGGAGAGATGATTCTTTTATGAATCCATTCACTCCTTCCCAAGAAGCCAAAGCCCTACTCTGAGTATTTTCCTCCCTCTCATCCATGGGACTAAAATAACAGGGTGAGAGTTGGGTGGATTGTGAGTGACCTGCTGACATCAGAGTGACAGATCAAATAGTTTATTTTCTTCTAAATCTGGATTACGTTGCTGTAGCTCCCAGGAACCATTTCAGTGCCCATCAGTCTTATTCTAGTTGTGAGCATTTTTTGAGGAATGTGCATGCATGTGCACACACATTCACACAAATGGAGGCACATGCAAGCATATACACACGGCCTCAGCATCAGTAACCCATCCAGACTTTTCCTCATAGTGTTTCTATGTTACCCATAGACCCACGCAGATCATTTCTGTCCGGCTTTATTGAGGTGTAATTGACAAAGTTGTCTATATCCAAGATCCACAATGTGCTGTCCTCATACACATAAACATTGAGAAATGGTCACAGCTTATTAACACATCCTTCATTTACCCTAGTTACCTTTTTTCTCTTTTGTGATAAGAACATTTAAGATCTACCTTCTTGGAGGGTGGACAATCAATATATGTTAATAATTATAATAAAAAGAAAAGTTTAGTCCCCTGGGAACTACTTTCTCAAGAGATTTCAAGTGTACAATTAAATATTGTTGGGCCGGGGATTTAGCTCAGTGGCATTCCGCCTGCCTCGCACGTGCAAGGTCCTGAGTTCGATCCCTGGTACCAAAAAAAAAAAAAAATCTTAAGCACAGTCCCCAGATTGCTACATTCATCTTGCAAAACCAAAACTTTGTATCCTTTGTCATCTTCACCCTAAACTCCCCATCCAGTTCCTGCTCTGCTCTCTGGAGTTCAATTCTTTTAGGACTTGTGTATAAGTGAGATTGTGCAGCATTTGTCTTTCTGTGCCGGTCTTATTTCAGTTAACATACTGTCGTCTGGATTCATCCATATTGTCACAAATGCAGAATTGCCCTCTCCGTTTTTAAAGGATTGACTTGTATTCCATTGTATATGTATATAGTCAACAGCTTCTTTATCCACTTCCCTGTTAGCATTCAGCTTTCCATATCTCCACTAGATTAGTGTTGTAATGAGCAAGGGAATGCAAATATTCTGTTGAGACCCTGGTTTTAGGCCCTGGATACATATCCAGGAGTGAGGGTGTTGGAGCATATGATAGCTCTACTTTAATTTGTTAAAGAACCTCTGTGTTGCTTTTCATAACGGCTATGCAATTTACATTCCTATAAACAGTGCCCCTCCTCTTTTCTCCACAACCTCACCAATGCTTTGCATCCCTCGTCTTTTTGATAGTAGCCATGCTAACCAGGTTCCCTGCAGATCTGAAAGAGCCATTTCTCTATCCTCTGCTTTCTCTCAGGTTCTGGTTAACTGCTCGAGGTTATTGTTCTGCTGTTTTGCTGCTCAGAGTGGATGTGGGTGAACGAGAAGCTGTGTCATCTACGGGCAGTGAGAAATGCAGAATTCTGGGCCCCACCCAAGGCATCCTGAGTCAAAAATGTAACAGTATTCCCTGGGGACTTGCATGCACATTGAAGTCTGAGAAGTCCTGGGCTGAACTATTACCCTCATTTGGCAGACATAGCAGGGCTCCAAGTACAGCGGCTCTATTTTGATGTTTTGCTTTGATGCTTTGCACAGAGGGCTTTCCTGGAAGAAAGGGCTTCACTGCTAGGGTGTGGACAAGAGCCACAGCCTCTCACTGTGCTGGCTTTTAGGCGTGGAGGATCTGGTCTTTCCTCCCAGCCTTCTGTATGGCTACATTTTCCCATCTGTGACATTCTCATATACTCTTCCTCTTTTCTAGAAGTTTGTCTCCCACTTCTCTCCCCTGTGCCTGGTTAAATTCTATGCAACTTTCAGAACACTCAGCTTTATCTTACTTCTCTTTTTGGCTCCCTATTCATAGTGAACATCTCTCTCCAACACTGAATGCCTTCTTCCAACACTGAACACTTGGAATGACATGCTCTTGATCTAATTTCTCCAAGGCATTGTAGACTCCCAAAGGTATTATTGCCTGATCCTTATCAGGCAAGCAATAAATATGCGTTACAAATGAGTGATATAGGAAGTTTGTTCAAGGAAGAGTATTAGTGGAGGGTGTTCATTCATTCATTTCATTCATGATGAAAATATTTCTTGAGCGTCACTGTGCTAGGCAGTGTAGTGGGTCTTGGGAACACACAGAGCTGAGGCCTGGGTCCTGACTTCAGTTGCTGAGACTGTAGCAGTGGAGATGGACAGTGAACCCCTAGGCACATGTGAGAGTCTACGTCAGCTCTCGTAAGAGACTGAAGAAGGGTGACTGTACCTCCTCCTTCAGATGATTTCTTAACTGCTCAGCCAGGGCTCTGGGCTGCTCTGTTTGACTTCCTATGTGGCATTAGCTGCTTCAAGGAGCTTTCTCAGGAGTGACCTTGGCTCAGAGGGCAGTATGAATCTTGATTTCCCCCCCTTAATTTCCATGAGTAAATTTCTCAGACATAGATAATAGTTTTGAAAGACTAAATCTTTGTGCATTAACTACTCTTTTTGACAATGTCCTTCTATTTCAGTTCTCTATGCTTTGATTCTTCCCAGAGGTCAGATGAAGAATAAACCTAATACAAAGACAAAGCAAGACTCTGAATAAGGAAAATCTTGAGTAGCAAGAGTTACTCTCCTTCCCTCTTTTCCTCCTCTGTCTGCTCATTCTATTCTGCCTCCTGCCCATTCCTTCCTTTTCTTGAGTGGTGCCTGAGGGTCAGGATAGGCTGGCTTACCATCTAGGAGCAAACAAATAAAGATCACAGCAAAAAGTGAAACAGACTCTGGTGGAAAGGGCCAGTTTCCCTGGGAGCATGTGAGATATCTGTCCTAATCTAAAATTGTTACCAGGGTTTTAGGATGAAAGCTCTGGCTCCAGGGGTCCCAACAGAACAGATTTGGCCAGCAGTCCCCAAATGCCAATCAAGAAGCTGATCAATTTCATCATGTAGGACTCATCAGTCACTTTAAAGTTGTTTGGACTTGGTTCTGAGAGAAGAGGTAGATAATGAGTGGTGTTAAAGCGAGGAGTGGTGTGACCAGACTTGATAAGATCACTAGTGTGGAAAACAAATGGCTGGAATAAGTCTAAAGGTAACAGTAAGGGAGCTATTGTCATTGCTCAGGGAAAAGATTGCAGTGTTCTGATAGTTCTATTGCACAGAGTGGGGTGCAGACTCCTACTGACTGGATGTAGCAAGCCTAAATAATGGCACAGGGATTTATAGAAGTGAATTTGATCCCTAAGTAAACTCAGCCCGTATAAGGAAGAGCTAGATTTTGAATCAGGCTGTCTCCACACTCCTTTCTAATAACTGTTTAGCCTCCCCTAGGTATTGTTAGCTTTTCTACCCTCAACTCTACAGAAAATTGGTACCAGGAGTGGGGTCATTGTTGTCTAGGCTCTCTTCTTTGAAGTTCTCAGTATCAAGTATTTTGTCTCAGGGACAAGAAAGTGACTAATAAATACAGTACTTAGAAAAAAATGGAGGTGTGATACTATGGGCCGTTGATCTGAACCTCAGTATTGAGGGAACACTAGGGAGTGGTGCGGATGTAGTAAACTCAATGCCTTCACCCGTCTAAAGAGAGGAGCTCCTATTTTTGCTATTTGTGTCCACTGTGACCAAATCTTAGTGTTTTCAAGATAAGATAAAAGCCAGAATTTATTAAGGGAAATTTCCCCATTTTAAAATGTGAGCAATTGCTTTTAAAGTACATACTAAGATGCCATCTGGATTAAAGATGTTTAAAATTTGGACATACCTTTTGGGGCACCAGTTTGCATTCTCTGCCTTAATTATTTTTCTCTAGAAGCCACTGAGAACCCTGGACTTTAGAGTTATTTACCTGATTCATTATAAATTGCTTTGTTGTTGACTTACACCAAATTACATAATTTTTAAATCAAGAAATGTGGTTCTTATTATAGGAAATATACATGTCATTATAGGAAATAAAAGACATGTATGTAAAGAACACATATAATTTATCTGTATCCTTTTTACCCAGAAATGAGCATGTGGCATGTACTTTCAGTCGTTATTTCTCAACCATATGTAGATTTTTTTATGGAACAATATAAACAATATGGAACTACTAAGTCTTAGACTGACTTAGTAGATCTGAGGTGAGACCAGGAAATCCAAATGTTTAACATGTTTTGAGATAGTTGTGAATTGAATCTCTTTCCTTAAAAAATTAACTTTAAAACTTAAACTGAAATGAAATATTTCTTTAGTATTTTTATGTAATCAACAGATATAATTTGAATGTATCACAAACTATTACCATGTACTGTTAGCTGTCTATGATATAAACAATAGTTTACATAATACTAACCTAAACAACTCATAAAATAGTTTTGTATACCTATAAATGCTCATACGTAGAACCTTTGGATCAAAAATATGTACATTTTCAGATTTCTGAGGGAAATGGGCAAGATTGCTTCCAGAGAGATTTAATAAAAAAGCAAACAATTTTCATGTTTGTCTTTTATAGAGAGCATCAATTTCTCTATTTCTCTGAAACAGAATCCTCATCTAAAAGATAAATTCATTAGAAACAAATATATTTCATTTTTACTTGAATTTGCTTGCATGCTAGAGAGGTTTAACACTTTCCCCATTTTTATTTATCTTAATGGTTGGCCATTCTTTTTTGTAAAAAAAATTTATTCTATTGGTACATTTTAGGTATACAGTATAGTGACATTCATCATTGGAAATTTGCACTTTTACATAATTTCTCTTGGTTCTTATTTTTCCCCCTTCCCCTATCCTCCCCTCAACCCCACCATCCCTCCCTGTTTACAAAGACTTTGTTTCCAGTTTTTCGTATTAATTCCATTCCCTTCTTTCCTTTCTCCTACCCCTCACACTTCCACTTCCCCGTTGCCCCTTTTCTTCTTATTTCACATTATCTATTGTACCTTTTAGTCCTTATTTACACTTTCAGTTTCTCACACCAGAGAAACTATTTGGTATTTACACATGCGTGTCCTGTTTATTTCACTTAAGAGTATCACCTCAGTGTGCATCCATTTAGCTACAGATGTCTCTAATTTTTCATGTTTTATGGCTGAGTAGTGCTCCATTTTATTAAACAACCACATTTTCTTGATCCAGTCTCCAGGTGATGGGCAATTGGGCTGCTTCCAAGTTTTAGCTATTACAAACTGTGCTGCTATGAACATGGGTGCACATATATCATTGTGGTATGCTTCTTTTAATTCTTTGGGGAAGATAACCAGCAGGGGAATAGCTGGGTTAAATGAGACTTCCAGTCCTAGTTCTTTGAGGTAACTCCATACTGATTTCCACAGTGGTTGCCCCAGTCTACACTCCCACCAGCAGTGGAGCAGGGGTCCTCTTTCCCCTCAGCCCCACCAGCATTTGTTATTGGTGGATTTCATGATAGCAGCCATTCTTTCTGGAGTGAGGTGGAATCTCAGCATTCTTTTCATTTGCATCTCTCAAATGACCAGAGATGTTGAACATTTTTTCATATGTTGATTTGCCATTTCTACTTGTTTGCCTGAGAAATGTCCGTTCATTTCAAATTTCCATTTTTGGATTGAGTCTTTAAATTTGGGAGGTCTGATTTTTTTAAAGTTCTTTATAGAATCTAGATGGTAGACCTCTGTCTGAGGATCAGCAGGTGAAGATTTTTTTCCCACATTGTGGGTTGTCTCTTCACCCTGCTGGTGGTTTCTCTTGCTGTGCAGAAGCTTTTTAATAAGAGATCCCACTTATTGATTGTTTGTGCTAGTTCACAGGCAACTGAGGTTTTGTTCATAAATCTTTTCCTACACCAATGTCTTCAAGAGTTCTAGGGGGCTTCCAGGCTGCCGTTCCATCTCTTCCAGCCCAGAGGAAGGGGCTTCTGGGCCACTATTCCACAGCTCCCAGCCCAGAGGTAGGGGCTTCTGGGCCACCGTCCCACCACTCCCAGCACAGAGGAGGTGAGCTGAGCAGGTGCTAACAGCACCACTCCTGTTGAAATGAGAAGACACGTAAATGAGTCTCAAAACCAGACTTCCAGATCACCTACAGGAACCTCAAAGGGAAAAGAGATGGAACACTCTGATACTCCTCAACCACCTGGACTCCCTGAACTGGCAACAAAAGAGGATCTAGAAAAAATGAAATCAGAAATAATTTCTCAGATAACCCCAGAGATTGTGCCCATAGTGCAAGACATGATTAGTAAATCTAGAGAAGACACAGATTAAAAAAAATAGAGGAGTGGAGGAACATGATGGCATCCCAACATGGAAAACAAATGGAATCCATGAAAAAGATGCAAACAGATTTCCAGGAGATTAAAAACTCCATCGGAAGTCTACACAGCAGAATGAGCCAATGTGAGGACAGAATTTCAGATATAGAAGATAAGATTGCAATTAGTGACCAGAAAAAGAAAAATTGCTTCAAAATTGTAAGGGACCATAAGAAATCAATCCAGCAGCTGCTAGATGATGCAAAGAAGAATAATATAAGATTGGTTGGAGTTAATGAAGAAACAGGAGAGAATGCAGATGACATAAAAAACTGTTCACAGAAGTGATGGCAGAAAACTTCCCAAGGAGGGGAAAAGAACTTGACATACAGATAAGTGAGGAATATAGGACTCCAGCTAGCCTCGATCAAAAAAAATCTACACATAGGCATATAATATGCTGACGGCTTATCTGATTGCAATACCCAGCTACACAGGCTTCTCATGGTTGCTTTTAGCCACATGTAACTGTTTCCTCTAAAGGGAAAGACTGTTACAAGTAATTTTCTTTTTTTTTTTTTTGGTACCAGGGATCGAACTCAGGTCCTTGCACTTGTGCAGCAGGTGGCGAAACCACTGAGCTAAATCCCCGGCCCAGTTACAAGTAATTTTAACTATCTCCAAGGGGGGTGCGTTCAGGCCAGGTTTGGGTATAGAAAGAGACTAGGTGACACTCTTTGGAGCTAAGTATGAATTTTAAGCAGTGAGGGAAGAAAGCCTGGCAAGGCTCCAACCTGCTGTGCTGCAGATGTCTACCTATGACAGTTTTTCCCATTTTGAAAAAAAAACAAACCAGTATTCTGGAAGCTTTGTTGTGAAATCCAGCAGCCGCAGAAGAGGGAAGTGCCTTGAATCAAACTGTATTATTTCTCAGGGGCAGGGTAGTGGAGAAGGGACAGAAGGGTGCCTTTAAGCATGGCACAAGAACTAAATCTTAACCATCTCAGGTGTAGAGGGACATTTAAGATCAGGAGCTTTTTTAGAATGGATCTGCAATCCTTAGCAAAACATGTTTCCAGAGACAAAAGCTATGATTGACTCCAACTGAATTGCCAAGCAGAAATACCAATAATCAAAGAACATGAATGGCTGCTTTTTGCCTCTTAAAAGAGAATGAAAGTGTTTTTAACTATATTGTTCAGGGCTTACCCTTTTAATGAATTACTCTGAATCTATAATATCTAATTTATGGTTTAAATACTCTATAGGCTGTTGAGCAGGTCCCTGATCTTGTGGAAACACTCCCAAAGCCATGTCTCACATTTCATTAACACACAAACTGAAACGGTGTTATGTAGCAGGCACTTAGAAGTGCTTGTTTGAACTTCTAGGGTGCGGTTTGGGAATGAGGTTCCCAGGTGTCTGTCTCTTGGGTTTTTCTATAAGCTAATAAGAGGGATCACACAATCTCTGTGTCCTGCTATCTGAAGGCCACAAAAGCCTGTAATTTTCAGGAATCTCCTTAGCTGTTTTAGAGTCTTGGGGTGTGGAAAGGAAAGAATTGGTTTAATTCTTTCTTCCCCCAGTCTTTGGGTTCCTTTAGATATTATATGGCCTAAATATTTTACCTCAACGCTGCAAAGCTGTGCTTAGATCTAGAAACATTATTACCCCTGTCTGTTAGAAAATTCAGCAGAGCAGATGTCTTGGCTAGAAAGCTCTCCTGAGGGGGCACATAACAGCATACCATCTACATATTACAAGACTGACTTGAAAAAAACTGTAGTATTCCTTTTATCAAATCAGTCTGTAGGGATGTCCTCATCTTTTTCCTGGTAAATAGTTGACAATTTAACCGAAGGACTTACTTCTCACCTTTCTTAGACTTTCAAGAATACGTGCCTGAAAATGTCTTCTATTTCAGTCTCCTATCTGATTGGCAGGCCAGTGGGGGCCTTGTGTAGGAACTGCTTGTGTTCCAGTAGGAACCAGTTATTCCCCTGGCTGTCTTTGGGCTTCGAAAATTAAGATAATATTTGTCTGTACATGTAGTAGCAGCTTGTAATACTACTTGTCTCTCATTAGAAATCAATGTTTAAGAGCAACGTTACATCTTTCTAATCTAGTCCATAGGTCTGAGTAAATTCTCCAAAGACCTCATATCCATTCATCTTTTGATGGGCATGTGGGCTGTTTCCAAGATTAAACTCTTATAAATTGTGCTGTTATAAACATGGGTGTGCATATATCACTGTGATATAATGTTTTAAACTCTTTTGGGAAGATACCTAGAAAGGGAACAGCTGAGTCAAATGAAACTTCTAGTTTTAGTGTTTTGAGGAATCTTCATACTAATTTTCATGGTGGTTTTACCAATTTACATTCCAACCAGCAGTAGAGAAGGGTTTCTTTTTCCCCACAGCCTTGCCAGCGTTTGTTATTGGTTAATCTCTTAATAGTAGCCATTCTTTCTGGAGTATTTTAATTTGCATTTCTCAAATGGCCAGTGATGTTGAACGTTTTTTAATATATTTCTTTGCTGCCTGTACTTCTTCATCTGAGATATGTCTGCTCATTTCAGATGCCCATTTTTGGATTAAGTCTTTAAATTTGGAGGGTGTGATTTTTTTGAGTTCTTTATATATTCTAAATATTAGTCCTTTGAGGAGCAGCTAGTAAAAAATTTTTTCTCATTCTATGGGTTGTCTCTTTACTCTTTTTGTGGTTTCTTTTGCTGTACAAAAGCTTTTTAATTTGATATGATCCCAGTTGTTGATTGTAAAATTTCCTGTGTGATTGGGGTTTTGTTCAGAAAGTTTTTTTTTGCGAACATCTATGTCTTCAAGAATTTTACCTATTCTATCTTCCATCAGAAGTATTAAGTATTTCTGTTTTAATATTTAGATCTTTGATCCATTTCAATTTTGGTTTAAGGCACAGTGAGAGAGATTGGTCTAGGTTCAATTTTTGTCATGCGGAAAGCCAGTTTCCCAGCACCATTTATAAAAAAGGCTATCTTTCTTCCAGTGAAGGTGTTTGGTCTCTTTTTCAAAGATAAGGTAGCTGAGTGTGTTTGGAATTGTTTTTGCACCTTCTATTTTTTTTTTTTTTTTGTTACCAGGGATTGAACTCAGGTCCTTGCGCTTGCGAGGAAGTGCACCTTCTATTTTGTTACACTGATTCTCAGGTCTGGCTGTGTGTGTGTGTGTGTGTGTGTATGTGTGTGCCAATTCCATGCTGTTTTTATCCCTGTAGCTTTGTAGTATAATGTCAGATTGTGCACTCTGATGCCCCCCGCCTTTCCCTTGTTGCCCAGAATTGCTTTTGCAATTCTAGATCTTTTCTGGTTTCATATGAATTTTAGATTAGTTTTCTCTAGTTCTGTGAGGAATGCTATTGGTATTTTGATTGGGGTTGCATTAAATCTGTGTAACAGTTTTGGAAGTATGGCCATTTTCACTATATTGGTTCTTCCTGTCCAGGAACAGGAGATATATTTCCATTTTCTGATATCCTCTTTGATCTACTTTTTCAGAGTACTGTAGTTTTCAATGTATAAGTCTTTCATTTCCTTTGTTAGATTGATTCCTAAGTATTTCATTTTTCTTAATGCTATGGTGAAAGGTTTTGTTTCCCTAATTTCTCTCTCAGTGAGTGTGTTATTTATATACAGGAATGCTATTCACTTTTGGGTGTTGACCTTGTATTCTGAACTATAAACTTTCTTCTTAGGACTGCTTTGTGTTCCATAAGTTCTGATATGCCGCACTACCATTATCATTTAAGTCTAGAAGCTGTCTTATTTTTTTCTTGATTTCTTCTGCAATCCATTTTTTTCTTTAAGGGTATATTGTTTAGTTTCCATGCATTCACATCATTTTTGTTTTCTTTTGTTGTTGATTTCTAGTTTCATTGAGCTATGATCTAATAATATGCATGGTACAATTTCAGTTCTTTTACAGTCAGCTTACTTTATTGTCTAGTATGTGTTCTATTTTGGAAAAAATTCCATGTGATGATGAGAAGAATGTATATTCTGTTTTTGTTGGGTAGAACACTATAGATATCTATCATTCCATTTGTTCAAAAGTTTTGTTCAACTCTGATTTTTTTGTCTCATTGATCTATCTGTGATAGTAGGGTATTGAGGTTCCTCACTATAACTGAGTTCATATTTAACTGGTTTTTAATATCAAGTAGCACTTATGTTATGAAATTGGGCTCACCATTGTTCAGTACATATATGTCAATAATTGTTATCTCTTCCTGTTGGATTGTCCCCTTAACCAGTATGTAGTGACCTGCTTTGCCTCTTTTATTCAGTTTTGGCTTGAAGTCTACTTTGTCTGAATACAGGACAGGTGTAGCTGTTTTTTTGTGTTTCTGATGCATTGAATAATATTTTCCATCCTTTGACTTTTTTAGTCTATAATTTTCTTTTAGATCAAATGTGTTTCTTATATATAGTATAGTGCTGGAATTTTTTTTTTGATCTATTCTGCTAGTCTGTGTCTTTTGATTAGAGAATTGAGACTATTCACATTGAGAGCTGTTACTGACAGGCATTTGCGTTATTCCTGTCATTGACTCATTTTCTTGTCAACTTTCTAGTCAACTGCTTGCTCTGCCTGGTAAATTCATTCTATTGGACATCTTATCATTGTTGGCTTCATTATCTCTTTCTAGGTTACCCCTGAGAATTTTTTGGAGTGTTAGTTTTGTGGTCATGAATTTCTTTTTATCCTGAAGATATCTTATTTCTCCATCAATTTTGAAAGATATTTTCTCAGGGTAAATCAGCCTGGGTTGGAGATTGTTTTTTTTAGGGCTTGAAACACTTTAGTTCAAGATCTGCTGGCCCTGAAGGTTTGTGTTGAGAAGTCTGCTGTATTTCTAATGGAGGTATCACTGTGTAAGTGATTTGTTGGTTTTCTGTAACAACTTTTAAAATTATGTTATTGTGTCAGATTTCTGGGATTTTGACTATCTTGGGTTGTGGTTAAGTTCTTTTCTCATTTTTGTTATTTGGGATTCTATGTGCTTCACTAATCTGTATGTTAAGTTCTATTTCCTTATTGGAAAGTTTTCTGCTATTATTTCTGTAAAGAGTTTTATGCCATTTGTGTTGTCTTCTGATTTTTCATGAATTTCAATTAATCTTGGTCTCCTTTGTATTATTTCGGAGCCATTGGACCATTTTTCATGTTCTCTTATCATTTTTAAGGTATCTTTCATTAATTGGTTACTGGCAACAGCCCTGTCATCCAGTTCTCACACTCTGTCCTCACACTAGTCACTTCGGCCCCTACTTTTGATAGAATTTTTAACCTCCTGACTTTCTACTGAAGCCATTTTATGGACTCTAATTCTTTTATATGCTGTCATTCATGTTTTGCATCGCTTTCTTTATCTCTGTTAGCTTTTTATCAATCTCTTCTGTAGAGTTGCCGATCATTTTGTTTGTTTATTTGTCTTGTGTATTTGGCCCAATATCTGTTTATTTATATCTTCTGTGAGCTTGCCAAATGCCTTATTGTTCTGTTTGGTTGTCTGTCCTGATATAATTTCTTTCTTTCTTTCTTTCTTTCTTTCTTTCTTTCTTTCTTTCTTTTTTTTTTTTTTTGGTACCGGGGATCGAACTCCGGTCCTTGCGCTTGCGCAGCAGGCGGCGAAACCACTGAGCTAAATCCCCGGCCCCACTGATATAATTTCAAATAACGTGGGCGTGTGGCTTTTGGTTCCCTCCCTTTCAATGTCATGTGGATCAGCTTTGGGGGCGTTGGAAGTTTGCAGGGCAGGTGGGTGTACAGGAGTCGCCACGTTTCTGGTGTGGGCCTGCTTCTCACATGACTTTTTAAGGCAGTGGTCCAGATAGTATGTTTTTCTTGGCCTTTGCCCACCTAGTAATAATTGGCTGGGTCAATGGTTCTCGTGTTATAAATCATTTCAGAGCAAAAGTATGAAATGTGGTTCACTCTGTTCCTTTTTAGAAATTTCACTTTTTCATTGCTTTTAAAATCCTCGAATGCACACAGCATTCTTCTTTCTATTCACATAGTGTTTAAAGAGATCATGCTATTTTCATTGCTGTTTTTATTACTATCCATTTGTCTTTTCTATCTGAGTACACTTTATGAACATGTTATCTTTCGATAGTCTGTGTTTTTCTTGAAGTGGCATTTTTATAAATGCTAAGTATTTACGTAATTTACTTTCTTTGAGTTTTCATTCATGCTTTTTCTCATTTTCCTTTCCCTTTGCAATCTGAATGGGCTTTCCACATTACTGTTGCAACTCTCTACTGTTTTGAGTCTGCTTCTTTATTTTTTTCTTGTATATTTTGATCCTGTGATTATAATTCTAGTTGTCTTTAAATATTTAAAAAACATATCCAGTTTTATTTCATTCCATCCTTTTATCTCATGGGGTCATATCGTATGTTTTGTATTTTCATATTGGACATCTGTTCTAATGGTTTGCTTATTTCATTGATGTTGGACTTTTTTTGAGATTACGGAACAGTTTTCTGACATCTGCATTTTGCAATAGATTGTTTCTGGAGGGCTTTAGGGTAATTTTCTTTCTCCTTTGTTCTCTATTCTAGCCCATAAAGCTCTACCGAGTTAACGTTCAAAACATTGAGTTAGTTGGTCAGTATTCAAGGGGGAGGCCCCTGGGCTTTCCCCAGCTTCTTTTGTGTGGCAAAGTGTCAGCTTTATGGCTGGAGGGTGATATGATGGAACCAGATAACCATACAATCTCTGGTTTCTTAAGCATTCATCTACTGCAGTGGTTTTCAACTGGGGGCAAACTTTTCCCCCCAAGGCCTTTCGGGTTACTTCTTGGGGCAGGGTGTATGTGGTACTGGTATGCAGTAGATAGAGGCTGGGATGCTTGAAACACCCTGGCATGAACGGGATGCTCTCCAATAAAAAAGAATTATATGGACCCAAGTGTTCATAGTACTGAAATTGAAAAACTGATCTATAACACTGCATTCTGCTAAGATTGGATTTTATCTTTTACTATCTTTGTCATGCTCTGAAATCATAGAACACATGTTCAATCCAATTTTCAGCCTATATTATTACTAGAAATAATTTTTTCTTCTAAGATCAAATTTCTTTTTGTACGGGAATGACATGTTCTAGGATGCAGTTTGCCAGTTTCTCCTTCGTGTCCGGAGAATGATTGTCTCTCTCAGGATATAGAATTAGGGCATTAGGAGTTGTGGTGTGCAGATAGGTGGGTCAGGGAATGGTTTGCTCATGTATTTAGTTAATTAGCAGGCATCGATTACTGTGTGCTATGACCAACCACTGTCCTAGTTCCCCGAAAGACACATGCATGCCATAGAGAGCTGTTTTGTGATTTGCTTGTGTCTCTGCGTGACAGCAGAAATTGGGTAGGTGCTCCCCAGAGTCTCAAAGAATCTCTCTGGCATCTGGAGACAATATTACAAGGCTTTGAAAAGATTTCTTTAGCAACGCCAGCTGCTTTGTGATGAACGAACATTTCTACCAGATCTGTCTTTTCCCCCTTCTTTTTCATTATGAGATTTTGTGTGTTTTCCTCTGTCTTCTGGTTGTTTTAAGTGGACGCTGACAAAGACTGCTTCACAGGCTGATACACAGGTGCCTTTTGGAGTTCTACTTGATTTTTATGAAGTCTATATTGTGTCTTTCCTACCAAACTCTTAGCTCCTTGAGAGAAGGCACTGTATTTTGCCTTTCAGCCCCTATGGAAGCCTGCACATAATGATGTTTGGCAACTATTTGTTAAATAATCAGGTTTTGTCTGCCTGTGGTACATAGGAGCCAGAGTCAATGTAGCACATACCACTTTGGAACTGGCATTGTGGCGGGAGTGAAGGTTCGTGATTTGGCTCTGGTTTTAGGGCTGGTGGAGAATCTAGGCAATGCGGCCTGGAGGTCTAATGTGGACGTTTGGAGAGTTGTCTCCACAAAATATTACAAGCTGCCCCCCCCCCCCCGCCAGCATCATCTGCAACAGAGCCCACCCATGGGCCAGGCAGCGGCAGCTGC
This sequence comes from Heterocephalus glaber, assembly GCF_053883595.1. Classification (NCBI taxonomy): domain Eukaryota; kingdom Metazoa; phylum Chordata; class Mammalia; order Rodentia; family Bathyergidae; genus Heterocephalus; species Heterocephalus glaber. The sequence continues at coordinate 36,372,747 of NW_028258377.1, read as the reverse complement.
AGCAGCAGCAGCAATAGCTCCTTTTTTGCATTTGAGTGACTTGAAATCTATTAACTCCAGGACCAATAAGAAGGAGTCAAGGCAGGAGCCATAAATATGGGGATAGATCACCTTTTGATAGCTGCAGAAAAACCTTTCTCTTTGGCTCCTCCCTGTAGCTGACACTCTTTCTCTTTCCAGATGAGCCCTGCGGCAGTGCTCTCAATGGTGTGGACATCTGGAGCCCTTCAGGGAGGCATGGTGTAGGATCATTATACAGTGTGTTGGCCAGACAGTCTTTCAGGCATATCTGCAGAGTGCCTGGGCGCAGAGACTGAGGAAAGAGCAGGGTGGATGAAGGGCAGGCAGACATCTCTCACCCAGAGAAGGGGGAGCATAAGGGATGAATGTACACCTGATCATTCTAAGCACCTCCTCCCTGTGGCTTTTGCCCCAAGTGGGCCTATTTTAGGGCCTGCTCGGTCACACCTCTTGCCATAATTTGCCCTTCTAAGTCTCTAGCCTAGTGGATACGACCTTGGACTCGGGGCCAGGAGCCTTGGTTCTAGGTCTGACTGCCACTCATCAGCTGTGTGATCTTGGTTGAGCGCCTTTCCCTCTCTGGCCCTTTTTGTCTTATGCATGCATAAGGAAAGAGATTAGAGGAAGAATCCACAACAGCCTGATTCTCTGATCGGGAGAAGTACTTATACAGAAGTGAGTTTTCAGTCAACAGCTTCAGCAGGGCTGTTGAGCTTTGTCATGCTGGCAAGTGGATGCATTCAGGGCACTGCCAGCTGCTGTATCCGTGTGAGAACATGTCTGTCTTCATTTTTTGCTCTATGCTTTCTGCCTGTCTCTTCTCAACCTCATTCCTTTCCTTGGCCACGTGATGGATTCTCCCCACTGCCTCTTAAGGACCACCCTGCAGGTACTGAAAATCCTAAGCTTGCCTTATTCTCAGCCCTCATCACATGATGGGGGATCGGGGAGCCACTGTGACAAAGCTCATACCAGAGGGACAACACTGTTATATATTCGGACACAGGAGTGATTTTCTTTTATTGAGCACTTACAGGGTATCAGAGATGCTCCTAAGAGATTATTTAAATATCAAACTGAGTCCTAGCTAATACTTACTAATTTGTGTCAGCTAATGTAAATACTTTACATATGTATGCAACCACTAAATCCTCACTACTAGTTCCAATAAGTACAGTTATTAGTATTTCACGGAAGATAAGTTGAAGCATCCAGAGGTTAAGTGACTTTTCCAAGGTCACACAGCTAGTAAATAGTTGGGCCTGACCTCAATGGGTATAATCTAATTACAGAGTATACGCTATACAACTAGGCGTTTTAGACCTCTCAAGTCTCTGAAGTATTTAAATTTTAATTCTCCTTGTATTACAGATAAACTGTGACTTAGAGATGACAGGAATCTTGCTTTAGGTTGCATAACAAGAACTAAGGTGGAAACTCAGGCATGGGTGATATTCAGCCTGGACTTAGGAGCAGCCCCTTGAGAATAGAGATGTTAGATCTTATCCCACCCACTGCTCAGAGGAGGCGCTGAGAAGGAGCCCTTGCTGTAAGCCCCACAGGCCTTGCTTCCTTCTGGGTGGTCACCTTGCCCACCTCTCATCCCATGACCCCGAAGAGGGGCATCCACCCTGAGAGGGGAGGCCAGGCATGGAAATCATCACAGCAGAGCCGGGATGGCGACTAACGTTCTCACTCAGGTGTAGGGGATAGACAGGAGATGTCCTTTCTGAACGCAGCCTCCGGTAAAGGGAGCGGACACTGGGAAGACATCAAGTCCATGGCTGGGGGTGGGGGAAGGCGTGATGGATGGCGGGGTTGGCGCAGAGCTGGGAGGCTGAAGTCCTTGACGTCAAACCTCCAGCTGCACCATTTTTACTCGGGACTGGCTCTGTTGAACGCACACCTTTTCTGCATTGCATCAATTTTCCCTCAGTAAGATTGGGCTTTCTGCAGCACAGTTAGGTTTCCAACCCGGCCTCATTGCCAAGAGTCCAGTCGCTACGTAGAGGAGGGGAGGGCGCTGGCTCTCACGTCCGCTCAGAGCTGGAGAGCAGCACATCCTGATGCGAGGCGGAGGCCCACGTGCGCCGGAGGAGGCCGTGGATTGGGTGGCAGGGGGTGGCTGAGGATGGAGATTGCGGGGCTGCGCCTGGAGCCCGAGGGGATTGCCGAGCCCCCTTGACCCACGGCTGCCACCCCTGCAGCCTTCTCCAGCTTTGCCTTGAATGCCCGTAGCTCGTGGGTCAGGCAGAGCAGCTCTGAGCAGCGAGGCTTAGAGGAAGGGAGCACGCGTGGCTGGGCGGGGAGCGAGCGAGGACAGACGCAATGCGTAGGCACAGAGGCGCAGAGGCGCCGGTCCCAGGCTCTCCTGGGGTGGAGGAAGGGAGGACAGAGCGGGTGGGTGACCTCTCCGGAGCTGGGCGACTGGACGGCAGTGGCGCTTTCAACCTGCTTTCTTTCATGGGTGGGAAACAGATGGGATGCCGCGGGATGGGCAGAGCCGTTGTTCCCGTACATCTGGGCCATTCATAGCGATGTAGAGGTCAGGGATGGGGCTGGGATGGCAGCCTCGGTGACCTCCTGGACTTGGAGTCGCCATAGAGACTCTGAGGTATTTGGGGCTGCAGGGTGGGGGCAGAGGGAGTCTGATCTTTTGTGTTTGGTAGCTGGGGAAAATTAATGTCTCAACACCAAATCCGGAGCTAAAACAATGAGGGTTGCCTTCTTGCCACAGCTTAATTTGCTCTGCGACCTGCATGAATCGTGCCACATGGCAAGGTCATCTGTGACTGGGGTTCTGCCTTCTGTGATTCCCTTGCAGGGCAACACACGAATCAGTGAAATGCATCACACACACCCCTTACCATCGCGTCAGCAGCACTGCAAATCCTACCCTGTGCTCATGATGGAGACCACTAGAGGGGCCATTAGTGGGAGTCCTAGAAACTTCGCATCTGTGCCCTCCCGAGGCATGGCGGGGGAGGTCTCACGCAGAAACACAGGGCCAGAGGGAGCTGTCCAAGGCCACACATGGTGATGGGCAGTGACAGATCTGGACCTCCAGTTCAGTGGTAGGGTTGGACCCAGTAGACAACAGTGGCATCTTGAATTGAGCAACAGTGAGGTTTTCTACACTTGGGCGAAAATGTTCTTGCTGTCTCTGACACCATCTCTTTTTCTTCCTGGACGTCTGAATGTGGGTTACATCCCCTGAGCCCTCAGTTCTCAGTGGCAGGTGATGTGGGTCCACAGTTGGCAAACATGATTGACCAAAGATTGGGTGACAGTCCTGGGTCAGCGTGGGGCTCCGGGCACTTTGGGAACTGCTGACCCGACTCCGTCATGTTCATGTAATGGTGACTTCTAATGATGCATCCCTACATAGCTGTGCTGCTTGAGTCCTTTGTACGAATTATCTGGTGCATTTCTGTGAGGTGAGGTCAGGACCTTTATATTATCTTTTACAGATGAGGATATGAGTCATAAAGAGCTTACATGAAGCTAGGGTCTCACAGCTGGAAGTGAAAGAGCTGGATGTGAAAGAACTTGAGCCCAGGCAGGGGAGGCTATTGGCTGAGGTTATTCAGTGAGCTGCCGAGTTGAGGCTAGAGGTGCAGTATTTCAGAGCTAGAAAAAAACTTATTTCCTCGGCATTAGTCTTCTCCTTGTAGAGCAAGATATTGAGGGGGAGAGAGGTTAAGACCTTCTCTGAGCTTCTCATGAGTCATCGGCAGAACCGGGGTATACACTCACACCTTCTAATTATATCTTAATGCTTCTATTTTTGAAGCTAGGCTTCCTAAGCCAAGGTAGGTTCAGACTCAGTGGCTTCATTGTTCTCTTACTTGTCTAAGAAACTAGCCTGGAAAAGAGAGTTGATAAATTCTCTCCTGTAAGGAGCCAGATAAGACAGCACAGGAAGTTGACTTTTAAAAACAGGCTCATCTTTGTTTTTTCCCTTTTTAAAAATTAGTATATGTTCGTGATACATAAATACTTTAAGCATGGAAAAGTGGTTCAAATCCATATTATATCTTGATTCCTTTTTACTTCCATTTATACTCTGTCTCCTCCATCTGCAAACCCCCTTTCCATAAAAACAGGTGAGTCTTTGGTTTAACCATAATTACATGGACAGAAACCCATGACTTACGCTGTCAGTGTGAAAGGGTGTCACAGACACATTTTACAGAACCAGAAGCATGACTGGGCCAAACAAAGCAGCAACAAAGCAGCGGTCACAAAGATATGCGTAAGAAAACAACAATTCAAGAAGCAAAGGCAGCTCTGTCTACCATTCCATCCTGGGATGGGATACTCTGGGGAAAATATGGCATGGAAAGATATGAAGACCTGAACTCAGTTGGTCTTGATTTCTATGGCTTCTCTTACTGTGAATATTTCTCCACACTGAGCAATACAATAGGATTTAAAGATTCAATTTTTTACATATAGCATGCTTGCAATCTGTACATACTGCCAGCCGGTTTGAGAAAAAAGGTCACATTTACCACATACTACTTGTGAAGGATTTATGGAGTTTTCAGAGATAACTTTGATTAGCTGTTGTTTTCAGCCTCTGCTCCGACTTCCACCTGTGGACATGCCTGGGTGTCTTTCCCTGTCACAGTAATGGCTGCTAAGCCAGATTGCCCTGGCTTCTGATATGCCACCATTATGTACTTGTTGAAGGCAATGGAGACTTAGTAAGTCAAGAATACTTCAGTGCAGACTCTTTTTTAAAAGAACTTGGAGCCTGAGGGATGGGATCTAGCACAGGTAAACTGTACAATGGGAGATAAGAGGATTGTTCAAGACCAGGTTATAGGTAGGAAGTTAAAGGAGAAATATGAGGATGCAAAACCAATGCCTCCCATCAGATAGTTTCCTCCGGGGCACCTCTACCAACACCTCCTTCTCTATATGATTTTGTTGATTTGTTTTCTTTCTGTCCCTAAAATGATCACCTGCCATTGGAGCCCCCTTTTTCCTGCCATTCCTTCTGCTTTGAGAACTGAATTGTTCCCTGCTGTTGGAAGGGAGTCTAAATTTTCTCTGTATAATGAAACCTTGAAGCTTGTTTTGGAAAGTGCAGCTCTCTGTGATGTTTTACGTAAAAACTCAGAATATTTCTGACTTTCTTTGTAGGACTCTAGTCAATCTAGTGTGATACATAATGAATGTCACATTATGAAAAATTGGACTCCAGATCTGCTTTTTTACTCATAAACTGTTGGTGTGTCCAGGGAAATCTCTTAGGCATGAGTTTTTCCATTTCTACAATCAGGGAGATGACTCACAATGACACACACAGCCCATCTTAAGCCCCAGTCTTCAGAGAAGGCATGGGAGAAGGGGTTGGGTACAAGGATGGGTAAACAGCTCTCCTGGTGACTCCCTTACTCTCCCTTATACTTGGAGCCACCTCTGAGCACCAGAATTGCATCTGGCTAACCCTGGAGATCGGAGGGGCCCCTTGTTACCTGGCTGGTCCTCTTGGCTCTTCATGGAGTGGGAGGGAGTGGTCAGGCTTCCCTTTGGGGTAAGGGACTCTCAGAGCCCCTGTTCATGCTTGAATATTCATGTGCTTTCTTTGCCCACTGTATTGTTTGGTCAACCCAGCTGGCCTGTCACCGGGGTCTGAGTTCCCAGCTCCATTAGGAGAAGGTCAGCCCCAGTTCCTGTTGTGTGGGACAGCTTGCTTTTGTCTGTGTCTTTGAGGAGAATAGTGCCCAGGTGGAAAAGGCAGGAGGCGGGGACAGCTGTGGCCCCTTTGTGGGGAGAAAGGAAGATTTACGATGCCAGTTGTCAACGGAAAGATGGATGGAGGTGCCCAGACTGTGAACTCTGGGTTTGAAGTAGAAGGTTATTTTAATAGAGTGCCTGGAGCTGGAGCTGCTGGAGGTAGGATCCTCTCTCTGCGCGGAGATGGTTCCCAGGCACCCTCCTCTGTCCATCTTTCCCCTAACGAGTGCTCTTTGTTCCTCAGTGGAGTCTGTCATTCTGCTTCAGCCATCATCGGCTCCTGATTGATTACCTCTGTTCACGAATGGAGTGCATCACACTGAGAAGACATCCTTCATGTTAGCGTCTTCCATAAATGAAACAATGGTAGATGCAAAAGCAGCTTATTTTTGGTTTCAGGATTTATATGCTTTGGCAGAATTATGGGAGCAGCCTGTGTGTCCCTTATTTTATTACTCCTCATCGCCTCTCATTTAGCACCACCCAGCCCAGAGATAGGAGGACAGAGAGGAGCCTGGAAAATTTCACAGAGTGTCCCGAAGACTACTAGGTGTGGTGCTTCTACTGGGAAAAGGCCCGTGACAACAAGGATTCTAGAGAAAATCCTTCTGAGGAAGGCTAGATACACACCATTGCTTTTCAGAGTTGAGACTCGTACTGCCTAGGAAAGGGTTTGGAAACTTCCAGGTAGCAGTTTAGTTTGAAGTCTTCTGTCTTTTTTTTTTTTTGTATTACATTCTTTTATTGGTACATTGTAGGTATACAACACAATTCCATTTCTCATTGGGAACTGTACCTTTATATAATGCATCTTGGTTCTTATTTTTTCCCCATTCCTAGCCCTCCCTTCACGCCCTCCACCCTTCCCTATTTACAAAGATTTTATTTCCATTGTTTCCATTTCTCATCATTTTTTCCTTTCCCTTCTTTCCTTTCCCCTGCCCCTCCCACTACCCCTACCCCTTTGGACCTTTTATTCCTATTTTGCATTATCGATTATTCATTCTAATCATTGGTACATTTTAGGTATACAATATAATGACATTCATCATTGGAAATTTGCACCTTTACATAGTCTCTCTTGGTTCTTGTTTTTCACCCTTGCCCAGCCCTCCCTATTTACAAAAATTTTGTTCCTATTTTTCCATTTTCTCATATTAATCCCATTCCCTTCTATCCTTTCCCTTAGCCCTCCCACTTCCTTCCCCTTTGCCCCTTTTCTTCCTATTTCACATGACCTATTATACATTTAGTCCTTATTTACACTTTCAGTTTCTCACACCAGAGAAACTATTCTGTATTTACACATCTGTGTCCTATTTATTTCACTTAAGAGTATTGCCTCAATGTGCATCCACTTAGCTATAAATGTCTCTAATTTCTCATTTTTTATGGCTGAGTAGTATTCCATTTTATAAAAAACCCACATTTTCTTTATCCAGTCTCCAGTTGATGGGCATTTGGGCTGTTTCCAAGTTTTAGCTATTACAAACTGCTCTGCTGTGAACATGGGTGCACATATATCACTGCAGTATGATTCTTTTAATTCTTTGGGGAAGATCCCCAGCAGTGGAATAGCGGGGTCAAATGGGATTTCCAGTCCTAGTTCTTTGAGGTAACTCCATACTGGTTTCCACAGTGGTTGTACCAGTCTACACTCCCACCAGCAGTGGAGCAGGGTGGTTCTTTCCCCACAGCCCCACCAGCATTTGTTATTGGTTGATTTCGTGATAGCAGCCATTCTTTCTGGAGTGAAGTGGAATCTCAGCGTTGTTTTCATTTGCATCTCTCCAATGACCAGTGATGTTGAACATTTTTTCATGTATTTATTTGTTATTTCTACTTCTTTGTCTGAGAAATGTCTGTTCATTTCAGATGCCCATTTTTGGATTGGGTCTTTAAATTTGGGAGGTCTGATCTTTTTAAGTTCTTTATAGATTGGAGATAGTAGACCTTTGTCTGAGGAAGAGCAGGTGAAGATTTTTTCCCACATTGTGGGTTATCTCTTCACACTGCTGGTGGTTTCTCTTGTTGTGCAGAAGGTTTTTAGTAAGAAGAGATCCCATTTGTTGATTGTTTGTGCTAGATCATGGGCAACTGAGGTTTTGTTCATAAAATCTTTTCCTACACTGATGTCTTCAAGGGTTCTACCTAACCTCTGTTCCAAGTGGTTCAGAGTTTCTATTTTAATATTTAGATCTTTAATCCATTTTGATTTTAGTTTAGTGCATGGTGAGAGATAGAGGTCTAGTTTTAATCTTTGGCAAGTTGAAGTCCAATTTCTCCAGCACCATTTATTAAAGAGGCCATCTTTCCTCCAGTGAGGATGTTTGGTTCCTTTGTCAAAGATGAGATAGCTGAGTGTGTCTGGCATTGTTTCTGCATCTTCTAATCTGTTCCACTGGTCCTCAAGCCTGTTTCTTTGCCAGTACCATGCTGTTTTTATCACAGTAGCTTTGTAGTATAGTTGCAGGTTGGGGATTGTGATACCCCCTGCTATGTCTGTTAACTAGAATTGCTTTTGCTATTCTGGGTCTCTTCTTGCTCCAAATGAATTTTTGGATTTTTTCCTCGAGGTCTATGAAGTATGCTGCTGGGATCGCAATTGGAATTGCATTAACTCTATATAGCAGTTTTGGAAGTATGGCCATTTTCACTATATTAATCCTTCCTACCCAGGAGCAGGGGATGTCTGTCCATTTTCTGATAGCATCTTCAATCTCTCTTTTCAGAGTGCCATAGTTTTCAGAGAAGAGGTCTTTGATTTCTTTCGTTAGGATGATTCCTAGGTATTTCAGTTTTTTGGATGCTATTGTGAAAGGAATTATTTGTCCTATTTCTCTCTCAGTGAGTCTGTCATTGGTGTAGAGGAAAGCTATTGCTTTTTGTGTGTTGACCTTGTAACCAGCTACTTGACTGAATTTGGTTATTAAGTCTAGAAGACTTTTGGTGGAGTTCTTGGGGTCTTCTATATAGAGTATCATGTCATCTGCAAAGAATGACAATTTGACTTCTTCATTTCCTATCTTTATTCCTTTTATTTCTTTCTCTTGTCTAATTGCCGTGGCTAATGTTTCCAGAACTATATTGAACAAGAGTGGTGATAGTGGACATCCTTGTCTTGTTCGTGATTTTAGTGTGAAGGATTTCAGTTTTTGACCCTTTAGGATGATATTGGCTGTTGGTTTTTCATAGATGTCTTCTATCAGTTTGAGGTAGAGACCATCTATTCCAGTTTTTTGTAGGGTATTTATCATAAATGCATGTTGGATTTTGTCAAATGCTTTTTCTGCATCTATGGAGATAATCATATGGCTTTTGTCCTTGGCTCTATTGATATAGTGTATTACATTAATTGATTTTCGTATATTGAACCATCCCTGCATCCCTGGGATGAATCCCATTTGATCAAGCTGTATGATCTTCTTGATGATCTTCTGCATTCTGTTTGCCATTATCTTATTAAGGATTTTTGCATCTATGTTCATTAGTGAGATTGGCCTATAGTTCTCCTTTTCGGTTGGGTCTTTCTCTGCTTTGGGAATCAAGGTGATGCTTGCTTCCAGGAATGAATTTTGGAGTATTGCTTCCCTTTCAATTTCATTGAAGAGTTTAAACAGTAGTGGCAGCAGTTCCTCTCTAAATGTCTTGTAGAATTCAGCAGTGAAGCCACCAGGGCCCGGGCTTTTCTTAGGTGATAAGTTTTTAATTACATTTTCAATTTCATTGGTTGATATTGGGTTGTTCAGAATTTTTAGGTCTTCTTCATTCAACTTTGGTAATTCATATGTATCTAGGAATCTGTCCATTTCTTCTGTGTTGTCCATCTTATTGGCGTATAGGTTCTGGAAGTAGGTATTGATGATCCTCTGGATTTCTGCTGGGTCTGTTGTCATTTCACCCTTTTCCTTCCTAATTGCATGGATTTGGGCCTTTTCTTTCCTTTTTCTGATAAGGTTGACTAAAGGTTTATCAATTTTGTTGATTCTTTCAAAGAACCAACTCTTGGCTTCATTGATTTTTTGTATCGTTCTCTTGGTCTCCATTGGATTGATTTCTCCTCTGATCTTTATAATTTCTTCCCTTGTATGAGCTTTGGGGTTGTCCTGTTCTTCTTTTTCTAGAAGCTTGAGGTTCAGCATCAGGTTGTTTAATTGGGCTCGTTTTGTTTTCCTAATATGTGTATTCACTGCTATGAATTTCCCTTGTAAGACTGCTTTCATTTTGTCCCATAGATTCTGATATGTTGTACTGTCATTGTCATTTAATTGAAGGAACTGTCTGATTTCTTCTTTAATTTCCTCTGTGACCCATTGGTTATTCAGAAGTGTGTTGTTCAATTTCCATGTGTTTATGAAATTTTTTGAGTTTCTTTTGCTATGGATCTCCAATTTCATCGCACTATGGTCTGATAATATACAGGGGATAACTTCAATCCCTTTGCACTTACTTAAACATGTTCTATGTGTGAGTATGTGGTCTATTTTTGAGAATGACCCATGTGCAGCTGAGAAGAATGTGTATTCTGATTTTGTGGAGTGGAAGACTCTGTTACCATCTGTTCAGTTCATTTGTTCAAGAGTTTGATTGAGTTCTACTATTTCATTACTTATTTTTAGTCTAGTTGATCTATCTATTTGTGACAGTGGGGTGTTGAGGTCCCCCACTACAATTGTATTAGGGCATATATGGCTTTTCATGTCCATTAGTATTTGTTTTATATAGTTGGGTGCACTAGTGTTTGGTGCATAGATATTCATGATTGTCATCTCTTCGTCTTGGATTGTTCCCTTTACAAGGATGTGGTGTCCTTCTTCATCTCTCTTAATTAGTGTTGGTTTGAAATCTACTTGATCTGCCAAGAGGATAGCTACTCTTGCTTTTTTTCGGGTTCCTGTTGCATGCAGTATTGTTTTCCACCCTTTAACTTTCAGTCTATGAGTTTCCTTTTGAATTAAGTGTGTTTCTTGTATGCAGCATAATGTTGGATTTTGCTTCTTGACCCATTCTGCCAGTCTATTTCTTTTGATTGGTGAATTGAGACCATTAACATTGATGGTTATAACTGAAACGTATTGACTTGTCATTGCCATGACTTTTTCTTTTTGTTGGGTTCTCCCCCTTTCCATTTAATTTCTTGTCATGCCAGATGGGTTCATTCTGCTTTGCTTCCTGGGGTTGTGATCCTCCATGTCTGTTCCTAGGCTATTGTGTAAAATTCTTTGGAGTGCTGGTTTGGTATTCACGAAGTTTCTAAGGTGCTCTTTGTCATGAAAGTATCTTATTTCTCCATCCATTTTGAAAGATAGTTTTTCAGGGTACATCAATCTGGGTTGGAGGCTGTTTTCTTTGAGGGCTTGGAATATGTCACTTCAAGCTCTTCTTGCCTTGACGGTTTGTGTTGAGAAGTCTGCTGTGATTCTGATGGGCTTTCCTTTGTATGTGATTTGTTTCTTTTCTCTGACTGCTTGGAGAACTTTGTTCTTCTGTTGTGTTTCTGGAATCTTAACAATTATATGCCTATGTGTAGATTTTTTTGATCAAGGCTATTTGGAGTCCTATATGCCTCACTTATCTGTATGTCAAGCTCTTTTCCCCTCCTTGGGAAGTTTTCTGCCATTATTTCTGTGAAGAGATTTTTAATGTCATCTGCACTCTCTCCTGTTTCTTCATTGACTCCAATCAGTCTTATGTTATTCTTCTTTGCATCATCTAGCAGCTGCTGGATTGATTTCTCATGTTCCCTTATAATTTGGAAGCAATTTTTCTTTTCCTGGTCACTAATTGCAATCTTATCTTCTATATCTGAAATTCTGTCCTCACACTGGCTCATTCTGCTGTGTAGACTTTCACTGGAGTTTTTCATGTCCTGGAAATCTATTTGCATCTGTTTTATGGATTCCTATTTGTTTCTTATGTTGGGATTCCATCATGTTCCTCAGCTCCTCTCTAGATTTATTAATCATGTCTTGCACTAAGGGCACAATTTCTCCTGTTATCTGAGAAATTATTTCTGATTTCATTTTTTCCAGATCCCCTTTTGTTGCCAGTTCAGTGGGTCCAGGTGGTTGAGTATCAGAGTGTTCCATCTCATTTCCCTTTGGGGTTGCTGTAGGTGATCTGGAAGTCTGGTTTTGAGACTTATTTATGTGTTTTCTCATTTCGACTCGGGCGGGGGGCTGTTAGCGCCTGCACAGATTACCTCCTCTGAGCTGGGAGAGGTGGGACAGGGGCCAGGAGCAGGGGTAGGGATGGTGACCCAAAGCCCTTTCCTGTGGGCTGGGAGCAGCCGGAGGGATGGTGGCCCGGAAGCCCCTTCCTCTGGGCCAGGAGCAGTGGGACAGAAGGTGGCCCCAAAGCCCTTCCCTCTGGTCTGGGAGCAGAGGGAGGGATGGTGACCAGGAAGCCCCTTCCTCTGGACCAGGAGCAGTGGGACGGTGGCTCAGAAGCCCCTACCTGTGGGCCGGGAAGAGCGGGACTCAGTACCTTGGTCTGGTGGTCTGGTGTCCTCTGCGCCTTGGTAATGTGGAATCAAGTGGCTGCCTGTCTGCAGTGGGGTGATTCGGTGTCTTCCGCGTGACTCAGAACCTCCGTAGGGCATGCACAGACCTGCCTGTCTGCAGCGGGCTGATTCTGCGTGTTCGGCGGGACTGGGGACCTCGGTAGGGTGTGGGCAGACCTGCCTGTCTGCAGTCTGTAAACATCTATTAAGTTCATTTGTTCAATAGCTTGGTTCAGTTCTAGAATTTCATTGTTAATTTTTTTCCAGTTGATCTATTTATGAGAGGGGTGTTGAGGTCCCCCACTACAATTGTATTAGTGCTTATTTGGTTTTTCATGTCCATTAATATTTGTCTTGTATAGTTAGGGGCATTTGTATTTGGTGCATATGTATTTAGCATTGTCATCTCTTCCTCTTGGATTGTTCCCTTCACAAGGATGTAGTGACCATCTTTGTTTTTCTTAATTAGTTTTGGTTTGAAATCTACTTTGTCTGCAAATAAGATTGCTATCCCTGCTTTTTTCTGGGATCCTGTTGCATGGAGAACTGTTTTCCATCCTTTTACTTTCAGTCTATGGATTTCCTTTTGAGTTAGGTGTGTTTCTTGTATACAGCATATTGCTGGGTTTTGATTCTTAATCCATTCTGTCAGTCTGTTTCTTTTGATTGGTGAATTGAGGCCATTAACATTGATAGTTATAATGGACAGATAGTAACTCATCCTTGTCATGATGTTTTACTCTTGTTGGCTCTTTTATTTCTTATTTTTCCCCCTTTCACTTTAGTGTCTTACCTTGCGTGATGCCTTTCTGTTGGGCCTCATGGAGTTGTGACCTTCATTGTGTTTTTCTAGGATATTGCTTAAAATTGTTTGGAGTGTTGGTTTGGTGTTCACGAAATTTCTCAGGTGTTCTTTGTCATGGAAGTATCTAATTTCCCCATCCATTTTGAAAGATAATTTTGCCAGATACAACAGTCTAGGTTGGAAGTTATTTTCTTTTAGGGCTTGAAATACTTCACTCCAGGCTCTCCTTGATTTGAGGGTTTGTGTTGAGAAATCTGCTGTGATTCTGATGGGCTTTCCTTTGTAGGTGATTTGTTTCTTTTCTCTAACTGCCTGTAGAATTTTGTTCTTCTGTTGGGTTTCTGGGATCTTGACTATTATATGTCTAGGTGTAGATTATTTTTGGTCATGGCTGGTTGGAGTTCTATATGCCTCACTTATCTGTACGTCCAATTCTGTATCTCTGTCTGGGAAGTTTTCTGCTATTACTTTTGTGAACAGTTTTTTTTTAATGTCAGTTGTACTTTCTCCTGTTTTTTCATGGACTCCTATCAGTCTTATGTTATTCTTCTTTGCATCATCTAGCAGCTGTTGGATTGATTTCTCATGGTCCCTTACTATTTTTAAGAAATCTCTGTTTTCATGGTCCTTAACCGCTATCCTGTCTTCTATATCTGATATTCTGTCTTCAGATTTTCTGCTCTTGCTTTCAATGGAGTTTTTAATCTCCTTAATATCTGTTTGAATCTGTTTCATGGATTCCATTTCTTTCTTATGTTGGGCGATCATGTTTTCCATTTCTTTCTTATGCTGGGCATTCATGGCTTTCAGCATGTTTCTGATCTCATCTATTTTCTTATCTGTTTCTGCTCTAGAGCTTCTAATCATGTCTTTCACTCTGCTCACCATGTCTGTATTTATCTGGGAGATTATTTCTGTTTTGAGATTTTCTAGAGCTTCATGCATCTGCTTTGTTACTTCCTGTGCTATCAGTTCAGAGTTTCCAAGTGGTTGCTTATCAGACTTTTCCACCTCATTTCCCCCCGAATTTCCTTTTTGTGGCGTGGAAGCCTGCGTTTGTGCCTTGTGTAAGTGTGTACTCATTTTTGTTTTTGGTACTGTCCTTGGTCTAATTCCTGGGTTGATATTTCAAAATTGCTTAACGTAGGTATCTTTGTTCCTTGTGTTTGAGACCCTTGTGGAATGATTGCTTTTCAGAGGTGTCTTCCAGATATAGCTTGTGTTTGGGTTTTGAGACTCTAATGACTCTGAAGCTATTTTATTTTTCTTATACCAGGAAGGAAGGAAAACTAATTAGATCAAGCACAACATGTTAGCCCAAATGACATAGTCAGCAATACCATAGCATCAAGCGCAGCTTAGAAAATGACAATTTGTGGTAGTTATTAATCTATCACTTTTAACTATGTGATTTAAATTAAAACCGAGGACCAACCCAACATAAGTTTATAATGAATAAACTCTTCAATATAGCATCTTTCCCCTTCGGGGTGGGGAGTTAAAAGGAGTTGGAGAGGGAAGGACAGGTAGAAAGATCAGGTAAGATTAGTGGTGAGGCCAGAAGACACAGAATGATCACACAAACTCTAAGAAGTTGTTAAAGGCAAGAGGAAAAGGCAGAATGAAAGAACAAAGATGTGAATAGAATCATCTAACAACAACAGGGAGGCTAGATACCAAATTTACTTTCCTTTAAACCTAATGATAATCAAGAGAAGGAAAAAGAGAAGAAAAAAACAGTAAGGGAGAAATCCGAATTCAGTGCAGAAAGGAACAAATGGGGAGATGAGGAGCAATGTGGGACAGCAAGAGAATGAGTGAGAGAGAGAGAGAAAGAAAAGATAAAAGAAAGAAAAGCAAAACTTTGAAAGGTAGAAAAAAAGTAAAAATTAAGAATTAAAAATAAGAGAAAATTTTTTTTTTTCTTTTTTGCAAATAGCAGTAGAAATTATGGGCCTCCTTCAGGGTATGTCTCTGCTGTCACAGTAGGAAACGTAGGAGTCCCTTTGCATATACAAGTCAATGAGTCTCAGCAAGCCAGCTGCAGACCAAGTACAGTGGTCTGACGTGCCTTTATTGTAGAGATTCTCTTTACTTTTCTGCTGAGCTTCAGTTTTCATCGAGGAGCCTGAGAGGTCCTCTTTCTGTTACTAACTTCTGCTCTATCTTGTGTTGCTCAGCACAAGGGTCTTTATAACCTCCTGTGCCTCTGTAGTGTGGGACCAGGTAGCAGAAAAGCCAGAAGGTAGGCGGTGCACGGAGGGGGTTGGGGGGTGGGACGGGCCTGGGCGTGGCTAAACTGACCTCACCATGCCACGGGCGTGGCCCGGGACGGCCGCGGAGCTTCAAGGTGCTTGTCTCTCCTGGCCGGTCGCAGCTTCTCAATGGATTTTTTAGTCTCCTGGAAATCTGTTTGCATCTGTTGTATGAATTCAATTTGTGTCCTATTTTGGCATTCCATCATGTTCCTCAGCTCCTCTATTTTTTTAATCTGTATCCTCTCTAGATTTATTAGTCATGTCTTGCACTATGGGCACGAGTTTTGCTGTTATCTTAGAAATTATTTCTGATTTCATTTTTTCCAGATCCTCTTTTGTTGCTATTTCAAGGTGTCTAGGTGGTTGAATAGCAGAGTGTTCCATCTCGTTTCCCTTTGGGGTTGCTCTAGGTGATCTGGAAGTCTGGTTCTGTGGCTTGTTTACCTGTCTTCTTATTTTTGATTCATTGGGGGAGTGGGTGTAGGGTGGGTCTGTATTCCTGGTGCCTGCGCGGCTCACCTCCTCTGGGCTAGAAGCCATGGCACGCCTACCAGAAGCCTCCTGCTGCCTGGGAGCCGTGGTGCGACAATCCGGAGGTCTCCTCTGGGCTCGGAGCTGTGGCACGCCTACCCGGAAGCTTCCTCTACCTGTGCAGTTTCTATGGAAGTTAATGGAAGAAAGGTTCTTAAAGGAGAAGACAAAGCAGCCTCAAAGTCAGAACAGAATAGACAAAACATATGGTTGTAATTAGTACATTGTCTTTCTAGTTAAGTAAGTTCTTTTTGTGGGAATGGAACTTCGGTGTGAGTTGTTCTGACCTTAGCACATAGGCTTCCTCTGAACTCGCTTTTCAAAACAAGCCAATTGTGGGCTTAACTCTTCACAGCCTGCACTGCTTACAGCCTGCTTTGGGCATAATCAATATTGTGTCCCCTGCAGTACTGGACAACATGATCAGTTCTGTGGAGGTTTGATATGGACAATAATTTTGAGGATTAAGAAAACAAGACTTAGCCTTTATGACACAGGATATTTATAACCCAGTTACGTTGTCCTTCGAGTATAGAGTTCCATTATAGTGAGTATGTGGAGTGAAAAGAATCAAGATTTGTGAGCACTGTTGGATCAAAATGTCTTGCACATGATGTGATGAATCGACATAAAGAACTGTGGAGAAGGTGTGGTTAAAGAATAGGAACTGAGCATAAATATGGAATGAAGGACAAGTACCTATGCAAACTATGGTTACAATTAGAATAGAGATGCTGTATTCCTTGACAGTGTGAAAATAAAGTGACTAACAAAAGACTTGAATTCAGAGGAGGCAGAAAAAGTGGACGAGTGTGAAAGTATGAATTCTGGCATTTTTATGAGACTAAAACGACCTTATTCAAAAGGAAAGCATGGCAGCAAAAAGATCACAGTTTCTTCATGATCTTTCATACTTTCAAGTTTGAGATAATTTTTTTTTGGAGTGAAATATCTTTTCTGTAGTCTAGTAATTGCTTTTATTTGCTTGCACTTTTTGTTAAAGTGTAATTATATGTTTTACATTTAATATTGGTGTAGATCTATGTAATGATCATTGCATTTGGTTATTTATATACATGCATATAAAGTCATTTACATAGAAATAGCTGAAGTTATGTTCACATATAGTTAAGATAATATATTGAAATACTGGATTTTAGGTAACTATTATTTCTCAAATTTTTATTTGTACACTTACTTTTTCATCATGATTATTTAAAAAGCTGGAAGTTATTTATAACCATAACCCAGATGAGGTCAGAGGTATTTCTCTCCATTATTTTTCTCTTTATATGCATATTTTCACCCATTTTTAGTCTTAGCAAATGTGTGTGTATACATATATATATATATATGTATACACACACACATGTACGTAGTCCACCAAAAATGTGTGTGTATATATATTTATTTTTTTACCCTTGTTTTTCATGTATTCTACTGTATTCATGTTCTGATATCATAACAATTCCAAAACATTAATATTTCCTTTACATACAATAATTTAATCACTTGCTTGTTTGAGCGCATTTATATTGCTTGTAAAATTTTGCTATTATGAATGTTGTAATTAGCATACATAATTTCTTATACTTCTAATGATTTTTTAATATAATTCCAGGAAAACAATTTATTAGTTCAAAAGATATGAAGATGTTTGAAGCTTTTGAGATATATTACCAGACTGTCTATTCTGGTAACACTTAGGAAGGCTTTTGGAAATAAAACTGAATCAGGTAGGAGGCATCATGTGAGTGGGGAAGAATAAGGCTTACTTTGGGATCAATTCTATATGCCTAATTGTATTTATTAGGAAATAAAGTTTAATTTTTATTTTGAGATAGGGTCTCCCTAAGAGTCTCAGTTACTCAGGGTGAACTTGAATTAGCAGTCTTCCTGCCTCAGCCTCCCAGAGCGCTGGGATTACAGGCATGTGCCACCACTCATGGCAGGGAATGAAATTTTGATAGCAGAGACAGATGAAGTGATGTCTTGACAGTCATCAAGGCCAAGTCAAATAAAATTTCTAAAGTTACATATTATTTTTTAACCTGAATGAGTTCATTGAGTCAGTCAGGTGTGTATTGTATTCACTTCTCTCAGCTTTGTATATATTGCCATAATAGCTTCTGATTTTGGATGGTGCGTTAATCCTATTGGACCTGTCTCCATCGATTATCATTGTTTGATTTAATTTTACATTAGATTTGTTTTCCAAGAAGGAATTGTAGGTTTTATACTTTCTGAGTTCTTTCGTAGTTCTGAGACATACTAAAATTGTCTTTATACTTGGAAGACAGTTTGGTAGGATATACTATCCATTAGTCATATGTTGTTTCTATTAGAACTTTGTATATATCCCTTGATCACCTTCTGGTAGTGGATGTTACTGAATATTAGACGACTAGATTTTTTTGCCCTGTAGAAGAAAAATATAGAAAAATTTATATTAGGTATTATATAATAGTTTATATGAATACATATACAAATATTCATGAATACTTGGGGTTTTGATACTTATACCACACATGTTTGTTTTAGTATGGTGTATTTTTCAGTAGGTAGATTTAGTTTTTGCTTCATTTCAGGAACAATTTGTTTTTATTGAATTTTTTTGTTTGTTTTTTTGTTTTTGAGACAGGGCCTCACTGCATAGTTCAGGCTGGCCTTGAACTCACTATGTAGCCCAGGCTGGCCTTGTACTTACAGCAGTCCTCCTGGCTCAGCCTCCCAAGTGCTGGGATTACAGGTATATCCCACCATTCTCGGCTTTTACTGAGTTTTTATGCTTGAATACTTTTTTAGGATACCAGTTATCTTTAAGTTAAACCAGTTTTGTTCTCCATATTGATTATCTTGTAATTGTCTTGATTTTATTTTTTGCTTTTAAATTGCATCTATATTAAGCCTTTTTCACTTCAATAATTCATCTACAGCTGTGTCTAGGTTCTTTGCTTCTAATTTAGCAGTTTTACCCAATGATATCTCATCCCTTAATTTCTTTCCTTACTCACAAATCATCAACTTAATCTCATTCTGTTCTTTTATCATTTGTCATCTGTGTTCTCATTTTCCATCTTACTAAATTGTTAAGTATAGACATTCCCTGAGTTTGACTTAATGATTTTTAAAAAATTTATGATGTTGAAAAAGCAATGTAGATTCAGTAGAAACTGTACTTTGAATTGTAAATTTTGATGTTTTTCACAGGCTCATATGAGGTGGCACAGTAATACTCTTTCATGATGCAGGGCAGTGGAAGCAGGCTACAGTTGTGACAGTCGCACAATAGGATGGGAAACAACCAGTACTCTACAGTTTACTACACTCCATAAGTTACCTGAGATATTCCATAATTTATCATAATACAGTTTTGTAGTAGGTGGTTTTGCACAGCTGAAGGCTAATGTAAATGTTCTGAGCCCGTTTAAGGTAGGCTAGGCTAAATTATAACTTCACTAAGTTAGGTATATTAAATACATTTCCAACTTAGCACTAGTTTCAATTTATGATGAGTTTATTGGGATATAATTACACTGTAAACTCAGGAATACCTGTGGTATGAAGCCCTTTAGGGAATTTTTCTGTTTCATAGAACATGTTTTCTTCCAGTTGGGGTTCTTCGAATGTCATGTGCCTTCTACCTCCTATTCTTTTAGTATTTTGCTATAGTACATTTGTACACATGCTATGTTCTTCTTTTCATTTTAAATATTTTGCTTACACTTTTCATGACAAATTCTAGTTACTCTTCTGCTTGCTTGGTGTTATACCAGTGAATATCCCATGATGCCTTATAATCTATTTTATTTCAGTCGTGGTAGATCCAGTATTTCTAAATTGAATGGCTAAGATGTGACAAATTAGAAGCTACCACAAAGTGAGTTGCTTAAATTTAGATTTATTTTGTAAATCAATAAATATAGGATACTTAAAAATTGAAATACAAAATAAATAATTTCCATAACATTAGATAATGCAAATATTTGTCCGATACACATAATCTGATCATATGATTTCTCTGATCACCAGAAAATGAGATGATCTTGAGCTCTTCTCTGAGATCTTGTTGATCTTTTTGGTGGTAATGTTTCTCAACCTCATGATGGGGTGCAGATGGCAGAAGGTACTTGAAACTGTTTCCCATTTCCTCATATAACATTGAACTTTTCCTTCTGAAAAAAAGGAAGTCAATTTAGTCCCCCTCACTTTCCTAACTCATGTGCTTCAATTCTTTCAACTTTTGTTTAAATCAAAGTTGGAAAGTAAGAATAACCCTTGCACAGCTGATTGCTTTCCAGAGTTAGGGATATTCCTGAGAACTGTTGGGATGTTAACTCACCATTAAGTCTGCAGGCTGTTTCTTTGAGAGGGCTGTTTCCCCCTTCTTCCATGATATAGGCCTGGATGCCATGGGTACTTTTTACATGTTTATTGGATTTTATAACTCAGAGGTACTTACTGGGTACTGGGGGAGAGAATCTGTGAATTTTTTCTTTCACACATTTTATTTCCTGTCTTTTTTTCACACATTTTATTTCCTGTCTTGTTTTCAGGGTTTACTTCAATTCCATTTCCTTCCAAGGATGCTTCTCTAATATTATTAGCCAGAATTCCTCTGTTTCCACTGTATTTTCAGAGCATCTATCCATTTATACAAAATATATTTTATTAATACTTACCATAGGCCATGTGGTTCTGGGAAAATTAATTTGTAAAATGTGATTCTGTCTTCCTGATACTACCATCACAGTGTTTGGAGGTGTGTGTGGGAAGTAACCTATCATCACCTTTAACTACTTGGTTCTTATATATTTAGCTTTTGAAGTTAGAGTATTCTATTCGTTGATGTATTTTCCCCATAATCTCATATGATGTAGACATAAAATAGGTGCTAACAATGTCTGTTGAATTAATGAATCCAAAATGTATGTTTTATGAGAAAAGAAAAACAATGCCCGGGAGAGGGGGACAACGAGAGTAGTCATAGTTTCCAGATGAAATTTCAGGCCTATATGACATTTTTAACAACTTTTCTGTGCATTTTTAATAGCTTCTCTCTCCATGGTACATGCATTATATAAATAACCATGCTAAGCTAAGGCTGGTAAGGGATAGGCAAGAGAATATCAGTGCTTCTTGGTGCAGGAGGAGCCACCCTCGGTAGCATGAAGTGGATCCCTGGAGCTGGAGCAGGAGTAAATCATATTTCAGTGTTCTAACCCTTCTTCAGGCTATGAATTTTTGCCCAAATTACATAGCGCAGAAAGTGCAAACTCATTTTATAACTAACTCTCAGGGGGAAAGGCATGAGTGCCCAGAGACTTCGAAAGACTTGAATTCTCATAATTAATTTCATTCAGAAAGGCTAAGCTGGAAACTTTTCCTTTTTCTTATTATAATGCTGCCGTGTGGATAGCTTTTGGGTAAGATGAGTTTGACATTTTTCCAAAATCAGAATCTTCACAGGCATCTCATTTAGAGCATTAAGTAATGAAACATCATTCTTTGTAATGATAGGACCAAGAGCGAAAAGAAACTAGACATTGAAGCTAAAGAAACTTGGGCAGCTCAGCTAAAATAAGTGTTTCCTCATATTTTACTTTAAAAAAATAATATCTAGGTTGCAAAATGACGTTCTCTGTTTTTAGCACTTTGTATGAGGCCTAGCGGTAGTTAGTGTTCAGCAAGTATTTTTTTTTTTTAATTGTAAAGGAATCTGAGTGTTTAAACCATGGATATTTGTCAGAAAAAACTTTAGGGAGGAAGAAAATGACAAGAGCAAGACCTTGAAATAAATCGGGAAAGCTGACTCAGGCCTCTACAGTGAATGTAATTTTGAGTAAGTTAGTATACCTTGAAGACTATTGGACCTTAGATACTTACAGTTGAAACGGTCGTCTAGCAGTGTTTTGACACATGTGGTAATTTTTAATTGGTGTATGGTAGAATATCATCTTAATAATTCCACATATATTTTGGAGTATATTGGAGGGAACGCAGTCAACTTGAAGTTATTTATATGAAAAATATGCTGTACTATAAAGGAATATGCTGAAGGAATAGTACTGGTCAAAATTTAAAATTGGTCCTAATTTATATGTATGAAATATGACCTAGACAAAAAAATGCTGAGTGTACAAGGATAACAAGCAGGAGTTTGGTTAAGTGGGTGGAAGGGAATTTACCTCCTTACAACATAGATTGTTTCATGATTAGACATATGCAGTCCTTGAGCATCTAAATTGTGTTTTCCACCTTTTAGATAAAAATTTCTAATTCTCACTGCTATTCCTCATTGGACTTTGTCTTAGTTACTTTTTCTTGTTTGATAATTAGTGATATCATAGTAAGATGATCATAGAAGGAAACATTAAACATTGTGTTCATTGTAGGGGCCAGAGATGTGTCGTCTTTTCCTTCTCTCTTTGTTTTGTTCTCTCTATGTTTATGGAAGAGATTCTTTATAAGTCTCTGTCTTAGTTGCTTCTTTTCTCATTGCTGAGACAAAATACCTGACACCCCAAGTTAAAGGAGGGAAGGTTTATTTAGCTCACTGTTTGCAGAGGTTTCAGTCCATAAATGGGTGGCTCCAAGGCAGGGTGGCATCACAGAGGAGAAGCAGTTCATGGCAGGCAGAAGGCAGAAGACAGCAAACTACAAGCAACCAACAGTAATCTTTTTCTGTCCCTTATATCTTATCCAGGCTACCCACCATCAGGGTGGGTAGCACTCACATCCTTAAGCCTAGCATCACATCCCTGATCCCAGCACCACACACCCTAGATCCAGCCACCTCCAAAAAGCCCCACCTATGACTGCATGAAGCTTTGGGGGACATCTAGACACAAGCCAAAACAATCTGCAGTTGTAAAATATAAGAAAGGAGTCTCCCTGGCTGAATAGGATGTTCAGGAAAGCATAGAGCTTGCAAATCAGCCTCTATTTCCTAACAGGGATTTTCCTGGGAATTCTGTGATTCTTCCAAATACCGACTGAGAAAAACCTTGATTTCAGTTATCTATTGGTTATTGTTTCTTATTGGTCCAATTTCAGGTAGTGATCCAATTTTTAGTGGCTTATAACTTGATAATAATTTATTATCTCTTCTGTTTTTGTACGTTGATTGGATTCTACTTAATAGTTCTTTTTATGTTTATTTTTTATCAGTGGGCTTCATTTTGGCAGATTTGTACATGCACTTAACATACTTTGATCATTTTCACACTCCCACCCCCTACCACCTAGGTTCACATTTTGGGGGTGTTTCATTGTGTATAATGTATCTTGCTCCTATCATCCCCCTAGTACCTGCCTTTATACCCACTCCTTCTTATTCTTTTCCTTTTGTCTAGTAATAGTCTCCCTTCTTCATTTTTGTCATCTTTTTTAGATTCCACATACCAGGGAGAACATGTGATATTTGTCTTTCTGAGTCTGGCTTATTTCAATTAACATGATGGTCTCCAGAGCCATCCATTTTCTTGTCAAAGACAAAATTTTGTTCTTCCTTGTGGCTGAATAATATATATCTATCTCACATTTTTTGTTCATCTGTTGATGGGCATCTGGGCTGCTTCCATATCTTGATTATTAGGAATTGTGCTGCAATAAACACAGGTAAGTGGGTGTCTCTATAGTATGCTGACTTTAATTGGTCCAGATTTATACCCAGAAGTGGTACAGCTGGTTCAAACGGTAGCTCTATTTTTAGCTTTTTATGAAACCCTAAACTGATTTCCATCATGCCTGTGCTAATTTATATTATCATCAGCAGTGGAGACGGGTTCCTTTCCCTCCAAATACAATACTCACCAGCAGTCACTGTTTTTGTATTCTGAATGATAGTCATTCTGATTGTGAGATGGAATCTCAATGTAGATTTGATTTTCATTTTCTTTCTTTTTTTTATTCTTTTATTGGTACACTGTAGGTATACAACACAATTACATTTCTCATTGGGAATTGTACCTTTACATAATGCATCTTGGTTCTTCTTTTTTCCCCATTCCTAGCCCTCCCTTCACCCCCTCCACCCTTCCCTATTTACAAACACTTTATTTTCATTTTGATTTTCATTTTCTTAATGGCTAAAGATAGTGGACATTAAAAAAATATACTTATTGGCCATTTGTACTTCTTTAGAGAAGGGTCCTTTCAGTTCACTTGCCCATTTATTGATTACTTGATTTTTTGGTTTTAAGGTTGGTTTTTTTTTTTTTGGAACTCTTTATATCCTTAGATATTAACCCTCTGTCAGAAGAATAACTGGTAAAGATTTTCTCCCATTCTATAGGCTATCTCTTCACTCTATTAGTTGTTTCCCTTGCTGTGTAGAAATGTTTCAATTTGATACTGTCCCATTTGTTGATTCTCACTATTATTTCCTGGGCTATGAGTCCTATCCAGGAAGTCATTGCCTGTGACTATAGCTTTAAGGATTTTCCCCATGTTTTCTTTTAGCAGTTTCAAAGTTTTAGGTCTTACATCTAGGTCTTTGATCCGTTTTGAATTGATTTTTATACAGGGTGAGAGATAGGGATTTAGTTTCTCTCTTCTACAAGTGGATGTCCAGTTTACTAAAAAGCACCATTTACTAAAAAGGCTGTCTTTTCTCCAAGGTGTAGTTTTGATTCCTTTGTCCAGAATCAGATGGCTATAGTTGTGTGGGTGTTTCTTTGTCCTTCATTCTGTTCCATTGTGTCTTGTGTTTTCATATGAATTTTAGGATTATTTTTTCTACTTTTGTGAAGAATGTCACTGATATTTTGGTGGGGATAGTATTGGATCCATAGATCATGTTTGGTAGTATGATCATTTTGACAACATCAATTTTGCCAATGCAGTGAGTATGGGAGGTGTTTTCATCTTCTAGTGTCTTTTCAATTTCTTTCTTAAATGTTCTGAAATTTTCATTGTAGAGGTCTTTGATTAGATTGTTTAGAGTGATCCATAAGTATTTTATTTTATTTGAAGGTATTTTGCATGGGATTCCTCTCCTGGATTATTTCTCAGTCCATTATTGGTATCGAGTAAAACTATGAATGTTTAATGTTGATTTTATAACCTGCAACATTGCTGAATTCATTTGTCAGCTCTAATTGTTCTTTCTTGATATTGCTCATGAATTGCATTCAGATATCACCTGAGGCTAGGGTCAGCTAGAGTCTTCCTCAACCTCGTATCTTCTGCCTGATTGAGTCTGACTGGAGGAATGGAGGGTTGGTTGGGTGTCTCTCTTTTTCACTTGTCATCTCTACATAATTGGCTTGGGCTTCCTCCTAGTACAGTGGTCTGCTCTCACATGTTGGCTACTTCCACAGTGAACGTTCTAAGGGAAGAAGCTGCAAGGCTTCAAACTGCTCATCCTTAGCGAGCAGCATTCATTTCACCATTTTTCTTTGCCAAAGAAACCATAGGCCAGGGCAGACTCAAGGGCATAGAAGGCTAGATCCCACTTCTCAGTGAGAAATAACTGTGTACAAGGACAGATGCTGGTGGCAGTATTTTGAGGCATGCAACTCCAGGTAATATTAAGCCTTGAAAATGCAAGATATTAACCCAAGACCACAGAGCCAACAAAGGCAAAACCAGGATTACAGCCAGAATCATAAAAAATTAAATCTTCCTTCTGAGATCATCTCATTCCCAAATTCCCTACCTAATCCTAAAAAGTAAAAACTTTCATCTGCTGATTGTAGGTAAGAAAAGCTTTGTATGAAAAGTGTCCTAATAACTGGCATGCATCGAGGTACAAAAAGTAATGAGATATAAAACCGGATAGGTAAAGATACCATCAATAATTATACAGAGAGAATATTAAGAGCACAGAAACAATTCCAATAAAGTATGCTAAGGCATCTGAAGAGAAAATATAAAACTCTTGAAAGAGAGTTTGAAAAACCAAATAAAGGAAGAAGATGCCGTGTTCACGAAATAAGAATTCTTAATACCATAGAGTCTATTTTCCTAAATTTTTCTATCGAGTCAAGAGATTAACAATGAAAATTCCAACAGGTTTTATTTTTCTACAGAACTTGACTGAAAGAATTCAAAAATTTATACACAAGCGTAAAGAGCCAATAATAGCTGGAATTCTTCTGTGGAAAAAGAGTAGAAAGAAATGTAAAATAATGCTTGTAATAGGATGGCTAATAATAGCAAAAAACTGGAAATGGCCCAAACTTGAGGAAGCCTATGTGGTCAAATGGTCAAGCCAGGAAAAAAACACACAGCAAAGCTGGGGGGTAGCACATGGCTGTAATCCCAGTAGTAGGGAGGCTGAGGCAGGAGGATCAAGAATTCAAGGCCAGCCTGGAACATAGTAAGATCTTGTTCCCAAAACACAAAAATCAAACAAACCACAAAAAGTACATTGTATTACTCCCTGTCTGATATTTTCCTTTTTTGTTTGTTTTACTAAATTCTAAATTACCGAGGCACCTTAAACAGCCCTACCAACTCCATATACTCAAAAGATAATGAATTTATTTACTAGTATACTTTCTGGAGAATCAAATGCCAGTGTAACTTTAAAAGGCATAATTAGAGTTTTTCAATTCCATCTCTTGGCAGACATGCATGTATGCACACACCCTCTGCTTCAGGGGCTGGAGAATTACCTATTTGAAAGTTTTGATACAAGCCGTATCAAACTTAATAGGGCTCATATGTGTACCTCCTCCATATTATAAAGCAAGTGATAAGATTTAGGGGCACAAATCTTCAATGGAGATTGAGATGATCTTTTCCTTCCATTAAAGCATGACAGTCATTTCCTAAAAAGTCAAAGACCAAAGTGTGTTGGACTTGCGTTCTGATGTTTAGTTTTTCTGTGTCCAGGCTTCATCAGACTGGAGAGAAGCTGAGAGAGAATGTTCTTATTTTGTAACTAAAGCAAGAAACAGAGGAAAGGGATATCTTGGAGTAGTGTTGATGTCTCAGTTCATTTGGGAAGGTGTAATAAAATGAATAATGTGGTTTATAAAGAACAGATTTTTTTTGTGGTTCTGGAGGCTAGGAAATCCAGATTAAGGCATTTGCAGATTCATTATCGTTCAATTTGGTCATCTTTTCTCTATACCCTCATGTGGTAAAAGAGATGAGGTCTCTCTCGGACAAGGGCACTCCTATCAGTCATGCATGCTTGTCCTTAGGACCCAGTCATCTCTCCAGTTCCCTGCCCCTTAAGAGTATCACTTTGGGGGTCAGAATTCACCATAGGAATTTGGGGATAGACATAAACATGTAGACCATAGTACTGGAAAGAGTTAGATTTAATTTTGGAAAGAGTGATGCACTGACTACCTGTGATATTCATTTTTATATGACGCCTTGTGCATCAGTCAGTACCTATTGCAGAAACAGATTTAATGCAAGATATACATACATGCAAATTTACAAGATTGGCTTATAGTGGCTGCCCAGAGGCAGGTGTGGAAGAGTGCAGAGGGTCTGTGTGCATGCTGGATATCCGGAGGATCCAGTTGAAGTCTGGGAGCTCAGTGTAGTGTCCTGTGAGAGTCCATATCAGGAGGCTGAAGGGACTGTGCTGGAGGGCAGGAGATGATGCACAAGGTAAAAGTGAAGACTGGAGCTCTTTGGCAGAAACAGAAGTGAGCTTCCTTCTTCATTTCCCTTTTATACCGTTCAAGTGACAAGCCTACCCAAGGTGGGTCTTCTGTCTTCATTGAATCCCCCAGCCACACCCAGAACTGTGCTGACCCAATTTATTTGGGTGTTTCTTAGTCAAGTTGACACAATCAGTTAAGTATCACACCTTGGCTGTTGGACTCTAGGAGATATTTTGTGGATATATTTAGCATCTATAATCAGTTGACTTTTAATCGCTTCTCAGCCTTTTGGCTAAGATTAAGTGTATAATCAGTTGACTTTTAAGTAAATCAGTTCACTCTCAATAAAGTGTGTAGGTCTCATCCAATTATTTGAATGCAAAAACTGAAGTTTTTGCTGAACAGAAGCAAACTGTCTCAGGAATACAATATCAGCTCTTGCCTGAGTTTTCAGCCTGCCTGACTGCCCTATAAGTTTAAGGCCTGCAAGCCCCAGTAATTCCATAAAATAAATCTTCCTGTATTTGTGCCTCACACATATCCATACACATGTATATGAACACACAAACTCTCATGTACACACATCTATATGCGACCACACCCATGTGCATATGTGTAAGTGTGTACACATACATCTCCATGGCCTCTATTGGTTCTGTTTTTCTGAAAAACCTCAACTGATATGCTTGCCTTTTACAAGTGAAAGAATCCTGGAGTTGTTCTGCCTTTGCCATTAACCAGGGAGATCTGTAGATTCTTCCAGGGCAGGGACTACATTTTCCTTCCTGAAGTTTCCCTGGCACCTGTAGTTCCTGTTTCCAGTAGAAGCACAAGTATTTGATGGCTGAATGAATGATCTGCTTTTCTTGGGGGGCTTAGCTGTCATTTTTAGAACAGAAAGAAGTTAGCTTAACTAATTTATCTGAGGATCTTCTAGAGGTAAAGAGTGTCATTTAAGAGACTGGGGTCTGGATTCAGGCATAATAGGTTTGAATTCCAGCCTTGCCTGTTGTTAGCTGTATGCTCTTGGTTAAGTAGCTTTAACTAGTCTGGATTTCAAATTCCTTGTCTGAAAAATGGGTGTTTCCAACAATGCACAATTGATTTATGGTGATGGTTAAATGAAAACATGTTTAGTGAGAATGTTGTGCCATCATCATTATCATGCTGCACCTGTGTGGATCGCTGTCTTTTAGGCATCTTTCGATAGGGTTTTGATTCCCTGGAGGTTGCTCTGCTGGAGAGGATGGTAAACAGGCATATATACAATAAGCCTAAGTTAGAAAATGAATCAGAGTGCCACAGTGAAGACAGGAGCACACAGCAGCCCATGCACGTTGACACTTGGTGTCTTAGAAATCTGGAGTTAACCTCTCGTAGTATTAGAGCTTTTATAAACCTTCTGCTACAGACAGAATCCAACTTCCTTTGTGATTTGCCCTGGGCCTGCAGGTGCCTGAATACCTGTCTGAAGAGGAGACAGAGGCGGCTTGCAGCACAGGCTGGTGCAGCTGAGTTGAATTTGGAGAGTATTGTACAACTAGATCTCATAGTCCTGGGGCAAGTCTCATCATGATCCCTAGCCACTGCGACATGGGAAAGAATGTGAGTGCAGAATAAATACCACTGCCTGCTATTAAGTTACACAGCAAGTTGATAAAATAGCTGGAACTTAACTTTGTACACTGATTGCTTTGTATAACCTGTATTACTGGAGCCAGAAGCTGAAAGCTGAAGCTTTGCCTTCTCCATTTTTTTTTTTTTTTTGCCTAAACCCAAGGAAGGTAACCTGTCTTACAAGAACCAGAACTGTGAGTCTGTTTTTAGATCTAGTGACTGTCTCTGAATCTCTTTATGTCCCTGGGCCTCTGTTTCCCTATCTGTTCAGTGAGGTGTGAGCTCTAAATTTCCTTCAAAAACCAAAAGTTTAAGCTCTTGGTGACACCTTTGCACTCTAAGCGCTTTGATATTTTATTTAACTGTTACTATAATCTTTATAGTAGATCTGTTACACCCATTGTGTAGATGAAAAACTGAGGTTTAAAAAGAAATGATTTTTCCTGAGGTCACACGTTGTATTAGCTGCAGGCCTGTTTTTCAAATTTAGATTTACATGATGCTCAAATGCATGTTTATAGTTGGAATCTCCCCCAAAGAAACCTAACAAAGATGAGAAAAACTCAGGAGCAAGCTTGTCTGAACTGTTCAGGAGTGGAAACCTATTATTTCTGTTTATTCTCCCTGGAGCCTATCCTGTTCTGCAATATACCTCAGCACTGTGGAGGGAAAAGTAAATGAAGGGACAGGAACATACATGATTTTGCCCCACGTAGCAAAGATCTCACGCAAGGGAAGTGAGCCACTCCCAGAGCCCAGGAGGAGGCTTCTGGGCTGCCATAGCACCACTCCCAGCACTGAGGAAGTGAGCCAATCCCAGCACCTGGGAGGAGACTCCCAGGTCACCATTGCACCACTCCCAGCGCAGAGGAGGTGAGCCGTGCAGGTGCCAGCAGCACCCCCCCGTGCCCCCCCCCCGTTGAAATGAGAAGACATGTAAACAAGCCTCAAAACCAGACTAGATCTAGCGATCACATACAGCAACCCCAAAGGGAAATGAGATGGAACACTCTGATACTCAACCACCTGGACTCCCTGAACTAGGAATGAAAGAGGATCTAGAAAAAATGAAATCAGAAATAATTTCTCAGATAACAGCAGAGATTGTGCCCATAGTGCAAGACATGATTAATAAATCTAGAGAGGACACAGATAAAAAAATAGAGGAGCTGAAGAATACAATGGAATCCCAACATAGGAAACAAATAGAATTCATAAAACAGATACAAACAGATTTCCAGGAGATTAAAACTCCATTGAAAGCTTACACAGCAGAATGAGCCAATGTGAGGACAGAATTTCAGATATAGAAGATAAGATTGCAATAAGTGACCAAGAAAAGAAAAATTTCTTTACAATAGTAAAGGACCACAAGAAATCAATCCAGCAGCTGATAGATAATGCAGAAAAGAATAACAAGACTGATTGGAGTCAATGAAGAAAGAGAGAGTTCAGACGACATAAAAAAACTGTTCACAGAAGCGATGGCAGAAAACTTCCCAAGGAGGGGAAAAGAACTTGACATACAGATAAGTGAGGCATATAGCACTCCAGCTGGCCTTGATCAAAAAAATTCTACACATAGGCATATAATAGTTAGGATTCCAGAAACCCAACAGAAGAACAAAATTCTACAAGCAGCTAAAGAACAGAAACAAATCACATACAAAGGAAAGCCCATCAGAATCACAAGAGACTCCTCAGCGCAAACCCTCAAGGCAAGAAGAGTTTGGAGTGACGTATTTCAAGCCCTACAGGAAAACAGCCTCCAACCCAGATTGATGTACCCTGCAAAACTATCTTTCAATATTGATGGAGAAATAAGATATTTTCATGACAAAGAGCACCTGAGGAACTTCATGAATACCAAACCAGCACTCCAAAAAAATTTTAGACAATATCTTAGGAAAAGACAACAATGCTATTAAGCCCAGGAAGCCCAGCAGAATGAATCCATCGGGCACAACAAGAAATTAAATGCAAAAGGGGAGAATCTAACAGAAAAAGTCATGACAATGATAAGTCAATACGTATCAGTTATAGCCATCAATGTTAATGGTCTCAATTGACCATTCAAAAGAAGTAGACTGGCAGAATGGGTCAAGAAGCAAGATCCAACAATATGTTGCATACAAGAAACACGCTTAATTCAAGAAGAAACTCATAGTCTGAAAGTTAAAGAGTTGAAAACAATACTCCGTGTGATAGGAACCCAAAAAAAGCAGGAGTAGCTATCCTCGCTGCAGATCAAGTGGATTTCAACCCAAAATCTGAAGCACTTCTGGTCCCAAGAATTTCAGATAAGGGATAGTCAACTTGTATGTACAAATCTATTGTGAACATGTGTTTTCATTCCTCTTAAATAAAAACTTAAGAACAGAACTGTTGGTTCTTAACAGTAATAGTAATTTCTATATTGCTGTCCAAAATGGTTTTATCATTTTACATTCACATTAGCAGTATTTGAAAGTTCTGACTGGTTCACACCTAAGCTGACATCTGTTCTTTTAAAACTTTTAACTTCATCTCCCTAATGAGTGTATAATATGATCTTGTTATTGTACTGATTAGTATTTTTCTGATTCTAGTGTTGCAAACCTTTCCTTGTGCTGTACTGGCTATTTATGATCTTCTTGTGTCTACTTTTTAATTGGGTTGTCTATCAATGAGCTGTAAGAGTTCCTTAGATATTCTGGCTATAGGTTATATGCATTATAATTATGGTCTGTTTAAGGACTACTTTTCATTTTCTTAACGATGTCATTTAAAGTTCTAAATTTTGATGGAATCTCATTTATCAATTTCTTTCTTTCATACGTCATGTTTTCTGTATCCTAGGAAATTCTTGTCTACCCTGAATTTATGAACATTTTCCCTTATAATTTCTTCTTAAAGTTTTATACTTTTAGGCTATCATATTTAGGTTCGTAGATCCCCTCAAGTTATCTTCATGTATGGAAATAAAGGGTCGAGGTTAATTTTTTACATACAAATAACAGGTGTTCTAGTACCATTTGCTGAAAACACTATCTTTTCCTCTGCTCTTGAGTTGAATTTATGTTCTATAAAATGTTAATGTTAAATAATCTTTCAAAACTCAGTGGATCATATATGTGTGGTTCTATTTCCAGATTTTCTGTTTTATTCCAATGATCTGTATGTCTTCCTTTACACCAACATGGCCTTGATTACTGTAGCTTTAGAAGAAGTCTTAAAATTAGGTACTAAATGTCTTCCAACACTGTTTTTGTTCTTTTTACTTTTCTAGGTCCTTTGTACTCCTATATAACTTTTAAATTTCAATATCCAATTCTTCATTTATAGCAAGTATACATAGGCCTGAATTTTTATATATATCTTGCGTTTTCTAATCCTGCTAAATTCAGATACAAGTTCTAGGGCCTCCTAGAGATTTATTAGTATTTTCTCTGTAGATGATCATTTCATCTACGTATAAAGATTTTACTTCTACCTTGCCAATCCTATGCTAATTGTTTCTTTTTATTGCCAGACTATTTTGGTTTGGGCCTATGTTTCAAAGTTTAACGGACAGATGAAGAGTAGGCATACCTGCCCTTGTTCCCCACGTTAGGGAGAGAGCATTGTATCTTTTCCATTCATATAAGGCATTTTTGCTGAAGTACGGAGTACATATCTCTGATCTGCTGAGAAGGTTCTGTTCTACTTCTGGTCTCCTGATAGCTTTTACCATGAACAGCTGTAGAATTTAGTCTGATACTTTTTCTGCAACTACTGACAGGATCATGTGGCTTTTTCCTTTCCTCTGTTAAAATGATGACTTATGGCGGTGGAGCTTCCAGTGCTGAACCAACACTGCCATCCCTATAGCAAAACCACTTTCTACATCCTGCCAGATCTGACTTCTAAGAGTTTGTTTTGTTAAACAAATTCCTATCTATGTTCATACCTTTATCTTCTATTATCTTGATCCAGCTTTAGGATTAGCACAATATTGAGTTCCTAAAATGAGGGGAGAAGTGTTCCTTCTTTTTTCTGCTTTGTTTGATATAATTTATCAGTTAAAATGTATATGAGCCTGCTGTTGTCATATAGGTAGGTTTTCAAGCTAGGAATATACTTTCTTTAATAGGTGCTATTCAAATTTGATATTTCCTCCAGAGTTAGTTTCATTAATTTGTCTTCCAAGGTACTTCTTAGAAGTTGTCAATTTTATTTTAAAATGGATTTTTGTAGTGTGCTTTCTATATCCTTTTAAATTCTATAAAATCTGTGGTAATGTCCTCTAAATTTTGATATTGTGAGTTAAAAATGTATAATTGATATTGTGTAATAGGAAGAAAATGGTCTAAAGGAGCAGGGGAAGTGGGAGGGGTAGGGGAAAGGAAAGAAGGGAAAAGAAAAAATACGAGAAAAGGAAAAAAATGGAAACAAAATCTTTGCAAATAGAGAAGGCTGGAGGGGGTGAAGGGAGGGCAGGGGAAGGCGAAGAATATTAGAACCAAGATACATCATCTTAAGGTACAAGATCCCAAAGATGAATGTAACTGTATTTTATATCTAAAATGTATCAATAAACCTAATAAAAAAAAAAGATCTCAGTGCCTCCTCCTGTTCTCGCATTCTGGGCCACAGTCAAGTGTGCTGCCAGAAGCATTCGGCAGCCTAGTGTTAGGTGTTGGGTATTTAAAGAGTAAGTCAGTAGTGCGACAGGGAAGGCAAGGTCAGACATGCAGACCCACTGTTCATATATGCTGTCGTCCGGGCAATGGGACGACATTGGTGTTAAATGGGATCGGGAACACGTTGGGCCATGGAGAAGAGCTGACTCTGGCTTGGCTATGGATTTGCAGAATGGAGTCAGGTTGAGAAAAGCAGCCCGGGAATTTCTCATGAGAAAGCACCGAGCACTATTCTAAGGGCACAACCAGAGAATATATCTAGATTTGATACCAAATCAGAATCCAGAGTGGGAATCATGTAGCTAAAATTCACTGGTGAGTCTACAGCTGCTTCAGACAGCTGCATACCTGTAAGAACCTTATCTGTTTTGTTCACTATTGGATCATCAGCTTCTAGAATTGTTGGTTTAGTATTTATTTGTCAAGTGAATGAGCACATGAAAGGATACCTCTAGCAGGCATCTGAAAGGTATCAGGCAACTAGTAGAGATGTGGATTAGTTTTATTCTTTTTCTTGGCCTCTGACCAAACATCTTTCAAGATCATGAGATTATATGACAAAAGGAAAGTTGCACTAAAAATGGCTATGGTCCCTTCCTGACCAAGCTTTAGAATACTATGATTTGTCTTATCAAAGTGTTTTTCTAGTGCTATTCGATGATTTTACATTCTTTAGGTTATGAGAATTAGGGAGGTACAGAGTGTATCCAGGGAAAAGAGAATTCCGTTGGTCAGTTGTTAATTTAAAAATGAGTGTGGGAGGGTGGGGATTTAGCTCAGTGGTTCCACTGCCTGCCTTGCAAGCTCAAGATCCTGAGTTCAATCCTTGGTACCAAAATAAATAAATAAATAAATAAATAATGATGATTTTATTTAGCCCACTTGTTCCTTCTCCTCCTAAAATAGCTAATCAACCAAACTTGAGTTTAGGTTTAGAAGTCTGAGCTCCAGTCTTATTTCTGTTTAATTCTCTGGATGAGCTTGAGGATATTGTTCCATCTCTAGATCTTGGTTTCTGTTCATCCCTTATATGTATGTCAAGCACCTGCTAGGTGAGGGTTGCAAATATGGGTGAAGGGTTACATCTGTGCAGAGTAAAACAAAAGAGAACGAAGAACAACAACCCAGAGTCTTTGCTCCCTTCCAGTTTTTCAGGCCAGGGTTGGGGGTGAGGCAGGGTAGGATAGAGAACAAAAAATGTAAACTAAGATAAAATTTATGACAGTGATACATATGCAACAGAATATCTATCTATCTATCATCTAGCTATCATCTGTCATTCATTGGGAGGCCATGGCAGAGGAATATGTGAACTCAGTGGAGCTGGGATCAGGCATTTCTTTCCATGAAAGCAGCAAAAGAGCTCTGAGGCCTAAGTGACAAGAAGTCATCTTTGAGGTTTGGAAGATTGTTCCAGAGGAGTACAAAGCTTTGAAGGAAGAATGTGTTTTACTAATGTGAGGAACAAAATGAAGTCCAGTGTGACTGGTGCTTAACGAACAGGGAGAAGGCAGGGGATGGAGCTAGAGAGCAAGATGGGGCCAGGTTGCATAAAGCCTGTAGACAAAGTGATTGGTTTTCTAGGCCTTGGGAAGTCCCGCCACCACCACCTCTTCTCCGGTGCTGGGGACTGAACCCAGGGCCTCACACATGCTAGAGAAGCACTCTACCATCGAGCTATACTCCCAGCCCTTTATCTGTTTATTTTTATTGATCGAGTCCCCCTTTCTTTTAGCCTCTTAGCTTTGGTGTAACCTGGAATCAGGGGAGGCCCTTTCCCTCTTTACTAGCAAGGTGATTTCCTGGTGATCTCATCCAGTAGTGTGACCTTAAATACTGTTATGGTTTATACTAGATGTCCCCCAAGAGCCTCATGCACTCACAGGAGGGGCTTTTGGAAGGTGACTGGGTTGTGCAGGTGCACCAGCTCACATGCCATTGGGAGGTGGGGCCTGGTTAGATGTGGGTCCCTGGGGTGACCTGGAAGGGTGAGTCTCCTTCCTGAGCTCCTCCCTTTGCTCCGAGCTTCCTCCACCCAGACCCTTCGGCCATGCCATGTCTATGTTTCAGTCTGCCAAACATGGACTGAAACCCCTGAAACCGTGAGCCAAAACGGACCTCTGTCCCAGTGACAAGGAAGGTGACTGAGCCAAGCATCATCTCTATGCTGATGGTCCACAAACTCATCCCAGGGGAGCTGACTTTCTCCTGCATTCCGGACTTGTGTACACAACTTCCTACACAAAACCTCCACTTCCTGTCTGAAGGGAAACTCAAAATTAACATGTAAATTCCTGAACTTAGCCTTCTGCCCCATTAATTTTCTTCACCCATAGTCTCCCTTATCTTTGGGAAGGGTGAATCTACCCACCCAGTTTCTTGGGCCAAGAAATGTGGAGTCATCTTTGATTTCTCCAGTGTCCAGCCATCCATTCTGTCAGCAAAGTCTGCTGGTTCTGTCTTCCAGTTGTACCTAGGGTCTGATGGCTCATCATCATCCACACAACTACCCCTCGGTGCACGCTCATCGCCTCTCACCTGAATCATTGCACTAACTTGTCACCTGATCTTCCTACTTTCATCTTTCTTTCTTCAATCTATCCTCAACACCGAATGTTGCTTTAAAAAGTCACATCATGCTAGTCTTTTAATCTTTTTTAATCACTACCATCTAAGATCTTCCTGTCCGCTGAAGAGCAAAGGCCAGCGTGGTCTGGCAGCTTCTGTCTGCTATTCCTTGAACCTGTCCTCCATACTCCTGGGTCTAGACTTTTGCCTGGGCAGTTCCCTCAATCTGGAGAGCTTTCTCCAGATTTTCATGGGGCTCATTCTACTGCTTGCTCGATTCCAAATACCATGCCCTCCACAAGGCTGTTCCTGACTACCTATAAGAGAGTGGCACCCCAGCAGTACCCAGGCCCCTTGTCTGCTTTCTCTGCTTGTTGTGTAAATCACTAAGTAGGAAATAAGCTCCCTACGGCCAGGTGTTTTGTTTAGTTTGTTCACTGCTCTATTCCTCATGCTTTGAACAGGACATCACACATAAAAGGAGCTCCATAAATGTAAAATGTTGAATGAGTGAGAGAGTTTTAAACAGGGGAATACAGTGGTATATTTTACATAGATTGTTCAGCTGTGAAATGACGGGGGAACTGTGGGGAAGTAGGGGTGACGCCAGGGACACCCTTTAGAGACTTAGGTAGAAGTTAAGGAGCAAGATGATGGTAGTTAATTCTAAGCTGTCATAGAGGACCTGGGAAGAAATGGACAGGCCTGGAATATATTTGGAAGAGTGGACAGGACTGACTGATGGATTGAATGAGCACTGATGGGAAATGAAGGGTTACTCCTGGATTTTTAAGCTAAACAATTGGACAAATGATGGTGTCATTATCTGAGATGAGGACACCTGGAGGAGGGTGTTCTAGCTTCTGTTCATTAATTGTATACTTAGGAGTTCTTGTGCATGGTGGTGGGGGCTGGGGAGTGTATTCATTATTTGTCATTTATTTTGAAGTAACCACCCAGATGAAAAGCCACTGAGCAGACAGTTGAATATATGAATATAGAGCTCATGGGTGAGGCCTGAGCTGCAGATACAAGTTGGGAAACACATGTTTAAAATAAAGGAAATTCATGAGGATTTCATCCCTGACTCTCAGTACATGTTCTTGGGAGTGAGAGTGAGGGGTGGGGAAAAAGTACACCCAAATAAAAAATCAAGTGACAGAAAGTGATACTGTTAATTGGGGATGCAGTTTTGAGGCACCCGCAATGTGTCATACACTCTTCCTGGTTGTGCCTGTGGGCTGGATGTAAGCCCTACGTCCAGAGCTTACGGGCCCAAATCAGTCTCCCCACTCTTAGAGCGATTAGGATATGAGGGATGGCGCGGCTCTCAGAATGAGTGTGCATTGCTTAATGTCCTTTTCCCATATTAGTAGTGCCCTCCCTGTAGTGAAGGAGGTGGGTGGTCTGCATTACTCCATTTCTTGGGCCGGAAATCGGAGGCCGAGCAGTTCGATGAATCTTCTACTCTCCAAGGTGAGGCAGTGGCAGATCCTCATGAGGTCTAATGGGAAATGCCCTGCTTTTTAGCTCAGTAGCCCAAAGGAACACAAAATCAACCCAGTGGATATCTTCAGTTCTTTCAAATAATCCACATGGGACCTATAAACTCTTAAAGTATTTTGTGCTTGTCTAGGACATGGAGGGGCTTTGGAATTGCCAGTGAACGTGATTCTGACATTTGATAGGGAAGGGACTGAGCCTCCCACAAGGCAAGGGTCTCGGCTGATGTGAGAGGGGACTGGGAGGAAGCCAGGTCTCCTGGCCCTCAGGTTGCTATGTCTGCCATTCAGTCTGCTTCAGTCAGGTTTTGTTTTTTATGTGCTGGTCAATTACAGTAAAACTACTTCTCTCTCCTCCCTTCTTTAGGCCTTTGTCCTTCTTTTGATATCGTCCTGATTATCTTGGCTTTCAGAGATCTCTCCTTGTACCCAAGCTTGTGTCTTCTCCTTTGCTTTAGTGTAGCAGTTTATTCATTTACTTTCTGAAACTGGAGCTGGCTGGCTGGCACAAAGGAAGCAGAAGATTGTGGAACCACAGCAAGAGGCTGCCCAAATCCCTAACTATAACAGGAGAATGGGAGACAGGAGAATTGGATTACAAGGCAGCTTGCTTTGCAAAGGGGGAAACCAATTCCTTGTTCCTTTCTACTTCTTACTACCCACTTGTTAAAAGAAGGACTAAAACCAAAGGTAAAAATGACCGGGAGGCTGAGGCAGGAGGATCATGAGCTCGATCCTAGCCCGGGCTACTTAGTAAGACTGTCACAAAGTGAAAGGTCAGCCCCAAATGACCCCAGGGAATTCCAGGCTTAATGAGACATGTGAAACATGTCCTGCTTGCGTGATGCATGTCTGAAGAAAAAGAAAATATATCACAGAGCACAGAGGAGTGGGCTCAAGAGCCTTATGCCCAAGACTCCCAGTTCCTCCCTACAGGCCCCAGCTCTGGGGCCAAATATATATCACTCGGCATCCACTGCTTCCCATTAACCATGGTACTACGGACACACGACTTAGGAGTAGAAATGGCGTTCACTTCTGTCTTAGTGAATCTCCCAGAAATTCCATAGAGTCCAGAGCAAGAGAGGGTGTGTCATGTATGGGACATGAGCAAAGGTTTGAAGTCAAAATTGAGTCATTCGGGGCCTTGCCATGGTCTGAAATGTGTCCAGTGTAGGGTTTGCTCCCCTGTAAATTGGGTCTACTGGTACTCTCAGCTTAAGGCTCCGGTGGGGATGAAATAAT
This sequence comes from Heterocephalus glaber, assembly GCF_053883595.1. NCBI lineage: Eukaryota > Metazoa > Chordata > Mammalia > Rodentia > Bathyergidae > Heterocephalus > Heterocephalus glaber. The sequence continues at coordinate 36,333,716 of NW_028258377.1, read as the reverse complement.
ACACAATGATAGTGCCTGGCATCTATCTACTGAGACCGTGTTTAGTAGTCTGCTGTGCTCAAGCAAGGGATGAGAAAACCAAGAATCAGCTTAGGAGGGCGACTGCTGGTCTGCCGGAGTGGGACCAGAGCCTCCTCAGGGCCCCATCTGCTCCAGCCTCGACTCAACATCTGTGCCTTTCTCCTTAGGGCAAGGACGGTGCCATCGGCTGAGGATGCTTTCCAGATAGAAGAGGGAAAGCTTTTCACTGTTTTCCTAAACAAGGTCTCACCTTAGGGTCATTAAAATGCCGCTGTGGTTTGTAAGACCTGTGGCAGTTCCTAAGTATCTTTTAATTGCTCAGTGTTGCTTCAGGCTCCAGGGTGAAGGTGCTCAGTTTCCTTTGTTGCAAGAAGATGAATAAGCAGAGGAGGAGAAACATGCTGTTGAATGAAGACTTCCGAAGGGCTGGGTGCTGAGTCCTCCTGAGCTGACATCATGTTCAGCTCCGTGCTCAGCTGTCACTTGTTGGCACAGACCTGCTGAGGGATTGGCTAAGTGCTCACCGCTGCACCCGAGCGCCTTCTGAGGGGGATCCTCTCACCCTCAGGGGAGAAAGCACTGTGGGGCCAGGTCACCCCTTGGGGTCTGTGGGAGGCTTTTAGGCCAGGTAGGGTTCCAGGTGGGATCTTTTGTGGTGGAGTCAGATGAACCGGAGTGGGTTGGCCAATGTCACACAGAGTGCTTCGGAGGCTGGGAGGAACTCAGGCCTCCTAGTCCTCACGTCCATGTATCTGCTAGCTCCACAAATGCCTCTAGAGCCACTCAGAAGATTCTCTGAGTGTGTGTGTGTGTGTGTTTCAGGGTACGGGATAGGAAGAAGACCAGTGCACCATTTGCCCCTCCTGCTGTCCTCTCCAGTGCTGTGTGTGGAAGGGAACTCAGCATTTTGTGGGCATTGGTGCCTTGGGACGGGATGGGTTCTCCTAAGGGGTGAGCTGCAGTCTCAGGCTTGTACACGCCGCGCTGGGGTGTCTCTGTCACATCCTCTAGGGATTTACTTCCCTGCAGGTTCCTGTGTGCTTAGTAAAGATGCAGCACCTCAAGCCCTAGCTGGGATGTGCTGAATGAGAATCTGCCCTTTAGTAAGTTGCCAAGCTGATTTGTAGGCATCTTATTAAAGCCCAAGAAACAGATGAGGTAATAGGAACTCATAGGTTGGCAGTATATCTGCACCATCATTTGCCCGCCCTGGTCCAGATGGGAAAAACATTGAGTTTGTCTGAGGTGCAGTCTCTCTCTTTGGCTAATGTGAAGAATTTCTTGGAGCACAGTGTTGAGAAGAGTTTGTGGACTCCTCATGACAGGTTCTTGATACCTGCCATAGGTGTGAGATGGGGAAGTGGCTCTTGTGGACTAGGTGGTCATCATCACGGAACCAGACTACTTAGAAGGCTCTTCCCCCTCTGACCTCTGATATTAGTGTTGGCAAAACACTCTTGGGCCAGAGACTGGTGAAGCCTTGTGGAGCTTACATTGGTCAGACCGAAGTGAGGGTAAGAATGGAAGTTTCCTGATTTCTGGGTGTGATGGTTAATCCTGATTGTGTCCCTTTGATAAGCTTGGGAGCTGCCCAGGGGATTGTTGGAGCACACTTGTTGGTGTATCTGGGTGGGTCATGTAGGCATGGCCTTTGGGTCAATGTCTTGCCCCTTACCCTTTACTCTCTGGAATTGCTCTCCTACTCTACTTTCTGACTGCCCTGAACTAAGCAAGCAGCTGTGTTCTATCGTGTCCTTCAACCACATTGTTTCTGCCTTGCAGCCAGCTGACCATGGACTGAATCCCCTTAAAACATAAGTCAAATTAAACTTCTCCTCCTTTAATAATATTGTGGGTGTTGGGTATTGTGCCTAGCAATGGGAAAGCTGACTAACACACTGAGTCTGTCGACTTCCTTTGGTATTAGTTCTAGGCTCCAACCCTAAGTCTTTGAACAAAGAAATTATTCAAATAAATACATCCAAGTTTGGTGGTAGTAATATGGTAACTGCTAAGAGGTATGGAATGTACATTTTGTGCTAGGAACTCTGATGAGTTTACTTAGTTCTCAAATCAACTATTTTAAGTGAGTGTATGCCCACTGTACATGAAGGAACTAAGGCTTAGGGTATCTTGAACATATTCCTTCTGAAAAGGGAATGATGCATTAAGTCAAAGAGATGCTTTTTTAAAGCAGAAATCAGGCTCCATGACAAGCCAGTTGAGGAGTGGGAGCAGGGCTATAGTTTGATGGAAGAGCAGTTTGGGATATTCTAGTGCTCCTGAAATTGTCCCACTAAGGTGGTGTCTGGCCCTGCCAAGAGGGCTCAGCGTGACTTGACTCTGTCACTTTGTGGCAGTGCTGGCTGCTCTGGCCCCTCTCAATCTGGAGATACTGGAGCTGGCAGTCTTGGGGCAGAGAGGTACCAAACTGAGTTGGAAGGCAAGACCTCAAGATGAGGTGACTGGAAGAGATGGGGTGACTGAGCCAGGCATGACTCAGAACATGGAACCTGTCTCCTAATTAAATCTCCTGGACTTCACACTCCACAGAGGTGCAGATCAACAGAACATAAGGGGTGAGAGATCACCGGTCATTGTCCCATCCTCAGTAGCTGGAGGCCCAGGTAGTAATGAGAACAGTGTGTTAGGTCTGAGTTTTAATCTAGTAAGTACGATCCATAAAGGGATTTTCTCCCACTGTAAGCAAGGTAGTGTGGTAGTTAAATGTTTGGGCCCGAGGAATCTGCCACTATTTGCTGGGTGTGTGATAGTGGACTTGCTAAAACTAAAATTCGTTGCTAAGCCTCACTTTTCTATAATGTAGAGACAATAACAGAACCTCCCTGATAAACATACCGAGAAGATGCAATAAGATAATGCATTCAAATTCATCCTAAGGCCCGGCCCAATTAGTATTCAAACAGTCATAGCTTTTAAAACATTATTACAATTGTTAGTATTGGTGCCATCATCATGATTGTTAGGATACTAGGAGTCCCGTAAATGGCAACTCTTTGGCTTGAGTTCGGGAACAGCTGAGAAATAGGCAAAGGAGTGAATTGGATGGAGACCAAAGCATCCCCTTCATCACTGCAGCCTGAGTGGAGCATGTGAGGGAACTTCACTCCCCATCCTGGCCAACAGGAGCCCCCTGCTTGTTGAGCAAACTTCTGTGCAGCTCAGGGGAGGAGGTGCAGGGTATGAGCTCCCTGCAGGTCCCCGATTCTTAACCAGGAAGAGAGAAATTTCTGTAGATTTCTATCAGTAAATCAAATTGAGCTGCTCCTGCTGTGGGTGAGGGTTGGAAGCCTGGGTTTTATAATAATGAAGAGAGCTCTAAAGGGAATGGAAATACAAGTGGCAAGAAGCCTGAGCATGTCACCTGTTATATATTACCTCGTAAGACCAAGCGTGTGCTCGGCATAGTTAACATTTGATCATTTAACATCGCCTCCCCCTTAGAGAGCAGAATTATTTTCATTAGGAATTATACTGTGATCAGATATAATCATTATTTTTCTGTTTCAATCTTTAATTTTAAGACAATCAACAAAGAAAAAGAATACATGTGATTATGAAAGGTATTCAAACTCAGTAACATTTCACATCTCTACTACACTTTTCATTTACCAGTCATGATACTTTTACTCTATTTCACTGTTTTTAGTTAAAAACCCAAATGAAAAGTCAAGTGGTCACATGGAATGACAGAACTAAAATATCTTAAGTTCTGTTTTTCCTCCTGTATAATAATTGTGCTATTACAGTGATCATTTATTTCTTATTTATCACTTAACCACAGTAATGTGTGGAACCCACCAGAGATCACGACTGTGCCTGAAGTGAGCTCAGATAATTTCCAATTGTCACTAATTTACACTTGAAATCAGTATGTGGAGCTGAGCCCACGTGTTACAGACTTATTTGTATAATATTGACACCCAACACCTGCTGCAGCAATTATTTAGAACTTCAACCAACCAAAGATTATTTTTGGCAAAGAGAGAGGTGTTTTATTGTCACTGGCAAGTGACATGCGCAGGGTGGAGGAACGCTTCTTGCTCCATCATGGTTTAGGATTTTAGGCCCAGAGTGATCATAAAAAGCAGGCTGATTTCTGATCACTTTAAAAATTATTTTTGTTGAGAATGTCTACAGACAATGCATGTTCTCACTGCCCATGTCCGGGACAGATTGCTCCCTGTCTCTTCTTGTATAGACTGCCTTGGGTGGGCAGTCAGGGTCTTGGTCCTAGCCTGGTACCTGCATTTCTCAGTGCCTAACTCATCAGTCTCATGTCTTCTCTGGGCCCTCGTTTTTCCAACTGAAAATTAAGGGGGCTGGACTGCGACAGATCTAAAACTTCTTTTCTACTCCAAACTCTGGTTTGAGAAGTCATCTTTCACCAGGAAGAGGCGGCGGGGGGGGGGATATACTCGGAATCTGAGTCCATCTTGTTCAGGAAGCTGCGCTGATTTATGGGGATGAGCCCGTGAAGGGAGATCATCTACCTTTGATTTATGTCAGAGGCTTCATGTGCTCTGGCTTCTGCAGGAGCTGGGGATAAAAGAGAGGAAGTGTCAGGGCTGCCTTCGCTCAGAAGAAGAGGAGGAAGCCACGGTCTGTTGGTGTCACCAGTTGGTCACAGTGCTGACAGGCATAAAGCACTTGTACACGGGGCACGGCTTCATGATGGCAGCATGATGAGGGTCCATGTTTATTACCAGTTTTCAGATGAAGAAATTGAAACTGTGCTCACGATCATACAAGTGATCTCGGGGTGTGATCTCGGTGTTTGCCTCCAGGCTTTCTGACTGTAGACTCTGCATGTAACCGTTGGGGTAGAGGATTAGGCACCTGAGATGCTGTTTTCCTCTAGACTCTGTGTCTTTGCTTGGGGCTGGCCATATCCAGAGAATCTTGTTGCTGATTCCTGGCATTATGGGCAAGGCCTGTGAGGCTCTGTTGAGGGCAGAGTTTGCTTCTGTTTAAGCTTTTCTTGTTTGAGTCACACAGTAAATCACTAATTGTGCTGAGAAGCTTTGTGTGTCTGCTCTGCCTCACTCCTCTCTGAGGTAGGGATACTGACGTTCTAAGAAGGATGAGCGACTCCAGTTCACTGGATTTGAGGACAGGGACAGAATCAGGATCTCAGCACTTGTACTGCCGTGACACCAGGGGGCTGGCCTGGCTTCTTGTCATCCTCTGCACAGCTGGCCTGGGATTCCTTGGCTGAATATTTCCTAGGCGCTCCCCAGGCCTACACCCTCACATGGCCCTTCGCTACCTTCACCATTAAGTGCAGGGTTGAACAGAAACATGGGAGTAAAATCCTTTGTACCCCACTGCAGGAAGCTTTTGTCTGTGGAATATGCCATTCTAGTACTAAAATGAGTTACACAGTGGTTTTGAAGATCATCTATTTTACAACCTATTACTTCTCTCTGTAAAAACCCAGAATGGCTTACTTTATACCCAATTATTCCAGTCATTCAGCAAATATTTGAGCACTTACTTTATGTCTTCTGCCTTCAGGAGCATATGGCATAGTGCAGGACAGATATTAAATAAGCCACAATGTAATTATTTAATTATAATTGTCATTGTATATTTTTTATTTGCCTACAACAGTATGAAGTGTTATGGGCAGTGTAAAAAGAACTATGAGCTCTTTTCTAATCTTAGCTTTACTCTGCAATCTTATATTTCATTTTTATTATGTCTTACTTTGTTTAAAAAATGTGGTATATTTTACAGTACACTGTCAAAAATGTCACATTGTTCTTTATCCAAAACAAATGAAATTTACCTTGCAACCAAGTCTCTGTCTCTGAGATAGCTATGGATCTGCAGAAAACAATGGCTGGTGATATATCTTCTACTGCGATTGCCCTAACATTCATCATCTTTCCTCAGTATTTTTTTCATTAAAAAGTAAAGGTTAGAAAGTCCTTCATATTTACGTTTTAGCCCAAGTTTGTTGAAGATTGCAACTGGCCAGAGACTCATGGTATGGATTCATAACAAGCTGTAATATCTGATCTATGTTACGGTGCTTTTTGTTTTCTCTCTGGAATTTTCCATCGTGGCTCACTAATTTTCCTTTTGACATATATTTTTACTAGTGCCCATTGATTTTATGTGACATAGAGTTTCAACATGGTGTTTTCATACATGCATATAATATTTTCCATCCCGCTATTACCCTCTCACTCTCTTTTTATTTCCTTCTTCTTGTCGAATAGTAGTCTCCCTTCTACTGTCACGCCATCTTTCTTAGATTTCATACATTTGGAAAAATATGAAACGTGTCTTTTTGAGTCTGGCTTATTTTGCTTAACATGATGATCTCTTGTTCCACCAATTTTCTTGCAAATAACAAAATTTCATTCTCCTTTTGGTTGACTAATACATCATTGGGTATATATCCATTCATCTGTCCACGGCCACCTAGGTGGATTCCATGTCTTGGCTGTTGTGAAGTGATGGGGTACTGCTTTTCTAATTCAGCTTCACAGTACTCGATGCTAATTCCATTTTGCAAAGTGAAACAGGCAAGGTGATGTCACACTACTGAGAAGAGAGTTACTGGCTCTTGGTTTGAAAATATACTCACAGGTGATGTTTATTCTGAAGCTTAGACCGACCTGACTTAGAGTCATACCATTTTCACATCCATCCACCCACCCACCTATCCACAAATATTTGTGCATCTTCTGCAGTCTTGGGGCTCTACTAGCTGCTGAGAATACCCTGGGGGATAGAACGGGCCAAGGGCCACCCTTCATGGAGATGATATTCTAGGGGAGTTGATGACTATAAACAGCTAGATAAATGTGCAAGGACATGTAGATTTGTCGTGAGGACGATGCAATAAAATATCTGAATTATAGAATGAGATTGACTTGGTGGTGGTGAGGGTCATGGAGTTTTGGATGAAATAAGATTTGAGTCACAAAGCAAAAGACAGAACAATCCAGATGGAAACCAAAGCACACACGAAGGTCCTGGGGCAGAAATTGGCTCAGCATGTTTGAAATTTGGAAGAAAATGCATTGTTCAGAGAGATGGGAGTGAGGCTGGAAAAGAAGCCGTTTCAGATCAATGAGGGGTTTTGGGCAAAGCTAGGGAGTCTGGGCTTTATTCTAAGTCGATCTGGGAAGTCCATGGGGGACTTAACAGAAGAGCGATGACTGTGTTTTAGGAAGATGATTCTACAGGTTTACCATAAAGAAGTATGGTTGAAGGCAAAGATGCAGGTGTGAAGTTGTTACCATAGCCTGCCTAGGATAGTAGAGAGATAATGTGGGCCTGCCTAGGATAGTAGGATGGAGACAGGAAGACAGCATCAAGATCAATTTGGGGATGGAGACAAGGGAAAGAGTACTGTAATGTATGACCCTGGTGGGATAGAGGAAGAATGATTGCTTGGGGAGAGACTTAGTATAGTCACTGAGAGGCCCCGAGGGGCTATCTCAACGAAGAGTGCCCAGCATAAGGGAGACGCCCAGCATAAGGGAGACGCCCAGCAGATGCATCAAAGCCAAGAACTCTCTGGCTTTGATTTAGAATATCAGTGTACGTGGAAACAGCAGAAGAAAAACAGTTGGGCCAGGAGCTGTGTCATGGTTAGGCAGTTTTCTTGGGGAAAGGGGAAGGACAACAGCCAGACCAACATGCTTCACTAATCTAAATTTCTTCTTCTTTAACCATTCATTTCTCAGAGAACCGGTGTGCTTTTGCCCCACATTTTAACCATTCACTCCTTGGCCAAGTCCCCCACAAAAAAGAATGAAGGCCATGTCTTCTTGATGTCTGGCTTGGGCAACTTCTTAGTTATGTGGTCTTGGAAAAAGATTCTTATCCTTTCGTAATATGAAGGTCGGCGAGTGCATGACACAAGACCTTGGACAGACCCCAAGGGCCTATGATAAACCCAAGGATCAGTGAAAGAAAAATGAGGAAAAGAATGGGCAACTCTGGGGTGGACTGACTGAATCCCTCCACGAGAAGCATACCTGAAGTAACCTAAAGTACCAACAGTGTCAATTACTGTATGAAAATGATCATGGTATACATCACTTCTGCTTCCATCCCCACAATACCTAGTTAAGAGAAAGTGAATAAAAACTTACTTTCTGAGTAACACTTGAACTTGTTTAAAAAAAATTATTGCCTGACAAAATGAAAAGGCAAGAGAGTGGAGCCAAACTTCTGGCATGGTGAGGATGAGGTGCTACCACAGCATTCATTCAGTTTCTCAGAGATGGGACCTGCTTGCTTTATGTGGCTCCTCCCTCAGGCAGGGATTCTGCTGTGTTGGTGGGAACTCATCTCTCAGGCTTTCATGCCAGTAGCTCCAACAAAGAGGAAGCGTGTGGTTCCCAACTTACAACCTTAAATTTGGGGCCAGTTCTCTTTGACATGGCTTGGATTGTGTTCTGATGCATGAAATGTTCCCAGTGACCAGAAGGCAGATTCTGTGAATGGTCCAAGGTCACCCTGGTAGTCAGGGGCTACACTATCTCATCCCTGTGGACAACAGGTGGACAATCTCAGTGGAAAACTGGGGCTGGTATTGCTGGAACATATAATGTGTGTCAGAGAGGCAAAAGTAACAGACTCTGGAGTGTCTCCATGAATTTCTGTTCTCACTCTTGCTCACCAGACAACCCTTGTGTTGTATCTCAATTTACCTACGGATTTCTTGGAGGTGGTTGGAATGGAGAAACATATACTGTAGTCTGACAGTTCTCAGAAAGCAGAAGCAGTGCTTTTCACATTACTGTGGTCACAAACTGAATAGCATGGAAATGTAACCAGGTATAAGAACTTTTGGAATGAAACACTGAGCAGCTTGGCTGTTTTGTGTGTGTGCATGGGGAAAAGTGGTGGCAAATGTCATGGAAGCATTTTTACTTGCTTTTTTCCAAGCAAGTGTTTCTTACATCTTCCAAATGTGTGTCAGTTTCCTTAGAAAACATTGTATCACAGTATCATAGACTGTCAGAGCTACAAAGCAACTTAGAAATCTTTCAGTCCAAACTGATCTGTGTACAGTTAAGAAAACTGAGTCCTGGAGTAGTGAATCTGCAAAGAGGTCTTGAATCTAGCCCTGTGGTTTTATACCTATGAATAGTGGGTTGAGTTTCCTCCTTCCTCCTCGGGCGAGTTTGCTTCATATATAAACTATCTTTTATCTTTTTTCCTATAAAAAGAGTCTGTTTAGTTTCCTGTGGGAAATGATCGTGGCCCAGATTTCATTTCATTTTTCAATTCTTGAGTTTAAAAATCCCTCTAAGAACTGAGGGTTCTTTGGAAGATGATAGATGACATGTTACCCATGAATCTTAGCTCTCTTAGTTCGGCAACGAACTCAGTCCCTGCTGGACTCCATGAACACCAAGGATCCACTGGATCTCTGAGCCCACTTGTGTCAGAAGCATCCCACTCGTGGTGCAGGGAGGAACATCTCTCCTGAATGAGGACTTGCCAGGTTAGATGAGAAACCTGAATAAGGTCCTGATGAAGACCTTGAATGCTGGACTCAGGCTCTAACATTGATGGTGTAACTTCTGCTAAACCTCAAATTCTATTTAAAATGAGCAAATTAATACAAGCTTACCTCAGTAGGTTGTTGACAGGATGAAATAAAACCAGTGCCTAAAAGTCCTGAGCATAGTGCCTGACAGATTATAAGCACTTAGTATGTGGATCAGCTGCCTGCCAGAGAACTTGAAATATTGCTTAACTCAGTCAAGACAGGTGGTGATTCCAAGTGGAGCATGTGCAGTGTAGGTTTGTTGGAGAATTAACTCGGTCCAACTCCCAATCTGTCCATATCTCTTTAGAGTCTCCAAAACATAGACATTCTGCAATTAGTACTGGAACATCCCTTTATTCTATGAAATAGTCTTGGAGACTTGTACATATTCCCCTGAATTCATTGACTATTCCTGATATCTTCTCCCTGAATGCAATAGATTCCTCCTCTGATCAATAGCTCTCACTCAACAAGGATTCAATGAAATAAAGTGCACAAAGCACTTAGCCCACAGTGGCTGGCATATGGTGACTAATCAATAAAATGTTAGCTGCTGATACTAGTCTTATGATCAGTCCTGGAATTATTATCAAGCACCTGGCCATTAGAACAATAATTAATCATGTTTGTCTTATTTTTTTTTCAGGCAGGAGAAATCATTTATTAGGTCAATTCCTTTTTATCCTTCTTTTTAAAGTGAGTTAATGTTAGTTAAAAACCCCAAACTTTTCTCATAGACACCCTACAACCTTCCATTCCCAATCATTTCCTCTTCACTTAACTGGGTTGAAGCTTGAAATAAATCTGAGAGGCCAAAACTTATCCATTAAGGACACTCAATTTCCAGAAAATAAGTTTGATTTTGTCACACAAGTATATGCAGGGCACTTTCCTATCATTTAATTCTCAAAATGACCCACGATAGAAACATGGTACTGTCCCTGTTTTTCAGGCTGGGGTTAAATAGCTTGTCCAGCGCCAAAGAGGAGTAAGTGTTTGCTGCTTGGATGGAAATTTGCTCTGCTGTATCTCCCGGGCCCTCCTGGGCTTTGATGTAAGTTGTCTCTGTCATGGGTCAGCATGGGGTGAGAACACTGTCCATTCTCCAGATTAGCCTGCAGGAAGAGCAGAGACAGTAGCATTCCCAGTGGCTGAGCAAGTGGACCAGGCTATTGGCTGTAGGAGTTTAGTCGTCATCTTTTACCGTTACCCTCAGGGTCCTTCCACTGGCTGAACGCACTCACTGCCTTGTGTTTGTTGGACTCAGTACTTGTTCCTCAGTGTCCTGAGTATGACTGGGACAGAAAGGGCAGGCCAAGAACAGTAGTTTTGATATCAGATATATCGAGACTTGGATCCAGCTATTTCCTAGTTACCTGACCTTGGACAAATAAAAATATTTTTTAAACCTCAATCACTGCATCTATCAAGTAAAGGCAAGGATGTTAGAGGATACTGTTTATATTGTGGGGCAGAGGAAGTGATGTGAGCTGATTTATGTGACGTGCTTGGAATGTAATAAGGCCGAATAAATACAGCAGGCTCTCATCTGTGCCTCATTATTTCAAAAAGGAAAGCCTTGAAGCATGACAGGGGAGTAGGGGGTGTTGAATTCTGCTCGCTGAATCACAGGCCTTCAGTTTTTACTTCTTGTGTGTTCTCGCCATTGCCCTCAGATTCAGTTAGTCCTTAGGTGACAATAATTTCCAGATGTGCATTTGAGGCTCACAAGGCCATGCAACCACCTTGTTAACATTTCTTCTTAGGTGATTCAAACGCATTGCAGATTCAGTACATCCGAAGAAGAATTCATAATTGACTCCCGAACTTGGTCTTCTCTAGGTTGCTCTCTCCCAGTGAACGGCCCCTCCCTCCGGCCAGTTTGCAGGCCAGAAGTCTGGTGCTGTCCTTTAAACACCTTTCCTGATCCAGTTCTTCAAAGTCCCATCACTTCTGCTTCTTCAATAAATGTTGATTCCGTCCATTTCTTGTATGTCCAGCATCATCCTGGTGAGATTGAGCATCATCTCCTGCCTGGCTGCTGCAGTGGTCCCCAAGATGGCTCTACTCCATTTACGGTGGCCTCTTCCAGGTCGGCCAGAGTGACTTTTTAGGTAGGTGACATGGTCCTGTGTTCACACCCCTGCTCTGTTGCCCCCCATGTAGCTCCTTGGGCTTTAGGGTTAAACTATGCTGAAGGACATGACCTGTAAGACCATCATGATCTGTGCCCTGGCTGTCTCAGACTCACGTTATCCCTTGTGTTTTCTTTGCTCAGAGGTGCTGACTGTGGTAGTGACACCGACCTGACGCCTGAGCTAATCAGCTTATAGAGAGGAAAGGTTTATTTTGGCTTATAGTTTCAGAGGTTTTGGTTCGTGGTTGCTTGACTCTGTGTCTTTGTATCTCTGGTGAGGCACAACACGTGGTAGGAAAGCGTGGTGTAGCAAAGCTGTTTACTTCCTGGTGGCTGAGAGGCTGGGGCCCCATATCCTCTTCCAGGGCACCCTCAATGTCTTATCTTCCTTCTACTAGGCCCCACCTCCCACTAGTACTCCAGGTTGGTGACCAAGCCTTTAACAGATGAGCCTTGGGGTACTCTTTTGATCCAAACCATAACCCTGACTCTCTTGTCCTGCATCCCTCTCACCATGCTTCTACCACAGATATTTGGTCCATAGTCATCGCTCTGCCCAGTATGTTCATCCCATCTCTACCTGAATGATACCTACTCCTCCTCCAGGTCTCAGATTAACCCTTGCCTGACCTCCTTAACTAGTTTAAATCCCATGTTATAGGTTCCTGTGTTATTCTGGCCCTCTCCTTAGTAGCACTTGGCACAGTTGTAATTTTACATTTGATTGCATTTTTTTCTATTATGTATGTCTTCCCAGACTAGGGCAGAGTCTCTAGTATTGCTCATCATTTTTTCCCCAGCCCTTAGCACCGTGCCTGGCATAGAAAAGGTGGTTACTGAATGTCCGTGCAATGGAGAAAAATCCTCCTGTAAGACTTGTGTTTCTGTTCTGCAGTCCTGGTTCGTGGGTCTCTAAGGGGCAGTCTGTATATCATTAGCTAAGTTGTCCAGCGATTCACTGTTAGTAAATGTCAAAGTTGGGATTTGAATTAAGGTTTGGTGTATAATAAGCAAACATCTAAAGAGCTAACCCAAAGTCTTACTGCTCAAAGTGTTCCCTTTTGTATTCTGTGCAGCAGAGGAAGAGACAGAGTGGGCGGAGGCCTTGTGCTGGTGTCATCTTCCTCCAGAGCAGTGATCTAGAACTGTGGGTGGCGAGTTGTGGATGAGTAAATGATTCATTGGGAAATGCTGCAGAGTCCTCTGGAAGCCTTCAGAAACTTGTTATTTTTTACTCCTGGCTGGTCATGCATAGGTCTTAGAAAGGAATGATAATGAAACATATTTTCTGCCCTTGTTTGACATCATGTGAGTTTCCATGAAATGTGAACTTCCATAAAGGGAAGAAGTAGAGTTTAAAGAGCTGGGCTATGTCTGATCCCCTCCAGTTTCTTCCACTGACCTAGATTTATGTCCCTACTTGCTTATTAACTTTTGATGAGAAATGTCCTGGGTAAAAAACCTGCATCCATATGTTCCCTTGATTTATCTCTTCTGCATTTTTGCTCCCATTGTCACAAGATCTTTGTCACCTCAGCCATTGGTCCTGATTTGAATATTGGTAATATTTGGGAGAGAACATCTTGTTCTCCCTTAGCTGATTTATGTCTCATCTCAATCTGATTGGATATCCTTATGTAGATGAGTTCAAGAATCTGCAGTGGCTGTTACTCACAGTATCACAATGAAGCTCTTCTCCTTGGTCTTCAAGTCACATCTTAATATCTGTTATGGTTTAAATCTAGATCCCCCCAAAGCCTCATGCAGTCATAAGTGCGGCTTTTGGAAAGTGGCTGGATCCTGGGTGTGTGATACTGGATTATGGGTGTGATAACTAGATTAGTCCACTGATTGGTTTAGCATAGTACTGGGTTATGGGATTACTGAAGTGGGAAGCCCCACTTTGGGTGTGGATGGCACAAATGGGCTTGTAGCCTGGATAAAATATAAAGAGAAGGAAAGCAGGCTTGTTGCCTCCTGCTTACCATGCTATGGACTGTTTCTCCTCTGCTGTGCCTTTCTACTATGCTGCCCTGCTTTGAAGTCAGCCAGCTATGGACAGAAACTTCTACAAATTGTGAGCTAAAATAAATCTTTCCTTCTTTAACTTGTAGGTGTTGAGTATTTTGTCCAGCAATGAGAAAGTAACTACAACAGTGTCTTACCATTTATTTTCATCTACAGGGAATTTTTTCTTCACTATCAATTAAGCAATTACTTAAGTTACATATTGAAAAAATACTTACTGAGCCCTACTCTGTGCTAGGCACTGTATTACACACTGAGATACAGCAGTAGCAAGATAGTCACAGCTCCTTCTCCCATAGACCTATGTTCTATAAAGTGACATAGATGTTTAAGTGACCACATCCCCCACTGCTTGTTTGACTAAAATGGTGATGAGTACTCAAAGAAAGGAGGTGTGTTGCAAGGGAATTAGATGAAACAGGGAAGGCTTCTGAGGGAGGGTAGTGCTAGTGAATAGTCCCTATGTTCATTTCCATGTTATACATAGGTCTGTGCTCTTCCACTTTCTCAGAAAGGTGTCTTTTCTTCCCTCTCTCTACACTAACATTCCTTGTTTCTTTAGTTATAGCTTGTTGGGTGGGTTGGCTGAAAAACATGACAGTTAAATGCTCAGATGCATGAATCAGTTAGAATCTCTTGGCATAGTGTCTTTTTCTGCAAATTATTCACTTTGCTATGCCATAATTTGCTCAACTATACAATACATTCCTCTCAGGGATATTCTATTTAGTACAAGGTTTGCACTTAGTAAGTGTTCAGTTAGTAGTGACCAAGATTATGAACTCCTAGGTTGACTGCCAGAACTGTTATCATTCATTCTTCTCTCCTCTCTTCTTCTCTTTTTGTCTCTGTCTGTCTGCCCATCTGTCTCTGTCTCTCTGCCCCCCCACCCCCATTACTGTACAAACACTATATCCAGGGCCAAATGCTTTAAGTACAGCAGCAAATTAGATGGCCCTACCCCCTTGTTGAGAGATCACCTTTGATCTCAGCTCTATCTCTTTCCCCAGGGGTAGGCCCCAAGGTGGTGGCTTAGCCCTCATTGTCACATATGCTTTAGCGAGGTCGTTCTGCAGTGGACACTCTGCTTGGTGCTCTGGACCTGGGTCCCCACCGGGGTTACCTGCCTCTGCCCAGTTGCCCCTGGGGTTGGGGCTGGTGGCAGCATTTTGCTCCTGTGAGAGTTAACTGATTGCGTTAACTTGGATAAGAAATGCCCAGCTACATTGGCTCAGCTCTGTTGTGAGCGTGGAAGACCATCCTAGGGAGGCTTGTCACCAGAATGGTATGAAGGGAGACAAAGAAGGAGGGCTCGCTTCTGGTTTTTCCGAGGAGCTGCAGTCTTCACCTTCACCTTGGATGTTGTCTCCTGCCTTCCAGTGCAGGCTCCTCAGCTCCAGCACAGAACTCACAGCCTTCCTCTGCAGAGCCTTTGGGCTCTTGATGTGGACTTGCGTGGAACACTACCGTGGGCTCCAGGCCTTTGGCTGGGTCCTTCAGGTCTCCAGGGCACAGATGGCCCTTTTGCACTCTTCCTCCACACACAACTCTGTGGGCCATTACAAGCTAATCATGTACATTCTTATGTATTCGTATACCTTGCATTAAATCTGTTTCTCTAGGAAGCACTGCCTGGTGTACTTCTGGATACCCCTCCCCTCCCCAGACCGTAGGACGACTGACCCATGGCTGTGCTCACAGAAGGCTGGACCCCAGTGACCCCCAAGTTCCCCAGTATTGTCGTCTGTGCCCGATCTGTGATGCCCAGGGGAACGATCATCTGCCGCATGGGGTTTTTACCAAGCAGCTGGAGCTGACTGTAGTGCTCACTCCCCAGGAAGGGCAGCTCTGAGCAGATGTCAGGAGTGCGGGCTGCGGCTTGGGCAGACACACGCTGAGGACACCGCTGTCCTGTCCAAGCCTGCAGCCTGTGCCCCTGTGCTGCCTTCTTGTCCTCTGATGATACAAAGCTTCATGCTGAATCTTCCTTTGTGGCGCAGCACTTTTATAACCTGGCTAGAGACCTGGACAGCGTTGGGTTCCATATGAGAAGCAGCTGTATAGCCGTTTTTTTCTCATGAAGTCTCGGTTGGAGAGTCTGTCTGTCTGTCTATTTATCATCAACCTGAAGGCTGCTCTGAGGGGATGAAGGACTGCCAGAGGCTTGGAGAACTGATAGTGGTTTGTCTGTCCTTGTCCCTCTGCTCTCTTTAACCTTAAGCCTGGATTTGAGGGTCACTTTTGCTAGCTTAGGGCTTGGGGAACCCTCTTGACTTTGGGTTCATCACCCATGGGGATTCATTCCTTGAGCTACACTCTTAACACCTGGTGTGCACCAAGCACTGTGCCCAGAACCCTGGGGCACCATGTGGACATGGCCGACAGCACTGACTCCAGTGAGATGGACACAGAAAATGCAGTGAGTTTTGTTGTCCTCAGAGGTGGGGTGTGGAAGGGTTATAGACCTTGTGCATGAAGGAGCACTCTTCTCCTAGCAGATTAAGCCCATGTGCACAGTGTGTGTGTGTGTAGTTCTTTCCTCTCTAGTCTTACAGCCACCACACAGCTAAATGAGATACTTGGGGACTCTTTGGCTTCAGCCATGTGCGAGAACTGTGTGGCAAGTGTTAGTCTCTCTAGACAGCAGCCTCCCACACAGTCCAAGGGAGCCTGACTCTTAGGAGATGCTGCACAGATTCTCTCTGGCCTTAATTATAGTTACTAATTAAGAACTTATTTATTTAGTATCTGGCTCCTCTCCAACACCAGAAGGAGGAGGATCGAGCCAGTCTTCTTCATTGGCTAAGGCCCATCTTGAAGGTACTGAGTATATGCTCAATAAGTATCTATTGAATAAGTCAATCCAATGATTTGCGATGACCGTGAGATTTAGTGTATGGTTTGGAAAATCATAGCATTCTGCAGATTTGTCAAGTGTATTAGATGGGAATTTAGAGGCCAATGAATAAGTCTCATGTTGTGAATGAGGAAAACAAGGCCCAGAAAGGGGAGATGACTTGGTCATGCCATACAGCAAATCACTGGCCGAGTTCAGGACTTCTCTTGTGTGACATTGGCCTCTTTTTCTGATGCCCCTGGTTGTTTGATACAAGCCAGGAGAAGCTCTCAGAAGTGGTATCTCTTCAACATGCAGGTCTGTGGTTCCGTACTGTGACTTGGGCAAGTGGAAGAGCCACCTGGAGCTTGCGTCCCACTGACTTATTAACAACGGGAATCCTGCGTTTAGTCTGGCCCTCTACACCTACCCGTTTCTGGTATGTGATTGGGAGAGGTGGTCCAAACTTCATTTGTAGAGTGTGTGTCTATGTGACATGCTGCATGGAATGCAGAATTGACATCGGTGTGAATGTTTGTTTAGAGGATGCTAACCCTGTACGGACTGAAGCATGCAGAGGGGACAACTGATGGACAGGACAGGGCAGGACAGGGCAGGATGGGGGACATGAACTAAGGGGAACACAGAGGGTGCCAGACAGCCAGGAAGAAGGAATGGGAAGCTGGGAGTGGTGGTACACACCTGTAATCTCAGCTACTCCAGAGGCTGAGGCAGGAGGATTGCTAGCTCCAAGCCAGCCTGGGTAACCTAGGGAGATGCTGTGTCAAAGTAAAAACTGAAGAGGGGAGGGGACATCCCAGGGTCCAATCTCTAATACAGGGATGGGAGAGGAAGGGTGGGGAGGGAAGGGGGGAGAGAGGGGGGGGGAAAGGGAGAGAGGGAATAGATACAGAGACAGAAATGAAATCTTGGTAAGAAATGAGCTTGGTTTGAAAAGGAGGGTATTGATGAATCAGAAATGACTAGGTTATTTCATTCTTGCCTGCACCACATTGTTACCGAATGCTCCTAGTTGCCTGAGCCCCGTACAGATAGATGCTGGAAGTACGGGGAGAGCAGAGTGATGGAGACCTGCTCTCGTGGAACTTGTAGAGGGGACACAGGTACAGTAGAATGCAAATAAGTGCATTCATGACTAAATACAAACTGAGATCACTGTGCTGAAGGGGTGAAGTGTGGTTCTGCTAGAGCCGACAGTTTCCCAGTTTCCCAGACTCTGCTCAGCGGGCAAGTGCAGGGGGAGTGGTGTGTGTGTGTGTGTGTGTGTGTGTGTGTGTGTGTGTGTGTGTGTGTATGGGGGAGCAGGCTTTCCTGAGCGATTGACATTTGCTACAATCTGCAGGAGCTGAAACTCACTAAATGGTGAGGCAGGAGGAAGAAGGAGAAAGTCCCAGGTCGAGGAAGCGGCATGGTAAATGGTAGCGATAATTCAGCACCGTAAGTAGGCAGGATTTGGAATGTTCCCAATGTGGAGAAATGATCAGTGGGTGAGATGTTAGCTATGCCAAAAATTACTCTGGTGTGATCTCTGCATATTTAATACATGTATTTCAGTATCACACCATGGCTCCTAAGTAGGTATAATTATTATGTGTCAATTAAAAATAAAACTAAAAAGCCACCAGGCAGAAAAAAGCAGGTAGCAGGAATGAGAGGAAGGTGGGCACACTGACCAGAGAGGGAGTGAGGAAGGATTCTCGTGAAAGGAGGCAGGCGCCTCAGGGTGAGAACAGCTGTGAGTTGCAAGTGCTTCTCAGAGGGCCTTGTGCCCGGGACAATACCTGTGAAGCAGATTTCAGGTCTGATGAGACACGCACAAAATAGAAGCTTTTATTGCAGCGTGACAGAACAATTTCCTATCCCTTGAATCTCGTATTTTCCCTCATTTTTCAAGCAATTCATTGCTCTCGTATCTTCTAATGTTCCACAATTTTTCAATGGATTGAGGTCAAGGTGACAGTGTCATTCATTCTGGCATTTTTCTGAAAAGCCACTGAATACTCTGAACAAGGGATGACAGAACTGTGTGCTGAGTCTGGCAAGGGTATCTGTGGCTGGTCTGGGGGAGTGAAATGAGAGGGGCAGAGCAGAGGCCCGGAAGCAGTAGGAGCTGCCCCAGGGGCTCTAGAGATGGGAATTTGCAGCTCTAGCCAGGGAGGTGGCTGCAGGGATGGAGAGATGTGAGTGGATTTGAGACTGGGCGGGATCTGAAACCAAAGCTTAGAATTCTTTGGCAGGAGTCAGGCATAGTGGTGCGTGCCTATAATCACAGCATTCTGGGAGACTAAGGCAGGAGAATCTCAAATTCAAGTCCTATATGGCCCATTTAGCAACTTAATAAGACCACGTCTCAACATTTAAAAAGGGGGTTGTTGTAGTCATGGCTTGCAAGGGAATAGATTTAATACAGGACAGATAATTTTCAGGATTATTTTATAACATTCATCCAGAAAGTCAAATATAAAGGAGTTCAAGAGATCTATCCATGGTGCTAGAGACCTGAAGAATCCAGCCTAGGGCTGGATCCCAAGGCAGTGTCCTGCGCAAGTCCAGCCGGAGGCCTAGAGCCCATGGCAATGTCTCATGCAAATCTTTATTGAAGATCTGTATCTGGAAGGCCCAAAGGCCAGTGGCAGAAGCTAGAAAGCCTGGGCCACCAGGCAGGGTGAAGGCATACCAGGTGCACCAGAAGGTGTACCAGGGGCTGAGGGATCTGCATGGAGCCAGGAAGCAAGGGTCAAGGTGAAGACCAGAGCTCCCTGGAAAAGAACAGCAGCCGTCCTTGGTGACAACAAGGATCTGAGCTCAGACAATGATGATAACAGCTGAGTTTGTATCAGGAAAACCACCGTGGCAAGCTTCTCCCGGAAAACCAATAGCATGCAACCCCTTTCCCCACCCTACACCCTTTTTATGTCATTGTGTAACAATGTTCAGGCCCAGAACCATGCTGACCCAGTTGAGTTGGGCGTTCCCACTCAGGTTGACCATTCATTGGTCTGCCACAGGGGGTGAGGGGTTGGGCTAGGGATGTACCTCAGTGTGAAGGCCCTGGATTTAATCCCCAGTACTGAAAAAGAAATCTTTGCAGGTATTTTTGTCAAGGGAGTTGAAGGAAGACAGAAGAAAGGGCTTTATTTGGAGAGAATTTGGAGAAATTGGAGTCAATTTGCAGCGGGGAGTACACAGGGCTCTCAATTCCCCAGAAAGAAAGTCCCTCATTCCCTCCAGGAGCAGCACAGTGGGGAGAGTTTGTCTGGACTGGAGGTAGAAGTGAGCTACAGCCCCAGGGCCTTTTTCAGGTGTTGGTTGCTGAACCACAAGTGGCATCCAGGAGATGTGACCCTTGATGGTCCTCACAAGCTTTACACGCCCATGCAGCTTCCTTTCTTAATGTATTTAGAGCTTCTGAGGGCTGCTTGGTGAGTGGAGAGCTTCATCAGTTGGCTCTTAAGAGTGGGAAGACCCTGATCCAAGGACCAGGCTGCTCTGAGGGAAGGCTCTGCTACTCCAACTTTGCCAGCAAAACACCATCATTTTGATCCTTTTTTTGGATCCCAGGTGTTATCTAGCTGTGTCAACCAAGTGTCAGAAATGGTTTTCTGAGGGAGAGGAAGATGTGGTGGGGGGATACACCTGAGTGAGTAGAATGGGCTTCCTCTGGGCCCCAGGAGACTGGTGTCTCTGCATCCTTCTCAGTGAAGCCTTGGTTCTTCTGTGGCTTCTGCTGCATTCAGGATGTTTATCAACCACATCACTGCAGTAAATCAAGTTCAGTTCTGGTCATACTCTGCATAGTATCAGTTTGGAAAACAATTCAGACATTTGTGAATTTGATCTCAGGTCCGTTCTGTCGAAGGCAGACCTAAGAGTGAGTCAGAGTCACAGGCCATCTGTAGAACAGAGGGGTGCTGGTCTTACTGGGAGGAGCTGGAGGTGATGGTTTGGGGAAAACTGTGATCCTCTGATCACAATTGTGCTCGTCACAATGCTTTAACTCCTGGCTACTGCTAGAGCTGGCAGCAGATCTTGGCATCATTCACATGAGGCTGGTTTTACAGGCATGCGGAATGCAAGAGTTGTGGGATCTTGGAAAATTCCAGTCCAACTTCAGAGTAAGGTGTGGGAGGCCAGGAACTATGCCCCATACAAGAGCAATGTGTAAAGCTATGAGAATTAGCTAAAGTTGTACTGCAGACTCCAAGGAATTGGAGATGCAAGGAATATGGAATGCCTGCTGAGGAAAGCTGCAGACAGCAAATTCAGTCCAAGACAAAGACCATGTGGGCTGCAGTCTGAAGGCCACAGAGGTGGGAATGCTCAAGCCCATCTCAACACAACCTGCTCCAGGTGCTCGATGTGAAGCGACAGGATTTAATGTTTGCCCTGCTAGTTTTTCATTCATATCCTTTCTGTCCTCCTATCCTTTCCTCTTGGAATTGAAATGTTTACTCTGCCAGTGGTGGTGAACTTATGACATGTATGCCACAGCGGGCTGTTTGTTTCACTGAAAGCTCTAAAAGGTTCACCATCACTGCCCTATGCTATTGTATGTTAGATTTAACTTGCTTTGTTACTTTTAAAGGCCTTACAAATAAGAGTTTGAGTTTCAGAGGAGACTTTGGACTTGAACTTTTGAGCATTGCCGAAATGGTTAAGATTTTGGTGACTTTTGGAGGTGAACTAAATCCATATAGTATAATGAGATGAATATGAATCTCTTAGGGATCAGGGGAAGAATGTTTTGATTCCGATCTACCCCCCCCCCATTTCATTTGTTCAAAAGTAGGGCTTTTGGAAGGTGACTGGGTGATAGAGCACTATAAAGATCAGGGGATTAATCTACTAAGGAGGTCATATCTATACGTGGTATTAGGAATGGTGCCTGGATATGGGTCAGTGGGAGTATGTCTTTGGAGGATATCTCTTTCTCTGGCTCTTCATTTCTCTCTGTTTCCTGGCTTCCATTGGCTAAGCAGTTTCCCTTCACCATGCCTTTCCACCATCTCAGAGTCAGGCGACTGTGGACTGATCCCTTCGAAACGATGAGTCAAAATAACCTCTCCTCTTTAAGTTACACGTGGTGGGTATTTTGCCCAAATAATGGGAAAGTGACTAACACTGAGCTATACTAATTTAATATGGAAAGGACTTGGTGAATATCACATGGTTATTACCAATAGGTGCAAAATAGAACCCAGAATTACAGATTCATTAGTCCATTGGTTTTCTGTTGTGTATTTGAATGAAGCATTAAAATAAGTATTTCTCCTCTTTCTTGGGAAAGATTTAAATAATCTAGTTTCATGGCTGGATTCTGTTAAGTCTGTGCCCTCAAGGGTAACCCTGCTGAACATGCAGAGATGGTCATTCTTGCTTTCAAGTTATTATGCCTTCCATGAAACTGAGCTTAACAGGAATTGTTAAGGGACCAGACCGATACTAATTGTTCTTAGCTTGATTTCCAGCATCACTCTGGAGGTATAGGAAGGATGCTACATGTGTATTCAGCAGTGAATTTGATTTGTAAAAATATTTGATAAACCAAAAAAAATTCATGTATCTGTTGCCTTTGTCTCATTTGGCCTAAGAAGAAACTTTGGAATAATAATGATAATGATAATTTTGGAAAGAGAATAGAAGCTTCTAAGCATATAGTGATAAGATATGGATTAGAAAGAAGTGGGAAGAGGCAAAACCTGGAACTTCTGTCACCTGTTTCATCTGCTTCATGCTCATTATGACTCCTTTCCAGCAAAGGAGAGGAGAAAGAAAATGACATATTGCTTTGCATATTATGGTGAGTGCTTTATAA
Organism: Heterocephalus glaber; assembly: GCF_053883595.1. Classification (NCBI taxonomy): domain Eukaryota; kingdom Metazoa; phylum Chordata; class Mammalia; order Rodentia; family Bathyergidae; genus Heterocephalus; species Heterocephalus glaber. The sequence goes on along the minus strand of NW_028258377.1, from coordinate 36,311,311 downwards.
GCATCATTGTTTTTGTTCTCTGAGCTTGGTGAGTAGATGTTATGCACAACCTAACCCTGTAGGTTAGGGAAAATAATTAATTTGCCCAAAGCCATATAGCTAACACATCTCAGGGCTTGAACTGAAGGCACTTCTTTCCCAAACCTATTTTGGTTTTAAAATCTATACCTATCTGTGATGTGGGTCTCACTTGCATCTCAAGAGCAAGAAATGAAGACCTCTAACTTTGCATATTTTGCTTTGTATGTCGCTGGTTCTTTTTGCAACCTGTAGAAATATCTAATGTCATCTGAATTTTTTTTTAAAAAGTTGCCCATATCCCTTAGAAATTCTCACATGACACTTTCATTATATACACTTACATGTTGATTAGAGAGTGTAATCTTAAAAATTACATAATAGAGCCCTTACAGCCCTTAGGTAACTTAACAAAACTTTATTTATAAAACATATATACTATAAAATTCACCTCTTTTAGGTGTACAATTCAGTAATTATTAATATATTTCCATTGTACAATCATCACCAGAGTTGGATTCCTTAGGTCTCTAGGTTTGTACACTAAAAAGTGGGTCACTTCTATAGAAGATAGAAATGATCATTTGTGGTACAAGAAACTTGAATAAAGATGTAAGAGTGGGTTTAGGATGGTGTGGAGTGGAATGGAGAGCCCCACTGGGCTGGATATATACAATAAGTACAGACAAGAAGTAATACAAGGTAGGGGGCATGACAATGAATGGGTCATCTTTAGAGAGCTGGTATTGTGTGGAGAGGCCACTGAGTGTGGTTCTAGGTGAAGCCAGTGAGGAAGGAAAGAAGGGAAAGTTAAAGACAGTTCTCCCCACTCTCTGTACTACAGAAGGGACCCTGTAGGACCTCTACGCTGCCTGGATGGGAGCCAGGGTCCTCCTCCATGTTGGATTTGCTAGATGGATGATCCATTGCTTCAGTGAGAATATTTTCTCTTGGGTTGCTCATGGCTTTATCTGTGGATGGGTGGGATATCTCCAATAAGAACTCTACTGTTTCTTCCAATTTTGTCACTTGCCCAATTCCAACCCCCTATTTTCTACCTCATGTCCGCACCCCTGCTTATCCCTCTCTCTCTGTTCCTTATGCCTCTGGCATGGAGGTAAAACAGCAGTGGCCAGTTCTCCATGAGGAAAGTTTGGTATTTATCTCATAGTTTTGTGTGAATAAATACTTCGCTGAATAGATTTTTCCCTGCATTGGCTTTTGTCTATTGGCTCTCAAGCCCCAACAGTTAGCTTTGATAGATTCTTCTTTGCTCTCTGGTTTCTGCATTGAATTCTCAGTGCTTTCCTTTCCCTCTTATCGCCTGGAAAGGGCCATAGCCACCCTTGGTGGGACACAGGCCTGGAGAAAGGAGCATTGTCACAATTGTGAACTTCTTTAGCCTCCTCCAGAGGACAGAGTGAGGTAAATGGAAGGCATTGCTACAGTTATTATGTGATACCACATATATTGTGTTTTTATTTTTTCCAAATCATTGCCTGGGGCTCTGATGTGAAATTGGTTTTTACCCTCCTTGCTCTTATTACAGCCTTCGATGTTCTCATTCCATATTTAACTTTTCTGCAATTCAGCACCTGCTCTCATAGCTCACTTCCCTCCCAGGCTTTTAGTGTGAGGCACCTGCATTTAGATCAGCTGAGCTGTGGGGGATCAGGTACCTTCTAGAACTTCCTCTCATGCCAAGACCCCAGATAGACACTCCTCATGCTCTACTTAATATAGGGATTAAGAGCATGGGCTCTGGAACCAGGCTCCAGGTTTGAACTGTAGCTCTGGAGTTACCTGTTGTGTGACTTTAGGCAAGTAACTTAACCTCTCTGGCCTTACTTCCCTCATCTCTAGAGCAGGAGTCACAATAGCAGTGTGCATTATGTAAAAGGTTGTGCCAAGGATTGAGTTAACAACGGCATCTGCATATAATGAGCAGCATGAAAGTATCACCCTTTTTCTTAGCTGTTTGGCTTTATTTCTGTTTTTAGCAAGCTGGGATAGCTTGAGGCCTGGACTCTGCACCAGGTACTGTTGCTCAGTTGCTGTGTGACATCGGTAGGTCACTTCTCCGGAATTCAGCTTCCTCCTCAATTAAATGAGACTACTAGCCTCAGAAGCAGGCTTGCTTGCTGCCTGGGGGAACTCTGAGGATGGGTTACATGACAGGCATGAGTGGGCTTTGTAAGTGTTAAAGAGCTCCGTGGAGCAATGGCGATGGGATGCTTGTTCTGTGAAGGGGTGACATGGTGAAGATCGTTTCTTGTGACAGATGGCTTGCTCTCAGGGATCTAGAGTCCCTCATGGAAACAGTGAGATCTTGATGCCTCTCCATCCTGATTTGTTTGGCACCACTTTAAGATGTCTTCTTTCTGGGGTCTTCTGGGAGGACAGTGGTGGTATACCATGTCAGCATCATGATTTTTGGGTGCAAACAGCAGAAATCAAGGGCTTGTCATTTAAGCAGCAGAGGAGTATATTCAATGGGATTGGGTTGCTCATAGAGGCCTGGGAGCACCAGAGAAACAGGAGGCTATGGAACTGTGGTCAAAGCCACACTGTAGAACTTGTCCAGAGGAGATGCCACGGTGGCCACTGCTGAGTTAATACTGCATCCCGTACTTACAAGGGGCAGAGATGTAGCACGGAACACCCAGAATGGGAACTCCTCATGGTCCAGGAATCTCTTAGTATTGCTACCCTTTGCAAGCTGGCTCTGGTCTCTCCAACTCCTAACTAGCTTGTCTTTGGGGGCAGACACCATTTTTGTCAAGTTCCAGCACCAGAGAGGGAAGGACCATGTTCTTTTGGTTCCCTTTCAGAGAAGACAATCCAGAAAAAAGAAAGTTTCTGGTTGTCTGAGCTTGGAGTCATTGCCCATTCTTGGGCCAATCAGCATAGGCCTTGGTGAGGGAGTATCCTGGTTGGCCCAGCCTGCTTCTTTCTGCCCACCCTTGTAGCTGGAGGCTGGAAAGGAAACCATGACTGGCGGCCCTCGGTGGAAGCACATGGTGCAAGGATATAAAGAGCAGCAGGGGCAACAGGAGGTGGGAAGGACCATAAGGTGTCACCACATGAGCCTAGAAGAGATTTGAATTCTGTCCTCTCATCTCTTTCTGTTTAGTCTGAGCTCTTTCACTAGACCAGAACTTCATTATTCCATGCTAGCCTCATCTTCCTGCTTATGGGGCTATTTGACCACCTTGCCCCTTGCACACAAAGCTTCATTACTTCCAAACTATACTCCAAACTGCTTACAATAAACACTAAAGATTCATTTGTCCTTTTCAAAAAATTTCCAAACAGGAAGAATAAAAGACATTATGAATATATATGCCAAATCTACCTTTGGTAGACTTTTACGTTTGGCTATATTTGCTTAAGACTTTTTTAAATAGTGAAAGATTGCAAATGGATTTAAACCTCTCTTTATAGACCTCTTCTCAATCTTATTTTCTCTTTTTCTTCCCTGACATTTATCAGCACCTTAAATGTGGTAGTTGTCATTTCCACGTATAACTTTATGGATTTTCTGTAGGTTCAAATCTCTAATCAATGTATAGTATTGCTTTGGATATTTTAAATTTTCTAGAAATACTGTCATAGTGTACATATCCTTTTACAGGTGGCTTTTCACATTGAATATTATTCCTGAGATTTATTTACATTGATGTGTGTAGCATTAGTATAGTCATTTTGACCATTATATGGTGTTTTATTTATCCAGCTCTGATTGAAAGAGTCTTATTTTTTCATTTTCTCTGCCACTGTGAGCTCTGTTGCAGTGAGTGTTCTTGTTTTAAACCCTGGGGAGTGGACCTGGAAGTGGAATCACATTAGGGAGAAGAACAAGCAAACAGAGAGCCAGAGCCCAGCAATTCTCTCAGAGGCAGCATGAGATTAAGCCAAGGAAATTTCTGGCATGGCTGGTCAAGCAGCATTTAGCAGCTTGTGAAATAGAACTTTATTTCTTTAATCCCTTGGTGACGGGTGGGAGGAATCTAAGCTCTGACTTCAGCATGACCTGGAATGAATAAAGTAGGCAAGCCCAAACTACTTAGAATATTTACTGATCAGTGCAGATTCCAGTGAGAAGCCGGTGTGGACCAGAGTGGTGTGGCTGCAGCCAGGTCCAGCCCCAACCCCGGCCACTTGGGCCCACAGGCCCCAGCCAAAGGCCTGCCTGGAAAAGAGCTGCACAGGTACACAAGCAACAGCCAGAGGCCACCCCATACCATTGGTAAGTGTGTGCAGATCCCAGCTAGAAGCCTGCTCAGACATCAGTGGCTGGGGTGTACAGCCCCCAGCCAAAGGCCCTCCCAGACAACAGCTATGTAGGAGGGCAGGTCCCAGCCAGAGACACACCTGGATACCATCCTAAGTGTGCACAGGGCCCAGCCAGAACCCTGCCAGGACAAGAGGATATCACAGAGATACAGAAGGCCACCACTCTGCATCCAGGAATTGATGCACTGGCGAGGAGCAGAGAAAAGGCTGCTCAGTGGCTTGCTGAGAATTGAAGACCACTGGGTCAGCAAAAAGTCACTTCAACAAAGGCACAGCAGGCTGCATCTGTTGAAATGAGAAGACATGTAAATAAGTCTCAAAACCAGATTTCCAGATCACCTAAGGCAACCCCAAAGGGCAATGAGATGGGACAATCTGATAAACAACAACCTGGACATCCTGAAATGGCAATGAAAGAGGATCTGGAAAAAATGAAATCAGAAATAATTTCTCAGATAACAACAGAGATTGTGTCCATAGTGCAAGACATGATTAATAAATCTAGAGAGGAGTTGAGGAACATGATGGAATCCCACCATAGGAACAAATGGAATCCATAAAACAGATGCAAACAGATGTCCAGGAGATTAAAAACTCCATTGAAAGTCTGTGTAGCAGAATGAACCAATGTGAGGACAGAATTTCAGATATAGAAGATAAGATTGCAATGAGTGACCAGGAAAAGAAAAATTGCTTTAAAATTGTGAGGGAGCATGAGAAATCAATCCACCAGCTGCTCAACGATGCAAATAAGAATAACATAAGACTGATTGCAGTCAATGAAGAAACAGGAGAGAGCACAGATGGCATAAACAAACTGTTCACAGAAGTAATGGCAGAAAACTTCCCAAGGAGGGGAAAAGAACTTGACATACACATAAGTGAGGCACATAGGACTCAACTAGCCATGATCAAAAAAATCTACACCTAGGCATATAATAGGTAAGGTTCCAGAAACCCAACAGAAGAACAAAATTCTACAAGCAGTTAGAGAAAAGAAACAGATCACATACAAGCAAAGCCCATCAGAATCACAGCAGACTTCTCAACACAAACCTTCAAGGCAAGAAGAGCTTGGACTGATGCATTTCAAGCCCTAAAGGAATACAACCTCAAACCAAGATTGATGTACACTGCGAAACTAAAAAATTGACGGATAAATAAGATACTTTCATGACAAAGAGCACCTCAGGAACTTCATGAATACCAAACCAGCACTCCAAAAAATTTTAAATAATATCCCAGGAAAAGACAATGAGGATCAAAACCCTAGGAAGCCCAGCAGAATGAATCCATCGGGCATGACAAGAAATTAAATGCAAAGGGGGAGAATCCAACAAAAAGAAAGTCATGACACAGACAAGTCAATACATATCAGTTATAACCATCAATGTTAATGGTCTCAACTCACCAAACAAAGCAAATAGACTGGCAGAGTGGGTCAAGAAGCAAGATCCAACAATATGCTGCATACAAGAAACACTTAATTCAAAAAGAAGCTCAGAGACTGAAAGTTAAAGGGTGGAAAACAATACTCCGTGCAACAGGAACATGAAAAAAGGCAGGAGTAGCTATCCTCTTTGCAGACCAAGTGGATTTCAAACCCACACTGATTAAGAGAGACAAAGAAAGACACTACATCCTTGTAAAGGGAACAACCCAAGAGGAAGAGATGACAATCATAAATATATATACACCAAATACTAGTGTGCCCAACTATATAAAAAACAAATACTAGTGGACATGAAAAATCAAATAAGCACTAATAAAATAGTAGTAGGAGACCTCGGTACTCTACTGTCACAAATAGATAGATCAGCTAGACAGAAAATAACAAAATACTAGAACTCAATCAAACTCTTGAACAAATGTACTTAACAGATGTTTACAGAGTGTTCCACCCAACAAAATCAGAATACACATTCTTCTCAGCTGCACATGGGTCATTCTCAAAAATAGACCAGATACTTATTCATAGAACATGTTTAGGTAAGTGCAACGAATTGAAGTTATCCCCTGTATATTATCAGACCATAGTGTGATGAATTGGAGATCAATAGCAAAAGAAACCACAAGAATTTCATAAACACATGGAAATTGAACAACACACTTCTGAATAACCAATGGGTCACAGAGGAAATTAAAAAAGAAATCACAAAGTTGCTACTATTAAATGACAATGTCAATACAACATATTGGATTTTATGGGACACAACAAAAGCAGTCTTATGAGAGAAATTCATAGCAGTGAATACTCATATTCAGAAAACAGAGCAAGCTCAAATAACCTGATGCTGAACCTCAAGCTTCTAGAAAAAGAAGAACAGGACAAACCAAAAGCTTATACAAGGGAGGAAATTATAAAGATCAGAGGAGAAATCAATGCAATGGAGACTAAGAGAATGATACAAAAAAATCAATGAAGCCAAGAGTTGGTTCTTCGAAAGAATCAACAGAATTGACAAACCCTTAGCCAACCTTGTCAGAAAAGGAAAGAAAAGGCCCAAATCCATGCAATTAGGAATGAAAAGGGTGAAATGACAACAGACCCAGCAGAAATCTAGAGGATCATTAATTTCTACTTTGAGAACCTATATGCCAATAAGATGGAAAACACAGAAGAAATGGACAGATTCCTAGATATGTATGAAGTACCAAAGTTGATCAAAGAAGACCTAAAATTTCTAAACAACCCAATATCAATGAAATTGAAAACATAATTAAAAACTAATCAACTAAGAAAAGTCCAAGTTCTGATGGCTTCACTGCTGAATTCTACAAGACATTTAGAGAGGAACTGCTGCCACTACTGTTTAAATTCTTCAATGAAATTGAAAGGGAAGGAATACTCCCAAATTCATTCCTGGAAGCAAGCATCACCTTGATCCCCAAAGCAGAAAAAGACCTAACCAAAAAAGAGGACTATAGGCCAAACTCACTAATGAACATAGATGCAAAAATCCTTACTAAGATACTGGCAAATAGAATGCAGAAGACCATCAAGAAGATCATAAACCCAAACAAAGTGGGATTCATCCCAGGGATGCAGGGATGGTTCAACATATGCAAATCAATCAATGTAATACACTATATTAATAGAGCCCAGGACAAAAACCACACGATCATCTCAATAGATGCAGAAAAAGCATTCGACAAAATACAACACATATTCATGATGAAAACCCTACAAAAAAAATGGAATAGAGGTCTCTACCTCAACCTGATAAAAACCATCAATGAAGCAGCCAATATCACACTAAAATCAAGAACAAGACAAAGACGTCCACTCTCACCACTCCTGTTCACTGTAGTTTTGGAAACATTAGCCACAGCAATTAGAAAAGAGAAAGAATTCAAAGGAATAAAGGTAGGAAATGAAGAAGTCAAATTGTCATTATTTGTAGATGACATGATACTCTACATAGAAGACCCCAAGAACTCCACAAAAAGTCTTCTTAATAGCCAAATTCAGTAATGTAGCTGGATACAAGGTCAACACACACAAATCAATAGCTTTCCTGTACACAAACAACAGACTCCTTGAAAAAGGAACCGGAGAAACAACTCCTTTCACAACAGCATCCAAAAAACTGAAATACATAGGAATCATCCTAACGAAAGAAATCAAAGACCTCTACTCTGAAAACTATAGCACTCTGAAAAAAGAGATCGAAGAGGATATCAGAAAATGGAAAGATGTCCCTCGCTCCTGGGTAGGAAGAACTCATAGCAAAAAATGGTCATACTTCCAAAACTGCTACATAGATTCAATGCAATCCCAATTGAAATCCCAGCAGCATACTTCACGGACCTTGAGAAAACTATCCAAAAATTCATTTGGAACAAGAAGAGATCTAGAATAGCAAAAGCAATTGTAGGCAACAAAGACAAGGTAGGGGGTATCAAATTCCCAACTTGAAATATACTACAGAACTACTGTGATAAAAACACCATGGTACTGGCAAAGAAACAGACCGAAGGATCAGTGGAACTGATTTTACAACTCCAGACACACTCAGCCACCTCATCTTTGACAAAGGAGCCAAACACCTTCACTGGAGGAAAAACAGCCTCTTTAATAAATGGTGCTGGAAAAATTAGGTTTCAACTTGCTGAAGATTAAAACTAGACCTATATCTCTTACCATGCACTAAACTAAAATCGAAATGGATTAAAGATCTAAGTATTAAAACAGATCCACTAAACCAGCTGGAAGAGACATTATGTAGAATTCTTTAAGACATTTGGCATAGAAAAAGATTTCATGAACAAAACCTCAGTTGCACGTGAACTAGTATAAGGAATCAACAAGTAGGATCTCTTCCTGTTAAAAAGCGTCTGCACACCAAGAGAACCCACCAACAGTGTGAAGAGACAACCCACAATGTGGGAAAAAATCTTCACCTGCTGTTGCTCAGACAAAGGTCTACTATCTAGAATCTATAAAAAACTTAAAAAAATCAGACCTCCCAAATTTAAAGACCCAATCCAAAAATGGGCATCTGAAATGAACAGACATTTCTCAGACAAAGTAGGAATAGCAAACATATGAAACAATGTTCAACATCTTTGGTCTTTAGAGAGATGCAAATGAAAGCAAATGAAAACAATACTGAGATTCCACCTCACTCCAGAAAGAATGGCTGCTATCATGAAATCAACCAATAACAAATGTTGGTATGGGTGTTGGGGAAAAGGAACCCTGCTTCACTGCTGGTGGGAGTGTAGACTGGTGCAACCACTATGGAAATCAGTATGGAGACATCACAAAGGAGTAGGATTGGAAGTCCCACTTGACCCAGCTATACCCCTGCTGGGTATCTTCCCAAAAGAATTAAAAGAATCATACCAGAGTGATATATGTGCACCCATGTTCATAGCAGCACAGTTTGTGATAGCTAAAACTTGGAAGCAGCCCAATTGCCCATCAACTGGAGACTGGTTAAAGGAAATGTGTTTTTTTTTCTAAAATGGAGTACTACTCAGCCATAAAAAATGAGAAATTAGAGACATTTATAGCTAAATGGATGCACATTGAGGTGATACTCTTAAGTGAAATAAATAGGACACACATGTGTAAATACTGAATAGTTTCTCTAGTGTGAGAAACTGAAGGTGTAAATAAGGACTAAAAGGTATAATAGATAATGTGAGATAAGAAAAGGGGCAAAGGGGAAGGGGAAGTGGAAGGGGAAGGGGAAGTGGGAGGGGTAGGGGAAAGGGAAGAAGGGAATGGAATTAATATAAGAAAATGAAAAAATGGAAACAAAGTCTTTGTAAATAGGGAGGGATGGAGGGGTTGAAGGGAGGGCAGGGGAAGGGGGAAAAATAAGAATCTAGATATATTATGGAAAGGTACCAATCTCCAATGATGAATGTCATCATAGTGTATACCTGAAATATGCCAATAAAATTAATTAAAAAATAAAAGTAAACGTGCTTTAAAGACATAAAAGAAGCATATTTACTGATCACAAGGATGGATATTCTGAATGACAGCACTTTGGCAAGTGTGTCTTTGCTCCCTTTTTCCCCCTTTGAGTCACAATATACACCTGTAGCATTTACTGTGCTTAGAATAAATGGAGTAGTGAGGAATAGAATTCCATTTGGAATAAGAGAGAGAGCCACGTTTGGGTCTCTGGTTCCACCACTTCCCTGCTGAGTAGCAGGTAGTTGCTTACCTTCTGCAAACCTCAATTTCCTTATCTGTGAGGTGAGTGTCACTGGCGTCCTTCACGTCAGCCTCAGTGTACACACTGTCCTGACTTATTTGGGCTGGGATGGAGCCAGGACCCTGGGGGCATTCATGCTCTTTCTCCTTGACTCATTTCTTATTGGCTTGGGAAACCTCTGAGTCCTTTTGTTCCTTCCCTTCCCAGGACTCACTTGTTCAGCTGTGTATTCGAGCTGCCTGTGAAGCCTGAGTCTTGAGACTCTGAGTGTGACCAGATTCTCAGCTTACAGTTGGGTGTCTTCTCCTTGGTGGGCTGGAGGCTGACTTCTAGCTGCCCTCATGTGGACTTCGAGTTTCCAGGAACCCACATCACATGCTTACATCATGACCCGCGCATTGGCAGCTGTGCATGTGATGTCTTTACTCTAAAACCTGGCTAGTAAAGCGAGCCCTGTGTGTGTTTGTGCTGAAGTTGTGTGAAGGAGTTGAGAGCACATGGTGAAGCCCGAAAGACTCACTTTCAGAGTCCCCACTTCCTTATTTTTAAAAAGATGATAATAATAAAACTTTTCTCTTGCGGTTATTATAAAGAGAATAAATGTGGTAAGAGTGAAGTGTTTAGCTAATTGTCCAGCTTAGAGTCAGCTCTCAAATTATAAGTAAACACGCTGTGGTATGTTGAAGGCTCAGTGTAGAAGCAAGAGAACAACAGTGATGGAGAGTTCGGGTTGTGCAACCAGAGGGCCTGGGTTTAAACTCTGGGCCTGAACTTCAAAGCCGTACCTATGCCCAGATCATCTAGCCTCTTCATGCTTGTGTTCACTCTCCTCCAGAAGAGATTTCGATAATGCTGAGCTCAATCTATTACCGTGAGAAATAATGCAGTGGGAATAGTTCCTGACACACAGGACGTGTTCAGTAAATGTAGTTGTTACCATTATTTTAGTTATGATTTTTATTATACTTGGGTGTATGTAAATGTATAGGTGTGTATGCCCTGAACTCAGGTTTCAAAACTACTGGAAATCAATGGCAAAAGAAAGGACAGAAACTACACAAACACATGGTGATTGAATAATACACTTCTGAGCAATTGGTGTGTCACTGAAGAAATCAAGGGTAGGAATTTAAAAATTTCTAGAATCAAGCAATAATGGAAACACAACTGATCAGAATGTATGGGGCACAATGAAAGCAGTTCTAAGAGGTACTTTTTTTTTTTGATACTGGGGCTCAAACTCAGGACCTTACACTTTCAAGGTAGGTGTGGTGCCACTGAGCTAAATCCCCAGCCCCCTAAGAAGTACTTTTATAGCTATAAACATCTATTTATTTGAGAATTCCCAAATAAATAATGTAATGATACATCTCAAGTTCTTAGAAAAACAAGAACAAGTGAAACACCAAACCAGGAGAAAGAAATAATAAAGATCAGAGTGGTACTCAATGAAACAGAGACTAACAGAACATTGCAAAGGACCAATAAATCCAAGTGTTCATTCTCTAAAAAGATAAAAAAGATTGGTAAACTCTTAAACTCCCCCCACAAGAAAGATAGAGAAGACCCAAATCACTAACATTAGAGATGAGAAAGGTGAAATTACAATAGGCACCACTGAAACCCAGAGGATTATTAGAAAGTATTTGGAAAACATATATTCCAATATATTGGAGAATCTAGAAGAAATGGGTAAATGCCTAGACACATATGATCTAGCAACACTGAATCATGAAGATATGAAAAAACAGAACAAATCAGTAGTAATCAACGAGATTGAAGCAGTAATAAAACTCTCTCAACTGAAAAATATAACTTTATTTTCCTAAAACTGAGTCTACTTTCTTTCTGGATCTCCATTCTACCACAAGCTGAAAACATGCTCTAGCCTGTTCCAGGAAGACTCAGTCATTGAGTTATTTGGGTCTTTCAGGTGTAAATTTGGGGAACTGCACACTCTCTCTTCTTTTCCTCCCTTCTTTGCAGTCAGTACTGTAAGGTAGTGGTGTCCTCAGGTGCCCTGACCCAGGCTGTGGTCCCAGGCTGGGCTATCTCATGGTTCCCCCAGTTCTACCCTCCTTGTGGCCTTTTTGTCTGCTGCCCTCGGAAGGGTAGAGAGGTTGAAATGAGGTGTTTGTCACTCTCCGAGATCCTAAAGAGAAATCTTGAAGTGGGAGAAGAATGGTTAGGATGGAGGAACAAACTTGTTGTCAGTATCTCTCCTTTTTCTCCAACTCTTCTTTCTGTTTTGCACTTGGAGAACTTTATAACTGAGTACCAGTTGGAGGGGATGTGTTTGCACACGCATGCTGATTTAACTTTTCCCTGGCCTTCCTTGTTCATGCTTCAAACAAGGCTGAAAGTGCAGAGATGTTGCTGTCTTCTCCCTGAGCTGTTGGTGCTGCTTCTCCTCCTCGGGACAGCTTTGACTTTGGATGTTTTGACCCTGTTAACAGAGGAGTAGTTGAGTAACTTCCTGTTAAGTCTTCCAGGTAGAAAAGAATGCACCTAAAGGTGAGCCTATGATTCGTCGTTTCTCTCCTGGCAAGTGAGTTATCTGGAGTAGCAGTAGCAACTCTGTGTTGATGGGGAACATGGCCAGGGTCCTGTGCCTTCCTCTACCCTGACCTGCTAGGTGTCCCACCTCATTCCCCTGGGGACTGGGTGAGCCCCCTGCTGGTGGAGTTGTACGGTCACTGAATACTGGACTCTTAAATCACTTTGTTGCAGAAAAGCATTGGTCATGATGTATTTTCTCTCCTTTGGTCTCATTCAGTCCCAAATTTGTCTCTGTCCTACTTGAACAAGGTACTGAGGGCCTATCACATGGTGCACATGGAAAGTTATGAATTATATAAACCTGTTAATAATGATGGATGTATATCTTGTGTGGTGAAAGGCCTCTAAGAGTCCTCTGGAGCTTGGGGAGCAGTGGGACTCCTAGTGCCTATCTTCATAGCACTCTGACTCACAGGAGGGACTCCAGTGACTCAGCCACACCTACTGACCCTTCTGTGTGACCCAGAACGAAACTCAGGGTGAGGCTGTCTTCATTTCATGGGATGCCAGCCTGCAGTTTTCTTTCACTCTGGGTTTGTTGGCTCACGCCCCTGAGATGGCAGAAGGCCATTGTTTTTGTGTGAGGATTAATTAGAATGGATTCCTTTGACTCGGGATGCCAGTAAAGCCTGTGGTCCTCAGCTATTGATTTAGAATGCTGAGCAGGAAAGTTTGAGTCCCAGAACAGGGCTTGAGAAAGTTGTGGTGACAGGCATTTTGATGCCCACGAGGTTAATTTTGGCAAACTGGAAGAGAATAAGAATGAATAAGGAGATTTGAGGGCTACCATGGAGAAGTGACCTGATACCAGGGCCACTGTGATTCAGTGAACGAGGAGAGAATCTCATTTCTCATGAACGATGTGGCTGGGGAATTGAAAGGGACATTTGTGAACTTTGGAGGCCAACATGATTGTGAGCACATTAATAGCTAGATATCTGAGACGTTTGTTCTTATGTAGATAATTGAGTTCTGAGGAGAGAGGTCAGCGGTCCTTCAACTTCCCATCGTCTGAGAGTCTAAATTATGATAGTTCTAACTCGTATCCCCCAGATGACCTCTCAGTTTAATTCAATTCAACAAACATTTATTAACACTGTGATAGCACGGGGAGCGTGTGGGGCATAAAGAAGCAAAGTGCGTGTTCAGTGTCCTTAAGGAGATTGTCATGCCTGAGGTAAACATTTCCACGTAGAGTTAGAATCAGGAATGTAATAGGACTTGTGTGGATGCAGGCAGCAAAAGGAGATATTTTAACTTTGTTGTTTTATTAGTACATATTTGTCATACATAATGATCACATTTGTCACTGGGAATTTGTATCTGCACATAATATATCTTAATTCTTTTTTCTTATTTCCCTACCCTCCCTTCAACCCTTCTTCCCTTCTTCATTTACAAAAGTGTTTTCTATTTTTCTCCTTCCATTCTCTTTCCTTTTCTTTTCCTTTCCTTCTCCCTCCCTCTCCCTTGTTCCTCTCCCTGTATGAACATGTTCTTCTTATTTCCCAGTATCTGTTCTCCATTATGCTCCTTATTTACCCTTTGAGTTTCTCACACAAGAGAATCAATGCAAATTTTAACTTGTGTGTCCAATTTATTACACTTAAGATTATGGTCTCAGGGGCTGGGGATTTAGCTCAGTGGCTCCCCTGCCTGCCTCGCAAGCAGAAAGACCCGAGTTTGATCCCCAGTACCAAAAAAAAAAAAAAGATTATGGTTTCAAAGTGCATCCATTTTCCTACAAATGATTCAAGTTTATCCTTCTTTATTGGCAGAGTATACTCCATTGTATATAAATACCATGTTTTCTTTATTCATTCATCTTTTGATGGGTATATGGGCTGTTTCCAAGATTTAGCTATTATAAATTGTGCTGCTATAAACATGGCTATGTATATATCACTGTGATATGATGCTTTTCACTCTTTCGGGAAGATACCTAGAAGAGGAACATCTGAGTCAGATGGAACCTCTAGTTTCAGTTTTTTGAGGAATCTCTGTACTGATTTCCATAGTGGTTGCACCAGTCTACACTCCCACCAGCAGTGGAGAAGGGTTCCTCTTTCCCCACACCCCCACCAGCATTTGTTATTGGTTGATTTCTTGATAACAGCCATTCTTTCTGGTATGAGATGGAATCTCAGCATTGTCTTAATTTGCATTTCTCAAATGACCAGAGGTATTGAGCATTTTTTCATGTGTTTATTTGCTGTTTGTACTTCTTCATCTGAGAAATATCTATGCATTTTAGATGCCCATTTTTGGGTGGGGTCTTTAAAGTTGGGGGTGTGTGATTTTTTTGTGTGTTCTTTATACATCTAGATGTTAGTCCTTTGAGGAGTAGCTGGTAAAATATTTTTCCTGTTCTGTGGCTTGTCTCTTCACTCTTGACTATGAGGTGAAGGAGAGTTTTCATGACGGGTGACTTTAGACCTTATTTTTGGATAGTGTGGCATTTGGCAAGGAGTTCTAGATAGAGGAATCATGAGGAAGGTGTACATAGGACTTCTTTGGATACTTCTGTGACTGGAGCTTAGATATATGGAATAAAATAAGGCTCAAAATATAGGTTATTAAAAAATAGGTTATAGCCAAAACATGGAGGAACTGAGGAGCAGGCTACAGAGTCGGGATTTTGTACATAGCGAAGAGGTACTGAATGCCTTTGAGCACCGCGATCAGTCAATGATTCAGGAAATGTAAGCCCTGCATCTTGAGTGGATGGGGTTAGAGTAGCAGGCCAGGGGTTAAAATGCCAGGGGAGAAGTTCAATAGGAGAAAGAAGAATGATAGGGAGGGAGGACAATGAGGAGAGTGAGGAGTTATATTCTCAAACCCTGGCTCTCTGCTCAGTAGAGTGGGAACCTGTTACTATTGTCACTAGCGTTTGAGGACCATCGGCCTTTGGAGTGGAAGGAAAGAATAGATCTAGAGTGTCTCTTCGTTTTGTGGCCTGAATATCACGTTTCTTTCTTAATTTTTCTCTTTCTCCTGCACCCCGCCCTCCGAGAGCTGGTGGCTATAAACAGAGTTTGTGGGACTTTAGGATGTACTGCCGAGAGGCCACTGTATAGGTAGGGCATTAACAAGGCGGTACACACCTGAGCAGAGGCCGTGGTGAGGAGCTGCAGGACAGCCCAAGTGGGGCAGGAGGCCAGCGGCAGAGTAGCAGGAGGCTCCACGTTGACTGAAGGACGAGCATGGGCATAACCTCCCTGTCCCTGACCCCTGGACCCCATTCTCTTATTCAGTGAGATCTTCTTGGCCACAGGTATATTTGAGAAGATGAAGAGATCATGCTTCCTTTTTAGCATGTAAATTATTCTAAATGTAAGGAAAAAGAAACGATTACAACCTTTGTTGGGTGCAGTGTGATGGAGCCAGTTGAGGGGTGATGCTGGAGCCGGACAGCCTCGGTCTGAGTCTGAGTCTTGTCTGCCTTGCTTTCAAGCTAGGCGATGACAGTGACCTTGCTCCCTCATGCCTTGATTTTCTCCTCAGCAACATGGACACGATCATAGTCAGATACGTCCCAATGCAGACTGAAATAACACAGTGTGGAGGGTAAAGTGAATGTTTAAATCTTAAAAATTATTACAGTAAAATGCACATTGCCATTGATCTTTCTCGAAATATTCCCTCCCCTTTGCTTTGAAGACACTTATCCCGTTGTTCTTGCCACTTTGTGAAGCAGTCGTGGAAACCTTCTTTCATGTCTTTATGAGACGTGATCAAATATATGGTAAATGCTACTGCCAAGTGCTGTCCAATGGAAAGGCGAGCTCATCAAAACAGTATGGTGTGTCCTTATCCACTTGTCACCAGATCAGGTGCCATGTGACTTCCAGCTCTTCCCCAAGGTCAGAATGATCACTATAGGTAAACATTTTGAATTGATTCAGGACATCAAGGCACCGTGACAGCACAACTAAAGACGCAAAAAAGGACTTTCAGAACTGCTTCAGAAAATAGCAAGAAAGATGAGACGAGTGTGTTTAAAGCAAGGGGGAATATTTTGAGAGGGATTCACAGCAGTGTGTCTTTTACTGTAGCAATTTAAAAATGTAAATACACACCGGGTTTTTCTGTCATACCTCGTAAGTGCTGAACAAATATTTGTAGTAACGATGACGCCATCATTCTGCCACTAGGAGTATGTGAATGCTCCTAGGGTACCTTCGGCCCAGAAAAATTACCCTGCTCCCTCTTTCCTCCTAGCTCCTTCCCCAAGTCACATTCAAAGCTGGACTCTTGTTGAAGCAGAGAACTTCATAGCTGTTCTTCATGAAAGACCTATAGGGATCAGGTCAGTACTCATTTGTGCTTCAGGACTGACCGGAAGTCTTCTTACGTCTTGATGGCAGGAAATGTTCTGCCTCTCTAGCTAGCCCAGTCCATGAGTAGATAGCTTTAGTAGCTGAAGCCCAAAGCTATTTTCTAAGATGTTTGTATGTATGTGTGTGTACCATGCGTGCATTAAACACACCCAAAAGAATCACCTCCACGATTATTTCTTTAGTACTGTATTTCCCTGAACACAAGAAGTGAGACCTTCATAAATCATTGACTGTTCAGGAGAGAACAGTGATAGAAAAAATAGTAAGATAAACACTCAAGATTTAGAAATGTAGGCGAAGAAGTAAAATCAATTGAGAACAGCAACCACATTCATAATGAACTTTTTTTTCTTTTGTTGGCTGAGGGGATTTCTAAGTGCAGTGAGAAAAAATGGCATTTAAGAAGAAAGAAGGTTTTGAATTAGACATTCAGGAGCTTTCTTCCTGGATGTGATCCAAGAAAGCCCGGGTTTTTCCTGGATGCTCCCACGTCTTCCCTGGACGGACCAGGCTCTCTCTGGTCTGCAGGTAGAGAAGAGTTAGAGAAATCTTGGGAGTGCTTTCCTTGCAGGAATTTACTAACTTCAGGAAGGGAAGGAAGGAGGGAAGGGGGGAGTGTTAAAATTCACTCTGTTAAGGAGAGTTTTAGGAGACAGCCCGGCATCTCAGGACGGCTTACACCCTGTCGGACTTCCTGACAGCTGGGGTGTGTGGCCAGGTGGGATTTCTCGGCTCTGGGAGGTGGCCCAGGAGGCCTCTGTTGGTTTCTACATCACCTGGGTTAGCAGCAGCGTCACCCGCTATGTGTCGTGAGAATGCTTTAGTGATAAGAATAGTAGCAATGCAGTAAAAACCTTGGATGGCTCAAATGCCCTGGGAAATAAAGCTTTTCGGATAGTGGAATTTTCCATAAAGCTGAGGATTTTTCCATTTGAATAGAGACTCTTACCTTTGTATTTTGGATAGCCTGAATCAATATTACATTTCTTGTTTGGTTGGAGATGAGAAGTGAATGATAGTTATTATTCTGTCCCATGAATGTAACAGTTCTCTAGAGGGGTTAAGGAACGTACTGTTTGCCCCAAAACTAAAAGCTGAAGGCTTTGTGTTTGTTTAGCTTTTCTGCCTGCTTTTTAGTTTTTCTGAGCTCATTTGCTGCAAAGCATCTCCATCTCTCACTTCTTGATGACATCAATACATCTGCTCTAACAGTCTCTATTTAAAAAAATCTCCCTCTCATTTCCATTTCAAATGTTAGCTACTATTTATCTTCCACGTCTCTGCCAAGTAACTACTGTAAGGTCATTACAAAGATAAGTTCAATATTTGTATTAATTTCTTCCATAATGAAGTATTGAGCACCTACTGTGTGCTGGTGACACTGTAACTCCTGCAGATTCAGTGGTGAAAAACTGAGATGAAATACTTCATGTATTATCAGTCGGGCCACTGATTCTGAAAGGGTTCATTTGCCTGACCCTTTGTATGGGTCTCCTCTTCCATCTCTGCATTCCAGCCGCGGGATCCTCACCCTGGGGCTGGTCTCAGAACCCCCTGGAGGGCTTGTGAAGCATACATACCTGGCTCCACGCCTCTACCTTCTGGTTCTTGGGCGAGACCTGACAATGTCCACGTTTAGTGACTCCCCACGGGGAGGGACCCTGATTTGGATGGTTGGGGACCAATCTTGGAGCAAAAGGATCTTCTTCAGCTATGTGGCCTTCCCTCTGTCCTTCAAATGCCAGTCTGGTTTCTTTCTACTTCAGAGTATTTGCATCACGACAGGTGTAGAGGCCATGTCCCCTGTCTGATCTTGGCCTGGCCACCTCTTGTCATCCTTTCCCCAGGGAGGCCTCCCGAGCATCCTTGCTAATGTTTCTCAGATACTCAGTTCCATATCATTTGGTTTTGTTCCTTTTGTAGGCTTTTTCCCTTTTCTGAAATTATTTTTCTAGGATTGTCACAAGGGTAGTTGTGACTGATGAACAGATGCCAACAAACTCAGGTGAAAGACACGTTTCCTTAATGTCCTTAAAAGAAGTAGCAACTCGAGTGCATGAAGCCAGCTACATAAAGCAGGGAAGGTGGTATTTGTTTGTATCCAAGCCCAGCCCTTGTGCTTTTGCATCTGGTCGTGTCAGTGACTGAGCCGAGGGTCCTCTGTGTCCCCTGAGCAGCTCCGACACATCCACTCTTGGGGCCTTTGCAAGCTGCAGTCTCCTTTGCACTGATGTGCAGACTCAGTTTGCTGCAAGGCCGGTTTCCCAAGTGAATCATATTCCAGGCAGGATGAATTTAAGACTCTTGGGTTTATTCACCTGGTCCATCTGATTTTACACAATAACCATCTCTCTCCCCGCTAGCGTGTAGCTCTCTGGAAGCGGGACGTGCAGGTCAAGTTTATCAGGCAGTACTGGGTGGAGAAGAGACACAGTGTAAACGAGCTTCCTCCCCCTTCCCTGTCTAATGGGGAGCTGAGGATGTGTCTCTTGATTGTAATTTAATTCGTTCAGGGAGCTGAACAGACACGTTCTCCAGGAAAGACTCTTCTGTTAGCCTGCAGCTCATTTCAGAGAGTGCCACAGACGGAAAGAGGCAAACAGGAGGAGAGGAGTCATCCGCCTCCTCATCCTAATGTGGCAAACAGCTCCTGGGCAAGAGGCTGTCTCTTCATGCTCAGCTTCTTGCTCTTTCCTCTGCTCTCCTGTCACTTTGACTTCAGAGCCACAATAACAAACCTATTAAAGCCATAAGATGCCAGGAGGGAAAGTGAGGCCAGGCAGCACCAGCCACATGCCTCAACCCAGAGCCTGCAGGCTGTTGAATAAGGGATGAAAGTTTAATTGCAGCTTTCCCACCTTGGCGTGGATAGACGTAGCTGTTCTTTTATTTTTATGTTCTCTATTAGATTCACAAATTATTTTGATGATAGCATTGGCAAAGATGTAGACTAATTAAGGAATGGCTATTCTTCGGGGTTCTCATTCTTCCTCTTTGCTCTTTATTTTCACCGTGTCTCTAGCCAGAGGAGAAGCTCATTGAAGACAGGGCCCACATTGTGCTCTGCTTACCTGATGAGTCTTTTTCCCTCCCAGAAATGCTCGGGGTCAGTGTACCACATGTGCCTGAAAACTCTCATGGGAACGAATTGTTCATTTCTTTTCCTAACTGCTTCTCTTTGCTCTGTGTTGGGTGGGACAATCTGGGGTGATAATAAAGGAATGCTGGCTTGTTTTTCTCACTTTTCTTAAGAGCAGCTGCCAGGTCAGTGCCTGCAATACGGTGCTTTGCTCATTTATTCACACCTGTCTATTGAAAACTCTCCTAGGTGGCAGGCTCTTTTGCTGGGCATGGAGAAGGTAATGGTGATCAGGACAGACTTGGCCTTTACTCTCTATGTTCTCCACGTTCGAATAGGGAAGCCGACAAAATTTGTTGGCGTGTTAGCTAACAAATAATTACAAAGTGCAATAAAAATTATAAGAAAAAAAGCTGACAAAGATACTGGATAATGGGAGAAAGGAGCTCTTTTCCTTGGGATGGTCAGGGAAGGATTCCCCGAGAGTTAATTTAAGACTTAAAAACTGAGACTCAGCCAGATAGGTTAAAGCATAGGAGGATAAACCCATGTCCTGAAGTAAGCAGACCTGTTGGAGGAGTTAAAAGAAGCCTAGTATGAGGGAGAGAGAAAATGAGATGAATCTAATGCAGAGGACAAGATCTTGAATGTTCCTTTTATTTAAACCCAGTGTAAAAGTGAAATGCTTGCACAGAACTACTGATTCAACAGGCACAGCATGTAGGGCTCTTTTGATAGGAGGAATAGAAACCTATCTTAAATCAACAAAGCAGAAGTTAATGGTTCCTCTACTTGTGAGTCAAAGGGTGGAATTAGCTTCAGACTTGGTTGAGCCTAGCAGTTAAAAGGATGCCATTCATTAAACTCCCTCTCTCTTTTTAAAAATTCTTCTTATTAGGATAAGCTTAAGACAGTTTTGGCTAAATGGATGGACCTTGAGACCATACTCTTAAGTGAAATAAATTGGACACGCATGTTTAAATACCACATTGTTTCTCTGGTGTGAAAAACTAAAAGTGGAAATTAAGGACCAAAATGTATAATAGATAATGTGACATGGGAAGAAAATGTTCAAATGGGAAGGGGAACAAGGGAGAGGGGCGGAGAAGGTATAAGGAAAAAAAGAATAGAAGGAAAAAATGTAGACAAAGCATTTGTAAATATGGAGAGGAAGAGGGGTTGATGGTGGTGGTGGGAGGAATGGGGAAAAAAGAGAAGCAAGATATATCATGTACAGATACAAATTCCCTGTGGTGAGTGTTATCACTATGTATCTCTAAAATGCACCAATAAATGTTTTGCTTAAAAAAATTCTTCTTCTTTATAGATTGCCTTCATCCTTAGAAATGTTTCCTTCACATGGTAGCAAAAATATGCACTGGACTTCCAGCTTGTATCATCTCCCTATGTAGTGATCCCAGAGGAAAAGGTGCTGCATTTTCCCTCTCTGTTCTACATCAGTCCTTCAAATGGACTCTTGATTGGCCCTATTTGGATCCCATGCCCATAGTGGACGTGTCCTAAGGGATGGGAACTTAATTTGGCTACTTGAATGGCAGAGTGAGCAAGGTCACTTGAGTAATACCATCGCCAGAGTTACTTGGAGTAGGGAAAGGACACTTTTTATGAGGAAGAAAACAGCAAGGAGGAAGACCAAAAATAGCAGATATTCCCCACAGTAGGACTGGGCGAGGCAGAATTCCTTTATATCGTTATATCCCAGACATTACTGTGAAGAAGTTTGCCGGCGGTCACTTTGTGTTTTGAGAAACTGGGTCCATGGACAATGAAAAATCACAATGAGAGACATGAATCTAAAAGTTGCCATAAGTCTTATAAAGGTCATGTATTATAGGCCTATTATAAGTCTCCTTCCTTAATGCTAGTAGCTCTCATACATGTTAGATTTTTCCCCCCTCTTAGTTATGGAAAACAGAAAACAATTTGCTTACTTTTAGGAAGGCAGGGGGACTCATTTGAAAGACATTATTGGTTAAATAACCCTGAGAATTCTACTGAATTGTTAATTAAAATTGCACTGCAAAATAAGAGAAATCAACATCATTACAAATGTGAGGTACTAGAGAATATGATTCTCTATTTCTTCAAGTCTTCTTTTATATCATTAAATATGTTTAAAAATAATGGTGTTGTACATTCTTCCTTTGTAGATCCTAGTTATTTTATCACTGCTTTTATGAATGAAACTGTTTTATACTGGTTTTTGCTGGTGTAGACACATGCGGTTGTACTTTATAAATTTATCTTAAATCTGGTGACCTTACTGAGTTTTGTTATTTGTTATATTAGCTTGTTTCTTGATTCTGCTAGGTTTCTACTGTCAAGGATTATATCATCTAACAACAGTTTTGCCTTCTAATATTAGGCTTTTATTTATTTTTTGTCTTATTAAATTGGGCCAAGTTGGGAACTTTTTATTCTGAATGGCCCTGGTGATAGATGATATCTTACCTTATTCTTGATAAGGAAAATGTAAACACTGGAAGGGAGTACATTTAAAGGATTTTCATTAAGTAGAGTATTGTCTTAGATATAGATTTATGGAATAATATAGCCCTTGTCAAGTTAAAAGAAGTACTTTCAACTCTCAGTTTTATAAAAGTTTTTTATGATTAAGCATTACAGTCTGGATCTGGAGAGTCTCTCAGAGGCTCATGTGACCATGGTCCTGAAATGGTGGTGCTTTTGGAAGGTGTGGAAACATTAGGAGGGGGCCTAATGGATGGATGGTATGTCACTGAGGGTGTGCCCTTGAAGGGGATATCGAAACCCTTCCCCTCTCTCTTTTCTTCCCAGCTGGCATGAGTAAGCAGCTTTGCCTCACAGTGCTCCGGCCATGATGGTCTGACTCATCACGGGCCCAAAGCCATGGGGCCAAGTGGCCATGGACTAAAACTTCTGAAACCATGAGCCAAAATAAACCTTTCCTCATTTCAAAGTTGATTTTCTTAGGTATTTTATCATAGCAGCAGAAAGCTAACACAATAGGTATTGACTTTTATGAACTTCATTTTCTGTGTTGAGATATCAATGTGATTTCTCTCCTTTCATCCATGAGTATAGAGAATTACATTGACAGTTTCTCTGAGGCCAAGTCTTCTTCTGGAATAAATACTACCTGATGATGATAAACGTTTGAAAAAATTGTTAAAGCTAGCAATTTATTCAGAATTTTCACATACATGACTTAGTAGGCATAGAATTATCTTTAGATGATTATGTTCTTCCTCAGTTTTTGGGGAAAAGTTTATATAAGTCTCATTATAAAAATTGATTGTAGGCCAGGGATTTAGCTCAGTGGTGCTGCGCTAGCCTGGCAAGCACAAGGTCCTGAGTTCGATTCCCAGTACTGGATTCCCAGTACTGGAAAAAACTAAACCAAACCAAACAAAACAATTGATTGGAAATGTTTCCATGGGGTTTTTTTGGTACTAGGGATCGAACTCGGGTCCTTGCGCTTTTGAGACAGGCGGCAGAACCACTGAGCTATATCCACGGCCCATGTTTCCATGGTTTTTTAAAACAATTTTTGTGAGAGATTATTATCTCTTCCTTGAAAGTATATTGAAACTATTCCATGGCTCAGGCTTTTACTTATTTGTTTTGGACAGAAGAATAAGACTTTTATTATCATCTTAATTTAATGACTAGGAAGATAATCAAGTTTTATATTTCCTTTTTATGTCAGTTTTTGTATCTATATATTTTGAGGAATTTTCATGATTTATTTAGATTTATTTTTACATGTAACTTAAAAATTTTAAATTTGTTTCTGCTATCAATGGTTTAAAAATTTTGTATGTGTTTTAAACTTTTAAATCAGCTATTTCAAAGATTTGTCTACATTATTACTGTTTTTTGAAGACCCTATATTTTGGACTTATTTATGTAATTACTTTTTGTTACTTTATTTTATTGCTTTTTGTAGTTTTTTAAAACTACCCTATTATCTTTTGGTGTATCTGATGTTCTTTTTTATTTTCTTGAGTTGAACTTTAGCTTGCTTACTTTTAATTTGTCTTATTTTCTGTTAGCTTGATTGAAACGTCCAGTGTTTCCTTTTAGGAAACCTTTAACCATGTCTTAGCCATTTCCCAGTCACTGGGACAAAATACACAACCCTTGCCATGTAAGGGTGGAGAGTTTTATTTTGGTTTATAGTGGAGAGTTTCGGTCTATGTTTGGCAGGCTCCAGTGCAGAAAGTGGCATGGTGGCAGGAGCTGGGGGAAGAAAAGCTGCCTGCTTCCTAGTAGCCCTAAAGCAGAGAGAGGAGAAAGCAGCAGCCTGGAGAGAGATGGAGCCTTCTAGATGGCATCTCTAGTGGCTTCGCCTCCAAAAACAGGAAGTCAGCTAAAAACCCTTAAATGCCATCACTTTCCCAAAGCCCCACCCATATGAGGTTCTTGGAGACATTTAGTTGTAAACCACCACAAACCATGTACTGTACGAAGAATTTCAATATGCACTGATTTTAGTGTTTTCGGTTTTAACTGTTACAGTTTTACTCACTTTTTAATCTGATGATCATTCAATAGTAATTTTTTGTTTTAGTTTATAGATATGTGGAACTGTTCAGCCGTATTTCGAAGTTGCTAATTGTACTCTGATCAGACAACGTACGAAGTTGATTCTTTTTTTTTTTTTTTTTTTGGTACTGGGGATCGAACTCGGGTCCTTGTGCTTGCGCAGCAGGCGGTGAAACCACTGAACTAAATCCCTGGCCCCCGAAGTTGATTCTTTAGTACTGCAATGTGTCCCCAACCATCTGGCACCAGGGTCTCGTGGTAGACAGCTTTGCTGTGGGTGTGGTAGGGGATGGATTCAGGATTAGACTCTCACAAGGAGCGGGTGGCCTAGGGCCCTTGCACTCACAGTTCACAGAGGGCTGGAGCTCCTAGGAGAACCTAATGTTGCTGCTGATCTGGCCGAAGGCGGAATTCAGGCTGTAAGTGAGCAATGGGAGAGGGGCTGTAAAGACGGGCGAAGCTTCCTTCCCTAACCCGCAGCTCACTTCCTGCTGTTTTGCTCAAACCAATACTGGCTGAGGACCCCCGCAGTAGCATCTTTGGAGCCTTCCTGGTACCCTTTTTCATCAAAGTTCCATAGGTGCTTATAGGGACTGATAGCCTTCATTTGTTAGGAACACAGTGTCATGCATTTATTACGTCTAACTTAGTAATTATATTAATAAACTTCTCTATCTTTAATTTTTTCATGCAGTTTCTGTGAGGGGTGTTTAAAACCCATTATTTCTCCATACAGGTATATGTCTATTCTAACAGTGAAATAGCAAGCCAGTTTTGACATTTTTACTGCAAGAAGCAGAGTTCACAAACCACCGAGAAAAAGAAAGTAGAACCAGATTTAAAGTCAGTTGCACCTCTGATATTGATTATCTTCGTCTCCTTACCCAGATTGTTTTTCTTTCCACTAAACGAGAGTGTGGAGGCAGAGTTTTCTGAAATCTTTTCCAGATGTAAAGTTCTATCATGCTACTCATCGAGGTCTACCAAGAGCCTGGCACTGCAATCACATGAGCCCATGTTTTAGCACCAACAAGCCTTATGCTGTGCCAGTTGGTGTCCCTCTCTTATCTTGTTTGATCCTTAAATCAGCCGTTTACTGTGGGCACCGCAGAGGCTGGGCTGGAGGGGTCCTTGGACAGAGATCTCTGTCTGCAGTGCCCTGGGAATGCTTATCAGAAGGCAGACAAAAAACTTCATAGCTAAACATGGGATTTGAAGGCAGGGCTCCAATCCTATCCCTACAACTCCATATCTGTGTGTCCTTAGGCAGGCTACTCAGCTACTCTGAGGCTGAGACTCACTTTCTTCTTTAAGATAGTAGTGCTGCTGATGTCCAGCCCTGCATCTGACACATGGTAGGCAGTCAGCAAGTACATGAGAGACAGAAACAGACGGGAAACAGAAGGTTGCTGTGCTCAGGTGTTGGTAACAGTGAAAGCTGGGCTCCATGACTTCTCGGTTAAATATCACTTCTACTTTCCCGGGGATCTCTCACTTTGCTGTGTGTGAATCTCGGTTGGCTCCAAGGCCTGGATTTCCCTTGGGAGTAAAAGAGCAGAGCAGCTCTGGAGGTCTTGGCTCCAGGTGGCTCCGTGGGTCTGCTTGGAGCACACTGAAGTGCAGGTTCATTATGCAATCAGGCGATGCACTGTCCTAGCTATAATTAATGGATAGTGGGGTAATGGGTCTGTGTGACTCACTCGATAGAGGAGAGGGATCCAGCTCTCCCACATTTAGTTTAATTGAACCTCTAAAACATTTATTACTTTGGGCACACGACAGTAACTTGGATTTTTAAATATCAGAGTGATGATTTCAGCTATTTCCAATAAGGGAAAATGGGTTTGGGGGAGAAAAGGCAAGAAGAAAGAGTCTCTGAGGATAAGTCCCTTTAGCTTTCGAGGTCCTGGGGTGCTCATGGTGACATGGAGAGGCTGGAGACGGTACGGTCAGTGCCACCACCTCCACCTCCATAGTTACCGAGTATGGTTTAGACGTAGCCACTAAGCCAGGCATGTCTAGCCTGCAGCCTGTGGGCTGCTTGCTCTCGCTCCCTCTTTTAATAGTACATAAAAATATTTAAAACGAGGAAATTTGCTACTTATATATATTCACTCTAAGCCAAGGACTTCATCTGTGTTGCCTATCCAGTCTTCACATGATATATATGTACTCTGCTTAGTACCAGGTCATTGTGCGAGAAATAGAGGCGAAAAGAGGTTAGGGCCCTCACCTGAAGCCACCCAGAAAGGAGGGGGGTGTTGGCATTTGAGTCCTACTCTGTGTTATCACAGAATTCCTGCTTTTCTCCTATGTATAGCTGTCTCTTCCAGTTCTTCCTTCTTCAGTGTTTCATGAGTTTTGTGGGCAGGGAGGGCATTGTTTTCAGCCCTATAGTTTAAGAAGTTATAGTCTGCTTATTCCCTGTAAGTTTACACATCTTAGAATTTAGGGAAACTTTTTTGAGGGAGAGATTTAGGAGTAAGAAGAAGGTTTTAAGTAATATATTATTTGTATGTCTTCAAGGCTCATTTTTCTCCATACTTTCTGAGAGCTGACAGTATGGATGTAGGATCTGTGCCCCTATAATTCCTTTCTAACTTAGGCATGTTAGCACTCCACAAGTTATTAAAATTCTTTAGGATCATCCTTTTTAATTACTGCAAAGTGCTCAATCATAAGGAAGCCCTGCCACAAGCCTAATCAATCCCTTATTGTTCTACATCAAAGATATTTATGATTTGTCACTATTATAAATGATAATATAAACATCTTTGAGCACAAAGCATTTAAGAGAATTTTAGATGATTTGTTTTGTATTGACATCTATATTTTCATATCTGTTTTCTGGTTATAAACATAATATAAAGGCACTTCAGAAGTTTTTTTTTTTTTTAAAGCAAAGGTAATTTAAAGAGGGATGTAATAACTATTGTCCTTGTTAGGTGACATCTATACAGGGCTTTCTGTGTAGTGGAACTGCTCCAGACTTGTCCATTTCTGTTGCTAGTAATACAGTGCCACAGACTCAGCAAATTTTAATGGAAAAGGTTTATTTTGGCCCATGGTTTCTTAAGTGTAAGGTTGCGGGGTCCCATCTGGTGATGATCCTTCTTGAGGCACTGGAGCAAAAGACCGGGTGTTTGTGTTTCTCTCCTTACTGTGGAGCCACTAGGATTCAAGCCAGATCCCAACTGTAGCAGAGTACGTTATAAGAATTCACTTATTAATTCTCCAAACAACCATGTGAGATGCATCCATGCATATTTTTGGTATATCTTGATTATTCCCTTAATAAAAATATTCGTGTAAAATATGTGAATGTTTTCAGGGTTCCCACACACTTTATGAAACTACCCTTTGGGGCTATAGTAACTGTTTCTCTTCCAACCATCGAGAATGAGAGAATTCTTTTCACCACACTTTCACTAGCATAGGGTGTTATCATTTTTAAAAAGTATAGCATTTGCATTCTGAGTCTTTCTAGTGCATCACAGACCCGTGAAGCATTGTTCTCAGCAGCTATGAATTTCCACCCAGGGGAACTCTGCCGCTGTCCGTGGTAGCTATTAAAATACCTAGGATCTAACAGAGGAGAGAAGAGGGAAGCAGGAAGCAATGCGAATGCACACGTCTGAGATACCTGGCTGGGCTGGCCAGGGACTTCGCCGTACAGAACGCTCCCTGCATCTCTTCTAAAGCTGGTCTCAAAAGCTCTGGGGAATGCAAAACACACACCAGGCTGAGAGCGGAAAAGACAATGGGCAAAGGAATATCACATTTGAAATTCAGGGGAAATGCCACAGACATCCAACTCAGAAAGTAACTCGCATTGAGCTGTAACCTCAAATGAATTCTTCTCCCTGTGCCCCCTGGAGCCTGGCAGATTCCGATGGAAGGACAAACTAGGATACTCCAAGAGGCATGGTTTGTTGGGTCACTGCCATGTCCTAAAATTCCCGGTATCTGTAAAGAACCAATCATGAGCCTTGAGACCTTGTACACATTTAAGAAATTTTTCTCTACTTTGATCAAACATCACAGATCTTTCTCTTTCTCCCCTTCTTCTGTCTCTTTTTTCCTCTTTACTCTCTTTTCCTTCCAGCGCTATTAAACTCTTCAAATTATGAAAGCAATGTACCAACTCTCCATGGTAAATGTAACCATTAGGTACTGCAAACATGTACTAATAAAAAATTAATAAAGAAGAGTAACACACATTTAGTTTACTCTGTCAAGCAACTTAGAGGTGGATGAAGACGACGTGAAACTTTCTCTGTCTTCCTTTCATCCCATGCTCTCCAGATAACCAGTGGTAACATGTTGGCCTGTATTTTCCCATATTGTTTAATGCTCTTACAAATATAACAATTTCTGCCCCATTTATTTCTTAAAATAAAAGAATATGACCCAAACTCTCTACTGTCTATATTATTTGCTCTTGTGACATAAAAACATTATATTCTAGGTCATGGTGTATAAATCTAACTCACATAATAATAGCTTCACAGTGGTTACCAAGTTACAGCCAGACAGGAGTAAGAAACTGTTCTGTCCAACTGGTCAGTAGGGTGACTGTAGAAAACAACTATGTACTGGATCACTCAAAAATCTAGAATAAAGCATCTTGTTTTCCTGAACAAGAACTCATGAAGAAATGATATGTGACTGAGAAGATAGATATGTTCAACCTGATTTAATTTAACATTGCACAATGTGCACAGTGAATTAGGATTCTCTAGAGCAGTGGTGGCGAACCTATGGCACGTGTGCTGCCCCAGGCTGTTGGTATCATTGAAAACCCTAAGAGGTTCGCCACCCGCTGCTCTAGAGGAACAGAATCAATATAAAATATATGTATAATTATACAGAGGGATTTAGGTATGCTGACAAGACCGGAAGTAGAAGCATCTCAGTGGCTGTTGGGGGAACCAGAGGCAGAAGAATCCAAAGTGGCCCTCTGCACACCGAAAGGCCGGAGGATTGAGCAGCAGTTGAGAGCTGATGTGGAAGCTCACTGCGGAGTCACAGCATGAGTGCATTGGAGCCCAGAGAGGCTGTTGGAAGGCTGAAGAGCCTGCACTGGGAGGCTGGAGGAACTCGAGACCAGTGTCCAAAGGCAACGGCTAAGCACAGAGTTTCTCCAAAAAAGGAAACGTTTCCTTCTTTCCCTTTATATTCTGTCCAGGCTACAAGCCTATTGGTTGGTATCTCCCACATCTGGGGCGGGTCTTCTCCCTTCATTTGCTAGTGGACATGCCAGTTACCCACAGACACACCCAGAGCTTTACTAAACTTCTAGGTGGTTCATTTTCAAGTCAAATGGGATATCATGATTAATGATTACGTGCACAACAAAACATCACATGGTACTCCATCATCAAGTACATTTTTACATTTTCATATATCAGTTAAAAATGAAATAATAAAAAGTTTATACTGTATGGATAGTCCAAACTTGTTTGTCTGGTCCTTCATTGAGGGACATTTGATGACTTTTTCACGTTTGTTCTCTCCCCTTTCCCCTTTGTCCTGTGCCACCTGAGCTGTAATACATACCCTCAAATATCATTCCTTCCTTACAGGTGCTTATATTTTTGTCAGGTAGAATCCCCAAAACATGAGATTATTGGGAAAAAGGAAATGTAAAATTTAATTCTCAGGAGGTCTCTTGACTCTTTTAATGACTTGCTTTTTTTGAGCACTTTCATTTAGTATTAAACTTAAAATGTGCAACAAGTTCTTTCATTAGACCAAGGCCAGAGCATTACCTTCATTTTGCAGATGAGCCTCTGTGGGATTTAGTGAGTGTCCGAGATCACAGAACAGAGCCATTTGTTCAAGCTCTTGCATCTCCAAGACCTGTGCTGACCCCTAAATGTCACTCCTTTGGTTATATTTTTTGAAGGCTCTAACAGAAATGATGACCTTTTCACTGGCCTTGTTCCCATTAGGAAAGTCCCTCACTCCTGGTGCTCTCTGAGTACTCGGTAGAACAAGTAGACAAGTCAGGCTCTGGTTTCCTCTTCTCTTTCTGTGTCTCTTCCTTCCCGGTGTCTTCCCAAAGTCTAGCTGCTCACATTCAAGGATCTGAAATGGCCACAGCAAGAGAGCAAGCCTTCTGAGGATGTTCAGCTTACAACCAAGGAGTAATACAGGAGTTGGGCACCATGACACATGCGTACAATCCCAGCAGCACTCTGGGTGGCTGGGGCAGGAGGATCACAAGCGTAAGCCCAAGTTGGGCAACTTATGGATACAGCAAGACCCTTTTAAAAAAATAGTTTAAAAGGGCTGGGGATGTAGCTTACTGTAAAGGCCCTGGGTTCAGTCTTCACAGAAATAAAAATGAATGAACGGATGAATGAATGTATGTGTAGGTAGGTCAGTGTAAAGCTGCTAGGTTTAATCCTTGTTACAGCAAAAACAAAAAGAGTAATATGAAAATTTTAGGGGCAACAAACAGAGATTTAATATTGAGAGGAATTGTGAGGAAGGTGGACATACTCCACCCTCGTTTCCATACTCTGTACCCGTGGATAGGACCCATTTCCTCTCCTTGATCTTCACAGACTCTTTGTACTTGCAGATATATCAAAAGTTTTCCCCTCAGTCTGTTTTTTCCAGTATTGGGGATTGAACCCAGAGCTTCGTGCATGCTAGGCAAATGCTGTATCCCTGAGCTACACCACCAGTCATTTAAAACAATTTTATTTTGAGGCCGGGTCTTGCTAAATTGCTCAGTGTAGCCTTAAACTTGTAATCCTCCTGCCTCAGTCTCCCAAGCAGCCTGGAGCACAACTGTGTGCCGCCCCCCCCCATTAGCCTTTAGAGAATCTTGCTACATATTTCACATGTTCCCTGAGTGGGAGTATCAGCCTGTGGTTATCTCTTCCTGAATAATTTTCATTATATGACTTACGAGAATCATTAAATAAGTGATTTGAGGAAAAGAGGGGCTTGTCAGTATTCCCAAAATAATTAACAGGTTCCTACCATTCCAATGAGCATTTACTTTGTCCCAGGAACTATTTAATCCTCACAGCTATTCCAGGAGGTAATCTACCCATTTTCACAGTGAGAAAAATGATGCATACAGGGTTAAGTTACTAGGACAAAGTCATGAAGCATATTTTACCAAATATAAATGTCTTGGTAAGTAATTAATGAAGCATTCATTCTAAGATGTGTTATTTTATTTGCATTAAGAAAAATGGTGCCAATTAAATTAAGACACGTGACAGAGTCTAAAAAGTGATAAATGGAAAAAGTGTGCATCTGAGTGTGAATCAGAGACTGTGCCTGTTGGTGTTGGGACTGGAACCCAAGCAGATCCATAGCAGTACTTACAGCTTTCCCCATATTCTGCTTATGCCAAAGGTGAATGCATTCTTCACCATTATTTTATCAAAATTCTCAAAATTTTTTGAAAGGGTCCTTAGGGTCTCATGGAGGAAAACATTCTGTGAGCAAGTAAGTTTGAGAAAGGATAATATTTCTCTATTGTAGGATTTCTTAGAGCCTTTAATATCAGCATGTGTTTTTGTACCTCCAAGGAGAAAGACAGAATGTTCATCATTTCCCAAATTCTTCTTGGTGGCAGAGAGTTTTATGGGACTTCTGTTCTTTGGAACTTTATTAGTCAGTTTTCCTGTGGTTGGGACACAATCCCCTCACCCATAATTTAAAGGAGAGGTTTAGTTCACTGTTTCAGGGGATTCAGTCCATGGTTATCTTGCTCCAAAGCAGAAACATCATGGTAGAAGCACAGGGTAGGACAGAGATGCTTTGTTCATGGCAGCGGGGAAGTGCAGCAGCAAAACAGTGCCAGAGAGGCAGGGCCCAGGGACCACAAGTCCTAACCAAGGTCATGGCTCCTTGACCCACCCAGATACACCCAGAGGTGTCCTTTACCAATCTCAGCAGCTCCCAAGCCAATGCAGTTGACACAGTTAAGCTAAGCCATCAAGGGACACATTTGGACTACTTAGTAATAGGTCATTTTTCTAATAGGGAAACACATGTGCTTAATCCAGTCTTTTGGGACAATTACTGTGTACTGGGCACAATGGATCTGTAAAGAGAAATTGAAATTAAACTTACATCTTTAGGCATCTTTTGTCCAAGTTCACTTCTTCCTTTTAGTATGAATTAAAACCATGCTCTTAATACATAAATGGGTGTCTTTCAAAGACAGTGGATTCTAAACTGTTTTGATAAGGAACCTCTACCAGAAAATATAAAGCCACAGTTATGGTTACTCTGAGGGTGAGATGTACTAATAAACCTGAAAGTGCTTTGCATACTGCAAGAAACTAGTTTCCATTGTTTGATTTTTTATAAAGTTGTTTTGCAGGAAATTTTTATATAGGTGACAGTTGACTCTAACTATTGGCAACAGAGTGCCTCACAATGATTAAGCAGTAAAGACATTTGGTTTTTGTCTAAAATAGGAAGGAGTTCAGAAAGGAGGGATTGGGAGCTAATTTGAGGACTCAAGTAGTGATGAATGATCAGACATTGTTTTTTGTCTTCCAGAGCCTCTCCCTGTAGGTGTATTTGTGCCTCTGTCTGCTGTATCTTACTATAGTGGAATATCACAGACTAATTTATAATGATTAGGAATTTATTTGGCTTGTGGTTCTGAAGATGTAGACATCTAAGACTGAGAGGCTGCCTGTGCTGAGGGCCTTGTTGCCCTCAGCAACATGGCAGAAGTTGGAAGGTGTGGTTATGTGTACTGGGCTCGTGGTTTTGCAAGACGTGGAAGAATGAAGTTGTGCACCAAAGGAGGTTAGGAAAGTTTTATTGGAGATAAGGAGAGGGGGAATATCTCTTGAGTTTTTAGGAGGGGACCTGACTGCATTGTCATTTGGACCCTCAATTTAGAATTATTTATAGGTAAGCAGGGCACAGGAATTACTTAATTGTTTAGTAGACACTTATCATAGGTGTCTCTATGAAGTTAAAAAACTGACCAATTAAAACTCATGTTCTCAAGGAGCCAACCACCCTCATTGGAGGAAAGATAACCTATTTAATAAATCGTGTTGGAAAAACTGGATTTCAACTTGCCAAAGATTAAAACTAGACTCATACCTATCACCATGCACTAAACTAAGATCGAAGTGGATTAAAGATCTAAATATTAAGACAGAAACACTAAACTCGCTGGAAGATAAGTTAGGTAGAACTCTTGAAGACACTGGCCTAGGAAAAGACTTTATGAACAAAACCTCAGTAGCATGGGAACTAGCACAAAGAATCAACAACTGGGATCTCATCTTATTAAAAAGCTTCTGGACTGCAAGAGAAACCACCAACAGAGCTAAGAGACAACCTACAATATGGGAAAAATTTTTTAGCAGCTGTCCCTCAGACAAAGGGCTACTATCTAGACTATATAAAGAACTGAAAAACATCAGACCCCCCAAATTCAAAGACCCAATTCAAAAATGGGCATCTGAAATGAACAGACATTTCTCAGACAAAGAAGTAATAGCAGTAAATAAATATATGAAAAATTTCAACATCACTGGTCATTCAAGAGATGCAGATGAAAACAACACTGAGATTCCACCTCACCCCAGAAAGAATGGCTGCTATCAAGAAATCAACCAATAACACATGCTGGCGGGGCTGTGGGAAAAGAGGAACCCTGCTCCACTGTCAGTGGGAGTGCAGACCGTGCAACCACTGTGCAAATCAGTGTGGAGATACCTCAAAGAACTAGGACTAGAGGTCCCATTTGACTCAGCTATTCCCCTGCTGGGGATCTTCCCCAAAGAATTAAAAGAATCATACCACAGCGATATATGTGTACCCATGTTTATAGCGGCACAGTTTGTAATAGCTAAAGCTTGGAAACAGCCCAATTGCCCATCAACTGGAGACTGGATAAAAAGGATGTGTTTTTAAAAAAAAATAAAATGGAGTACTACTCAGCCATAAAGAATGAGAAACTAGAGACATTTATAGCTAAATGGATGCATATTGAGGCCATACTCATAAGTGAAATAAATAGGACACACATGTGTAAATACCGAATAGTTTCTCTAGTGTGAGAAACTGAAAGTGTAAATAAGAATTAATATGATTAAAACAAATAATTGATAATTTGAAATAGGAAGCAAAGGTCTAAAGGGGTAGGGGTGGTAGGAGGGGAAGGGGAAAGGAAAGAAAAATTTATGAGAAAAGAAAAAAAATGGAAACAAAGTCTATGTAAATAGGGAAGGGTGGAGGGGGTGAAGGGCACACAGGTAATGGGTTAAAAAATAAGAACCAAGATACATCATGTACAGGTACAAGCACCCAATGATAAATGTAAACGTATTGTATACCTAAAATGTACCAATAAAAGAATGTAAGGGAAAAAAAAACAACTTGTGTTCTCTAGCCCAGTACCTTTACATGGTGTTTATAATGAACTGGGATCTTAAAGAAAAAAAACTAGGTATTTTGTATTATAATTTCTTCAAAATCTTGAAGAGGGGGTGGTCCATATTCTATGTTATAGAAAAAGTTTATTATATTTTAAATTTTTCAAAACTCGAGCTCAATAGGTGGGGACACCTCTCTTTAAGGGAGAGGGATCATATTTCATGTTGCCTAAAAATGTTTATTTTTGGTCAAAGTCCTAGTTTATTGTGTAATTTATCTTAATTTTCATTAACAAGGCTGAGTTTCCTGCTATCTCTGGCCCTTCCCGTAGCTAGCTGCCTCACTCACAGGAGAAGAAACTATCTTTACATTATCACTGAATCACTCTTTGAGGTCCCACCTCTCAGCACCATTGCTTTGGGGATGAAATTTCCACTGTGTGAAACCATGTCCAACCTCATGGCCATAGGATGCCTGCTGCTGTGCCAGGCATCACCTCTCTGTCCAAAGGAGAACAAAGTGGATAAAATGGCACCAGCTATAACTGTTCGTTTTTATTAAATAAGCAAAATGGAAAATCGCAACCAGCTTCTCTATCTTTCATTGGTTAAAACTGCTGACCTTCTTGGTCACCCTCTGATTGTAAGGGAGAGAGAAACCTGGATGGTGATGAGTTTAGACTGGTGGCTCTCCAAGTGATATATGCAGTATCGTCATCATCATCACTTGGGAACTTGCAACACAAGCAAACTCGATGACCACACCCCAACTTACTGAATCAGAAACACTGAAGCCCAGGGATTAGGTCTTTAAATTTTTTGGCTTTTGAGACAGGGTCTTGCTATGTAGCCCAAGCTGGTTTTGAACTCACAGATACTCCTGCGTCAGCCTCCCGAGTGCTGGGATTATAGGTGTGCACCACCACGCCTAGCTTCAGTGACTAGGTTTTTTTTTGCTACCGGGGATCAAACTCAGGACCTTGTGCTTGCGAGGCAGGTGCCGTGCCACTGGGCTAAGTCCTCGGCCCAGTGATTAGTTTTAAAAAGCTCTCCGAGTGCTCAATTTTGAGAACTAATATCTCAGACCAGTTTGTTGTCTGGGAATGGGCTATTGTTGGCCTGAACAGGGCTGAGATTGAATCTGTAACGGAAGATGGTGACAGGAGCTGGGCAGCTATCTAAGTGTCTAACACGGGGCTGTAAACTCTTGCTGCTTATTGTTGCCAACAGGGATTATTTTGAGTGCACGTCTTACTCTTTTAAGAAGAGGTGTCCTTGCAGGGCTCTGGTAGGAACCGCTGGACAGCATGTGTGGAAGCACTCTGCAAACCTGGCGCTCTGTGCGGTGTCTTCTCCCATGCCGGGGCTGGTTTCTGTCTCTCTGCTCCTTAAGTGCTCGACTCAGCGGCCCTTGCTGTGTCCAGAGTCCCTTGGCATTGTTAACAGGGGTCCTGGAACATGGTGACCGGATCACAGCTGCCAAGGCTGGGTTTCCACTTGCCCCGAGGCAGGGGCAGTGTCCTGGGAGAAAACAGAGAGGTGAGGGAAGACTTCCATAATGTGCCAGGGCAAGTGTTGCAGTCAGCGTTTGCAAGGGAATAGATTTAATACAGGACACAAAATTTATAGGATTATTTTTACAATATCCACCCAAAAAGTCAAATGCAGAGGCATGCAAGAGATCTTGCTGCGTAGTACAGACCCAAAGACTCCAGCGAAGGGCCTGGATCTCACAGCAATGTCCCACACAAGTTCAGCTGAAGGCCTAGAGCCCAAGGCAATGTCCTCCAAGTGTCCAGCCCACAGTAATGTCTCATGCTTGTCCGTATCGAGGGTCTGCACCCGGAAGGCCCAAAGGCCAGTGGTAGAAGCCAGAAAACCTGCGCTGGTGGGGTGAAGGATTTGTGCCACCAGGCTGAGGGATTGGAGCACGGAAGTGATGCTCACAGTGAAGATCAGAGCTCCCCTTGAGGACAGCAGCCTTTCCCAGAGACAGCAAGGCCCCGAGCTTCTCCTCCAAGGAGAGAACAGCCACGTTTGCATCAGGAAAACCATCCGCAGCAAACTTCTCTTAGAAAATCAACATCCCTGGATCTTCCCCTCCAGTTCTCTTTTCATGCCATTGACAACAATCCTCAGGCAGGTCTTCCACGCCCAAGCACGCTGACTCAGTTCATCAGGGTGTTCCAAGTTGCTCGTTAGTTAACCCACCACAGTAAGCCTGTGTTTTATTGTTGCTGTTGGTTTACTCTTGGCTTCTTACACGAATTCTTTGAATGTAACAATTGGGGGCTATCAAAGCAGCTTGTTAAATGACTTGCAGCCAAACAATGACAAGAAAGAGGTTCAGGATGGGATGTTGACAGTGTTCGCTGGGAGGTAATCCTCCCCTAACCTCCAGATCCCTGTGCTTGCATGGTAAGAGGAGGGAGAATGGGATTTCTTTAGGATGTGCAGAGCATTTGAATGGCTAGACTCTGTTTCTCTCAGCCTGCATGCATAGAACATCACCCTCTGTACTCTAATCTCCAGCATGTTTACAGGCTTTGAAAGTCTTCTAGCCATAAAGACCAGCTGAGCCTCACTCTCCACCATGCAGTCAGCCCACCCAGAAGGGTTTATGTTGTGCCTGGAGAGGGCGCGTGCTGCACTCAGGCCCAGGGAGGGGCACAGAGGCTGCCTCTAACACCCCTCCTTGTCTACCTGCTGGAAGGGCACCTGGTGGAAAAGAGAACAGAAGAGGCCCGGAAACTGACTTCGCCCCACAGGAAGGCTTCATGACCCCAGGGAGCAGTTGGAGGCAAAGATCCTCTCGTAGGGGTGGAGCCTCTGTGAGCCCCGACTTCACCATGGACAGGAACCTCTCCAAGTCCAAGTTATCATCTCAAGAGAGTGGGAAGTGGTGATGGTGAGTCACTGAGATTCTGGAATTCTTACACATTTTAGCTCCTAGCTCTGTCCACGTAGCGACTAGCAGGGGAACCTCCAAGGTGAAAGGCTTCTGTCTCATTTGGTATTCCTGGTGAGAATAGCTGGACAAGTAACTAGCAATGAAGGAGAGGATAAATTGAGGAGCTGGGGTGGCTTAGAGAGGGTGGATGGAAAGCTACCAGTACAGGATCATCTACGGAAGATGGGAGGAGCGTTACAGGAATGGGTTTGAACCTGAGAAGTGTCTTTTACTTAAAGCTTTACTCATTCCTGGTGGAATTCCCTGATCGTGAGTTTCACAGACACTGTCTTGCCCTTAGGGGTCAATGAGTGAGGAGTCAGTATAGACTCAGTGGCTCTTTTCTTCCCTGCTATTTCAGCAGATTTGAGGTTAGAAACATGTCTCATACCATGTGCCAATTATTGGACCGATATTCCATTTGTTTAATGCATATTTCATATTTCTCGAGTGACTGTCAATATTGCATGCAATGTGTAGTGCTGGGAACGTAGGGGTGGAAAACACATGTGTTTCTTCACCCCACAGGTTATATTCTAATAGGAATAATGGTGATAAGTCATTATCGTCATGATCATAAGTGATGATAAGTCACCAGAACTGATAGGAGAGCAGCGCAGTGCTGACAGAGGGGTTCCAGGGAGCAGTGTGAGACAGATGGACAGCGAGGTCCTTCTGGAGACATACATTGGAGTCGACAGTCGGGGTCGAGAATGAGTCAGCCACGGGAAGAGTTAAGGGACGAGCATTCCAGGGCCAACACAAGCCCTGGAGATGGGGCAGCTTGACAGGTCCCAGGAGTGGAAAGAAAGTCAAGTTGTTAGAAGCACAGTGTACGAAAACAAGACAGGGAGAAAGGCCTGAGTGCAGGAGGGAGTCAGGAGTCAGGGAGGGCCCAGGTTGTGAAGGACTTTGTACCCGTGGTCAGCACTTGGGAATTGATTTTGTGGCTCTTCAGAACTCAGTAAAGGGCAGCTGATCGGGGTCATTTTGGTGCTAAGCATAGAAGGGGTTGAAGGGCTACACAGGACAATGCAGAGGCACAAATCAAGAAGCTGACATGATGTGATGGTTTGGAGTGGCTGGGCAGTGAGCACAGAGAGATGGGAATGGAGATGAACAGGCCCCACAGCAGAATGCTGGACGGATCATAAGGAATCTGACGGGTGGTCATAGCTGTTGGTAGAGGCTCACAGGAAGGAGCCATCTGCAAGCATGGCAAGAGAAGCAGGCGAGTGTCTCAGCCTAAAGTGGATCTTGGCATGTGGGCCATGGGAAGGCCAGGGTGGAATTCTCCGAGGATGAGTGTCATCATCTCTTTGCTCCAAACTCTGTGTCAGCTGCTCCATGGAGCGATTACTGTGTGACAGATGTTGTGTCACGTGGCTAAGTCCTTGCACGAGGACTGGAGTAGATCTACTGTTGATGCCCTTTTCCTTGTTGTAGAAACTGAGAAGCAGAAGCGTGAGAAATGTCAGTTAATTTTGTATGCAGTGGCAGAAATAAGAACCGAGGCCAGAGGCATCTGAATGTATGTTCATCCCTGCTGTGTCCTTGTACTCTCAGTTTTACAGGCTGGGTCTGGCCCAAAACTCACCAAACACATTTCCCATGGATACCTTGATGTGCTATGTCTATGCAAGTGGTATGATTTTGAGGGAGATGTTGGTTCTTCTTTTTTTTTTTGGTACCGGGGATCAAACTCGGGACCTTGGGCCCGCGAGGCAGGTGGCAGAACCTCTGAGCTAAATTCCTGGCCCTGTTGGTTCTTCTTTTAAAGTGTGGGAAGTACAGTCGGAAATTAAAGAGGCCCAGATATCTCATGCAAACTGCAAAGTGATGAGCAGCACTCAGGAGGGTGTAACAAAGGATTTTAGGGTTCCAAGAAGGCAGGGAGTTTTTCCTGCCCGAGCAGAGAATGTGTTGAGGAAGAGTGAACCGTGAGCATGACTGGGCCTGGCTACAATGTTCAGACAGTGCGAGGGGGCAGCCAGGACCACAGAGCAGAGGACGTTCACCAGGTGTGGTCTGGAGACACTAAGCGTGTGAAGTCAGAACTATTTTCCTATCCCCTTTTCCACTCTCATCCCCTCGTGAATAAACCTTTGAGTTTTCCAGAGGCACTATGACTCAGGATATTGCAACACACTCTACGCAGAAGCAGCTATGAGAATCCAGCTGTCTTTAATGAAGCCAAATATTAAAGGGATTTGCAAAAGAATAAAAAATAAAAGTTTTACTTTTAATGGAAAAGCCATGCTTCTCAGGTTTTTGTTTTTTTGTACCAGGGATCGAACTCGGGACCTTGCACTTGCGAGGCAGGCGGCGGCACCACTGAGCCACATCCCTGGCCCGTTCTCAGGTTTTGTTTTGCTTTGAAAAACAAGGTTGCGTTTCATAAATGTAAGTTATTCTTGTTCATGAGTTAATGGTTGGACAGGTTAAAACCATTTTTAGAATTCTCTGTTTGATTTCTCATGTGGAAGATTTTGGTAGATATTTCCAACACAGTAAATATTGGCCCTTCTAAATCAAACTCTGGGATTCAAAGTCATTTGAAGCATATGGATGAGTGTGGTCGGCGGGTGTGGTGTAAGGGTCAGGTGTCCCCAGGGAGGAGAGCAGGCAGAGGGTATTTTAGGGGACAGCATGGGCATGAGTCAGCTTTGCTGTCTCCAGCCGGAAGGACAGCAGTCTCCCGGGTCTGACCCTTGGTGGGGCTAGGATGTAGGGGTTCACATGGTGGCGGTTCTGTCCTGATCAGCTCCAGGGTCCTCCTCTCCTCTGTCTGCCATGCGGTGGGGAGTCCTGAGGGACTGAGTGGCTGGGGAAGGAGCCCTTTGGAGCTTCCAGACTTCACCTCCAGGCCTGGGGAAAGAGCTGTGACGTGAGCAGCTCTCAGTACCGTCCATGTTCTTCCCTCTGGCACTTGGAAGGTCTTAAAGCACAGGCTTCTTTTGGATGCCTTGGTGGAACTCCCTCGTTGGCTTCCTCCATTGTATAAAACATCAGAGATCCTCGGTCGTCAAGTTGAGGTACTGTGCTGTGGTGGAGCGCATGAGTTTATGCATTAGCAAGTCTGGCTTTTAATCTGGATACTTTCACTTAGCATTTTCATGTAGTATTTAGCCTCCTTGGTCTTGTTTCTTCATTAGTAAGTAAAAATGATATCTAACTTAAAGATTTGTTGATTGGCATTACACAAGGGAAGCTAGGTAAAGTATATAGGATAGTGATAGACACATAGCAAGTGCTCATCTGGCAGCTATTAAAGTCGAATGACCTAAGTGGATTGCAATGATGACAGGAAATTTTCAGCTTAATGAATGTGTTGGCTTTCCATCACTGACAAAATACCTGAAATAATCAACTTAAAAAGAAGAATTTATTTTTGGTCACAGTTTCGGAGGATTCAGTCCCTGGTTGCTGGGCCCTGCTTTGTGGCCTGGTGTATCCTGGCAGACCTGTGTGGCGGAGGAGGTTTGCTCACTTCATGGTGGCAGCGAGGCAGAAGAGCAGAGAGGGGCTGGAGTCCCAGAATCCTTTACAAGGGCACGCCCAAGTGACCTCACTTCTTCCCATTAGTCCCTACCCTCAAAAGTCGAATCACTGAGTGCTGCCAGGAGCACCACAGGCTGGCAGGTGGCCTTCAGTGCATGGCCTTTGGGGCCATTTAGGATCCCAAACATCACAGTGAGTGAGGTAATGCATCACGAGACAGCACCATTAACCCTGTCCTCTTAAAACCTTGATTAATGGGCAGTTTCATGAGGTGGTTACTTTTAATGTGACTTTTAAAGTTGTACGATGTAGAACTTTTTTTGTGCAAAGAGCTGTCCTTCGAATAAACTTGGAAATTTTGGACTCATTTGTTCAGTTATCCACTCAAGCATACCGAACGCCTCACCAGGTGCCACCTTAAGTGCTCAGGACACCAAATTGATTCAGTGAGTTTTCTGTTGCTGGAGAATGTAAGCAAACGAGGGACACATGTGGGATATTTTAGAGGAGATCCATGCATTGGGTAAGGTGAGGTTGGACCCAAGGACTTGAGGGCAACAGTCTTGCTTATACGCCTATGTGATACCAGCCTTGAAGGGTGTCAGAGCTGATATGCTAAGGTGACACTCAGGTGCTAGAGACCACTTAGGCTAAGGAGTCCCTTTGCACAGGTCCTAGTTCCCATTCCAGATCCTGAGAGTGTTCTTTGTAATCTTTAAGATCTCTAGATAATTTTGCTTTAGATGGAAGGATTCGCGACATGGGGAGGAGGTGAGGAACTCTGGCCAACTTTTCAACAGCCAAATCGCTCAATGAATTGAATTTTATTTGGCACAATTTATCTAACATAGCCTTGTTTACCACAAGGGAGACAAGGTGAGCTTGTGGTTAAGAATACCTGGTTACTGATGGTTGATAGAGTGGAGTCCAGCATCAAAGTCTGGCCTCTCTGGAACCTGGGGTTAAAACATCTGGAAGAAAACAATTTAGGGACAAGAAGAGAGAAGGTGAATCTCGGGAATTTGAAGGGAGATGATGGGAAGACTAGAAACTGCCGGGAAGTTGGAGAGACAGAGTGCAGCACAGGGAAATGAATGAGGCAGTCTCAAGGCTCCCTGCCCAGGGAGGGAGCTGATAGAGGGTGGCCCCAGACAGGGATGGCAGCTGCAGAGAGAGATCCTGGAGTGCTGGTCCCAAGAGATGCCCAAGGCTGTTATAAACTGCAAAACGTCGTGCCATTTCACTCTGAAAGTGATTCCTTCCAAGGCAGGCTGGAGTGGAGAAGAGGGCAGTGCAGGGAGGGGTTCATTGTTGGGGACCGAGCTGCAGAGCAATTGCAGAACAGCTAACTCCAGGGTCTCTGCTGCTGCCCTGCTGCAGGGCTGGGGTGGGGTGTGCAGGGACAGCCACAGAGACCATTGGTGAACAGGAGCAGGCTGGACACAGAGCCCTAGAGAACTTTAAGATTGGCTGAGAGGGATGTGGGCCCGGCCCTCCATGGTGAGAAGCCAGGCCCAGTGCTGAGTGGCTTTCAGAGGCAGCTGGGTGTGAGGGTGCTGGCCTTACCTCCAGTGATCGGCTTGAACCCCTCCCAGCTGCCCACATCAGGCACAGAGATCAGTGGTCTGTTTGCTTTCCTCATTTATCAATGTGAGCAAGGACACACCTGGGCTTGGAAGGTTCCCATGGGCTGGGGTGTGCAGACAAAAGGGGCCTCTGAGTGGGGTGAGGGCACCTCACAAGGCCAGAGGCTGTGTAGTTAGGTGGAGAAAACTGTGACTTGGGATTTGCAGAGGGTTAGGGAAAGTGGGAGCTGCCTAGGTACGGTACCATCCACTGCCCATACCCAGTGGGAAAGGCAGCATTTATACACAGACATGCACACACACACACACACACACACACACACGCACGTGCACACATGTGGAACCAAAGTAGGCCATAGCAGTGACACACTATCCATTCCCGTCTCTGCTGTATTCCAAGACTGCAGACCCTGGGAAGAAAAGACTCATTCATTGGACTCATATCTTTTTTATTTGTTTTTTCATTGCTTCTTCGCGGTTTGAGTTTTTGTTTTTCTTTTCTTTAAATTTTTTCCCTTAGATTTCTGTCTGTTTTTCTTCTTTTTCTTCTTTGTTCTTTTGTGTTACATTTACCTACTTGTATTCATTTCCTTTTACTTTTTTTTTCCCCATTAAGTTTATTGGTACATTTTAGGTATAAAATACAGTTGTATTCATCATTGGGATCTTGTACCATTACATGAGTCTCTGGG
This sequence comes from Heterocephalus glaber, assembly GCF_053883595.1. NCBI lineage: Eukaryota > Metazoa > Chordata > Mammalia > Rodentia > Bathyergidae > Heterocephalus > Heterocephalus glaber. Next base: position 36,267,688 of record NW_028258377.1, on the reverse strand, counting down.
TTCTTATTCTTTTTCCCCTTCCCCTACCCTTCCTTCACCCCCTCCACCCTTCCCTATTTGCAAAGAACTTGTTTCCATTTTTTTCCTCTTCTCATATTTTTTCCTTTCCCTTTTTTCTCTTCCCCTACCCCTCCCAATTCCCCTGCTCTTTTAGACCTTTTCTTCCTGTTACACAATATCAGTTATACATTTTTTTAAATTACAATATTAAGATCTAGGAGACATTACCACGGATTTTACAGAATTTAAAAGGATATAGAAAGCATATTACAAAAATCTTTTTTGAAATAAATTTGACAACGTCTAAGAAGTAACTTGGAAGACAAATTAATGAAACTAACTCTGCCGGAAATATAAAATTTGAATAGCACCTATTAAAGAAAGTATATTTCTAGCTGGAAACCCTACCTATATGACAACAGCAGGCTCATAAACATTTTAACTGATAAATTATATCAAACAAAGCAGAAAAAAGGAATACTTCTCCCCTCATTTTAGGAACTCAACATTGTGTTAATCCTAAAACTGGATAAAGAGAATAGAAGAAAAAAGTATGAACATAGATAGAAATTTGTTTAACAAAACAAACTCTTAGAAGTCAGATCTGGTAGGATGTAGAAAGTGGTTTTGTTATAGGGATGGCAGTGTTGGTTCAACATTGGAAGATCCACCCCCAAAAGTCATCATTTTAACAGAGGAAAGGAAAAAGCCATATGATCCTGTCACTAGTTGGAGAAAAAGTATTGGACTAAATTCTACAGCTGTTCATGGTAAAAGCTATCAGGAGACTAGAAGTAGAACAGAACCTTCTCAACAGATTAAAGACATGTACTCCAAACTTCCAGCGAGAACGCCTTATGTGAATGGAGAAGATATAATGCTTTCTCCTTAAGGTGGGGAACAAGGGCAGATATGCTTACTCTTTATCTGCCCATTAAACTTTGAAGCGTAGGCCCCACCAAAATAGTATGGCAATAAAATGACACAATTAGGATAGGATTGGCATGGCAGAAGCAAAATCTTTATACGTAGATGAAATGATCATCTACAGAGAAAATACTAAGAAATTTCTAGGAGCCCCTAGAACTTGTATTTGAATTTAGCAGGATTAGAAAACACAAGGTATATATAAAAATTCAGGTCTGTGTATACTTGCTATCAATGAAGAATTGGATATTGAAATTTAAAAGTTATGTAGGAGTACAAAGGACCTAGAAAAGTTAAAAAAACAAAAAACAGTGTTGGAAGACATTTAGTACCTAATTTTAAGACTTCTTCTAAAGCTACAGTAATCAAGGCAGTGTTGGTGTAAGGAAAGACATATAGATCATTTGAATAAAACAGAGAATCTAGAAATAGAACCACACCTATATGGTCCACTGAGTTTTGAAAGGTTATTTAACATTAGCATGTTATAGAATATAAACTCAATTCAAGAGCTGAGGAAGAGATAGTGTTTTCAGCAAACGGCACTAGAACACCTGGTATCCATATATAAAAAATTAACCTCAACCCTTTATTTCCATACATGAAAATAACTTGAAGGGATCTATGAACCTAAATAAGAAAGCTTAAAAGGATAAAACTTTAAGAAGAAATTATACAGGAAAATATTTATGAATGCAGGGTAGGCAAGAACCACCTAGGATACAAAAGACATGATGTATCAAAGAGAAAAAGTGATAAATGAGATTCCATCAAAATTTAGAACTTTAAATGACATCATTAAAATGAAAAGTAGTCCTTAAATAGACCATATTTCCAATGCATATAACCTATGAGCAGAATATATAAAAAATTCTTAGAGCTCATTAATAGACAACCCAATTAAAATGTAGACATAAGAAGATGATAAATAGCCAGTATAGCACAAGGAATGGTGTGCCACTCTAGAATCAGAAAAATACTAATCAGTAGAATAATAAGATTGAATTATACACTCATTAGGGAGATGAAGTTAAAAGTTTTAAAAGCCTTGTCATGACTTTTTCTTTTTGTTGGATTCTCCTCCTTCGTGTTTAATTTGTCACATCCAATGGATTCATTCTGCTGGGTTTCCTGGGGTTGTGATCCTCATTGTGTTTTCCTAGGGTATTGTCTAAAATTCTTTGGACTGCCGGTTTGGTATTCATGAAGTTCCTGAGGTGCTCTTTATCATGAAAGTATCTTATTTCTCCATCCATTTTGAAAGATAGTTTTGCAGGGTACATCAATCTGGGTTGGAGGCTGTTTTCCTTTAGGGCTTGAAATCCATCACTCCAAGCTCTTCTTGCCTTGAGGGTTTGCATTGAGAAGTCTGCTGTGATTCTGATGAGCTTTCCTTTGTATGTGATTTGTTTCTTTTCTCTCGCTGCTTGTAGAATTTTATTCTTCTGTTGGATTTCTGGAATCCTAACTATTATATGCCTATGTGTAGATTTTTTTTGATCGAGGCTAGCTGGAGTGCTATATGCCTCACTTATCTGTATGTCAAGTTCTTTTCCCCTCCTTGGGAAGTCTTCTGCCATCACTTCTGTGAACAGTTTTTTTATGTCATCTGAACTCTCTCTTTCTTCATTGACTCCAGTCAGTCTTATGTTATTCTTCTTTGCATCATCTAGCGGCTGCTGGATTGATTTCTCGTGTACCCTTACAATTTTAAAGCAATTTTTCTTTTCCTGGTCACTAATTGCAATCTTATCTTCTATATGTGAAATTCTATCCTCACATTGGTTCATTCTGCTGTGCAGACTTTTGATGGGAGTTTTTAATCTCCTGGAAATCTGTTTGCATCTGTTTTATGGATTCCATTTGTTTCCTATGTTGGGATTCCATCATGTTCCTCAGATCCTCTATTTTTTTATCTGTGTCCTCTCTAGATTTATTAATCATGTCTTGCACCATGAGCACAATCTTTGCTGTTATCTGAGTAATTCTTTCTGATTTCATTTTTCCCAGATCCTCGTTTTTTGCCAGTTCAGAGAGTCCAGGTGGTTGAGTATCATCTCATTTCCCTTTGGGGTTGCTGTAGGTGATCTGGAAGTCTGTTTTTGAGACTTTTTTATGTGTCTTCTCATTTCCACGGTGGGGGGGGGTGCTTCTGGTGCCCACGTGGCTCACCTTCTCTCCCCTAGGAGCTTGAGATGGCAGCGGGGGAGCTTCCTTCTAGGTGCTGGGACTGGCTCACCTTCTCTGCCCTAGGAGCTTGGGATGGCAGCGGGGGAGCTTCCTTCTGGGTGCTGGGACTGGCTCACCTTCTCTGCCCTAGGAGCCTGGGATGGCCATGGGGGAGCTTCCTTCTGGGTGCTGGGATCGGCTGAGCTTCTCTGCCCTCCTTTTACTTTTTAATAAGATTCTTAATCTCACTTTTCTCTGCTCCTTATTTTTCTTTTTGTTTTTCAAATTTTACTTCTTTCATTTTCCAGCTCCTCACTTCCTTTAACCTTATTAGTATAATAATTACGTTTCATCAATTTTGAATATTTAGTTAACTCTCTGCTATTCCTGTTGAATTCTTTTCTGTTTTTAGTGGAGGTAGAGTTGTTTCATTTGGTAGATATTTATTTATTTTGTGTCAGTATGTGTTTGGTTTGTCTTTGTGTTTATGTTGTAATTATAGATCTCTTTTCTATGGTTAAAGGTGGTACATTATTGATTCTTATGGTATGTCAATATACAGTTTGTCTTTGACTATTATTGTTGTTGATTTTGCTGTTATTGCCAAGGTAGTACAGTTGTAGCTATTATTTTTTTTTTATTGTCGACCAATCTCAGGTTTGTCTTTGTGTCATCAGCAGTATTACAGTTCATTTCCAGAGAACTGGGTGCTGGGGCAAATACATGGTGCCCTCCCCTCTCCCAAATTAACCCAGATGGTCAGCTCTTCAGACAGAGACAAAAATCTATAGTTGGCCACACCAGAGGGACACTGAAAATCGGGCACTAAAAAAAGAGATCTTTATAATAGCAATAAAGTTTTCCCACTTTAATTAAACTGTAAGCCTATACACAAAATGAAACAAACAAAAAACCAATAGAAGGAGAAGACGAGACAACAAAATGACTCCAAATATCCCAATTCCCCCAAAACTGATCCACAGGGCATTGAGGGGGATGATATCAAAGGCCACACCAGTGAATCGTTAAAAATGGTGAAAGAGGAGATAAAAAACAGATCAATCAGGTCCTTGGTGAGCTGACAGAAGATACAACTAAACAGATAATAGACTTAATGGACAAAATAGTGAGTTTACAGAAGACAGTAATAAAATACTAGCTGAGCTAAACAAAATGGTGCAAAACATGAAAGAATTGGAGTGTATGAAATGATACCAAGGAGAAATCCAGGAGATTAAAAATTGCATTGGAAGTTATGGGCAACATGCTCCTAAATGAGAGGGCAAAGTGTCAGAACTGAAGAATAGGGTTCATGCTGGTGACAGTATACACAGAGAGGCCTTAAATACAAGACCTCTTCTCTGAAAACTATAGCATTCTGAAAAGGGAGATTGAAGAGGATATCAGAAAATGGACAGACATCCCCTGTTCCTGGGTAGGAAGGATCAACATAGTGAAAATGGCTATACTTTCAAAACTGCTATATAGGTTCAATGCAATCCCAATTGAAATCCCAGCAGCATACTTCATGGACCTTGAGAAAACAATCCAAAAATTCATTTAGAACAAAAAGAGACCCAGATTAGGAAAAACAATTCTAGGCAACAGAGACATGGCAGGGAGTGTCACAACCCCCAACCTGAAACTCTACTACAAAGCTACTGTGATAAAAGCAGCATGGTACTGGCAAAGAAACAGACCTGAGGACCAGTGGAACAGATTAGAAGATTCAGAAACAACTCCAGATACACTCAGCCACCTCATCTTTGACAAAGGAGCCAAACATACCTAACTGGAGGAAAGAGAGTCTCTTTAATGAATGGTGCTGGAAAAATTGGGTTCCAACTTCCTCAAGATTAAAACTAGACCTATATCTCACACTAAACTAAAATCAAAATTGATTAAAGATCTAAATATTAAAATAGAAACGCTGAACTGGCTGGAACAGAGGTTAGGTAGAACTTTTGAAGATGTTGGTGTAGAAAAAGATTTTATGAACAAAACCTCAGTTGCCTGTGAACTGGCACAAACAATCAACAAGTGGGATCTCTTCTTATTAAAAAGCTTCTGGATAGCAAGAGAAACCACCAGCAGTGTGAAGAGACAACCCAAAATGTGGGAAAAAATCTTCACCTGCTGTTCCTCAGCCAAAGGTCTACTATCTTGAATGTATAAAGAACTTAAAAAATCAGACCTCCTAAATTTAAAGACCCAATCCAAAAATGGGCATCTGAAATGAACAGACATTTCTCACACAAAGAAGTAGAAATAGCAAGTAAACATATGAAAAAATGTTCAACATCACTGGTCATTCGAGAGATGCAAATGTAAGCAATGCTGAGATTCTACCTCACTTCAGGAAGAAAGGCTGCTATCATGAAATCAACCAATAAATGCTGGTGGGGCTGTGGGGAAAGAGGAACCCTGCTCCACTGCTGGTGGGTGTGTAGACTGGTGCAACCAGTATGGAAATCAGTATGGAGATACCTCAAAGAACTAGGACTGGAAGTCCCATTTGACCCAGCTATTCCCCTGCTGGGGATCTTCCCCAAAGAATTAAAAGAATCATACCACAGTGATATATGTGCACCCATGTTCAGAGCAGCACAATTTGTAATAGCTAAAACTTGGAATGCCCATCAACTGGAGACTGGATCAAGAAAATGTGGTGTTTTTATAAAATGGAGTACTACTCAGCCATAAAAATGAGAAATTAGACACATTTATAGCTAAATGGATGCACATTGAGGCAATACTCTTAAGTGAAATAAATAGGACACACTTGTAAATACCAAATAGTTTCTCTAGTGTGAGAAACTGAAAGTGTAAATAAGGACTAAAAGGTATAATAGATAATGTGAAATAGGAAGAAAAGGGGCAAAGGGGAAGGGGAAGTGGGATGGGTCGGGGAAAGGAAAGGAGGGAATGGAATTAATATGAGAAAATGAAAAAATGGAAACAAAGTGTTTGTAAATAGGGAGGGATGGAGGGGTTGAAGGGAGGGTAGGGGAAGGGGGAAAAATAAGAACCAAGAGAGATTATGAAAAGGTGCAAATTTCCAATGATGAATGTCATATTGTATACCTAAAATGTACCAATGAAATAAAATTTGAAAAAAAAGGAACCATGAAAAATGGATCCAACAAGTGCTAGATAATGCAAAGAGGACTAATCTAAGAATAGTAAAAAATCAGAACATAGCACAAAGGGCACAAAAACCTGTTTAGAGAAATAATAGCAGAAAACTTTGCAAATATGGGGAAAGAATTTAACATTTCAATAAGTGAGACATATAGAACCATACATGGTCATGATGAGAAAAGAACTTCTCCACAACACATCATCCTCAAAAATCGCAAAAGTCCCACATGAAGACGGAATCTTAAAAGCTGGTACAGAAAAAGAACAAATCACTTGTAAAGGTAAACTCATTAGAGTCACAGCAGACTTCTCAGCACAGTCATTAAAGGCCAGGAGAGCATGGAGTGAAGTGTTTCAAGCCCTAAAGAAGACCAACTTCAAACCTATACCTGCACATCCTGCAAAAACTACTTTTTAAAACTGATGGAGAAATAAGGAAAGAGCAGCTTAGTAAATTCTTGACCACCACCAAATCAGCACCCCCCAAAATTCTCAAGAACATCCTAAAAAGAAAGAATGCCAAAAAAGTCAAATAGAATGAATATACCACACAGGGTAAGTAGTTAAGCAGACAGGGAAAAGGGAATCAGCAATAGGAAAATAATGCAATAACAGTAATTAATCAATGTCTTTCAATAATAATTCTCAATGTGAATGGTCTCAGTTCCCCAATCAAAAGAGATAAAATGACAGAATGGATCAAGAAACAAAACCTACCAACATGGTGAATACAAAAACCACATTGATCCAAAATGACATTAATTGACTAAAAATCAAAGGATGGAAAACCATGTGCTATGCAATGGAAGCCTGAAAACAAGGAGTAGTTATCCTATTTTCAGACAAAGTGGACATCAAAGCCAAACTGATTAGAGGAAAGACAGTCACTACATATTAGTTAAGGGAACGATTAAACAGGGAAGAGGTAATGATTATAACATATATGTACTGAACACCAGCACACTCAACTTCATTAGATAAACAGTACTGAATATAAAAAATTAGATAAACTTAAAACAATTATAATGGCAGACCTCTGTACACCAGTGTTACAAATAGATCAACTAGACCAAAAAAATCAACAAATAAATACAATGTACCTTGGTTCATGAATTTAATTCTTTCCATTGCAAGCATAGTACTTATGCTCTTGCAATTCAGTTACAGCTAGAATCATGGAATGAATTAAGTTCATGAACCAAGGTACCACTGTATCAGAGCTGAACCAAGGCTTTTGAACAAATGGACTTTATAGATATGTACAAGTTGTTAACAGCAATAGAACACACATTCCTCTTATCAATACAAGAACTTTCTCCAAAATAGACTACATACTAGCCAATAAAGCATACTTAGGTAAATGCAAAAGAATAAAAATTATCCCATGCATTTTATCAGGTCATAGTGCAATGAAACTAGAAATCAGTGGACTAAAAAACAGCAGGAAAAAACAAAAAAACCACCAGCAGTTACGCAAACATGGAAATTAAACAATCCCATCTTGAATAAACAATGGATCACAAAAGAAATCAAAGAAAACAGTTCCTAAAATCAAATGATAATGACAATATCAGAACCTATGAGATTCAAAGGAATCCTAAGAGAAAAGTTTATAGCTGTGAACACCTACATTAGAAAAACCGAGTGAGCCCAAATAAATAACCTGATCACGTACCTCAAATTCCTAGAAAAATGAGAACAATACAAATCTAAAACTAGTACAAGAAAGGAAATTATAAAGATGAGAGCAGGAATTAATTAAATTGAGGCAAAAACATACAGAATCAGTGAATCAAATGGCTGATTCTTTGAAAGAATAACAAAATACTCATAACCTTAGTCAGTCTTACCAAAAAAGAAAGAAACAACCCAATTCAATGCAATTAGAAATGAAAAAGCGAAATCATAATGAACATCACAAAAGTTCAGAAGATTAATAGTAACTACTTTGAAAACCCACACTCCAAGAAATTGGAGAATCCAGAAGAAATGGATATATTCCTAGATACATATGAATTACTGAAACTGAACCAAGAAGATATAGAAACTCTGAATAATTCAATAACAGGCAATGAAACTGAGGCAGTAATAAAAACACATGACCCAGGAGATTTGCTGCTGAATTCTATAAGAACTTCAGTGAAGATCTAACACCAATATTCCTCAAACTCTTCAATAAAATTTTAAAGGATTAGCATTTTCCTGATTCCAAGACCATACAAGGATCTCACCAAGAAAAGGAAACTACAAGCAAATCTCTTTAATGAACATAAGTGCAAAAGTCTTCCGCAAGATATTGGCAAGCAAAATGCAACAACTCATCAAAAGGTCATACATCATGACCAAGTAGATTTCATCTCTTGGATACAAGGATGATTCAAAATACACACATCAATAAATGCAGCACATCACATAAACCAAAGAAAGGGCAAAAATCACATAATCATCTCAATTGACACAGAAAAAGCCTCTAACAAAATCCAACATCAACTCATGATAAAAACCCTGAAGAAAATAGGCATACAAGGACCTTATCTCAATCTGATAAAGGCAATTTATGACAAACCAGTGGCCAACGTCATGGTAGATGGGGAAAAGCTGACAGCTTTCCCTCTAGAATCAGGAACAAGATAAGGATGTCTGCTATTACCACTCCTATTCAATATAGTACTCAAAGTAGCCAGAGCAATTGGGCAAGAGAGAGAAAGAAATGGGATTTGTATAAAAAGGAAAAAGTAAATTATCATCATTTGCAGATGACATAGAACTCTCCATAGAAGACCCCAAAAAACTCCATGAAAAAACTCCTAGAATTTATAAGCAAATTTAACAATGTAGCTGGATACAAAATCAAGACGCAAAAATCAGTAGTGTTATTATACATCAATAATGAACTCACTAAGAAAGAAATTAGAAAAACAATGCAATTTGCCATAGCGTCAAGAAAAACTAAATTTTTACAAATTAACCTGACCAAGGAAACCAAGTTAAAGACCTCTAGAAGGAAAACTATAGTACTGTGGAAAAGGAGATTGAAAAAGACAATAGAAAATAGAAAGACATTCCTTGTTCCTGGATCGGTAGAACCAATATAGTCAAAATGGCTATACTTCCAAATCTATATACAAATTTAATGTAATTTCAGTCAAAATAACAAGAGCATTCTTTAAAGAACTAGAAAAAACAATCCTAAAATTCATATGGAACCAGAAGGGACCCAAAAGAGCAAAAGCAACCCTGGGTAACAAGAGCAAAGCAAGAGGCATCACAATCCCAGACCTCAAGTTATACTATAAAGCTATCGTGCTAGAAACAGCATGATATTGGCACAAAAATAGACATGTGGGTTAGTGGAACAGAATAGAGGATGAAGAAACCACCCTAGGGAAATTCAGCCATCTGATCTGACAAAAGAGTCAAAACTATATGCTGGAGGAAAGATATCCTCTTTAACACACAATGTTTGGAAAAGTGGCAATCCACATGAAGAAGATTGAATGTAGATCCATATCTCTCATCATGCACTTAACTAAAATCAGAATGGATCAAAGATCTAAATGTTAAAGCAAAAACACTTAATCTGGAAGATAAAATAAGCAGAACACTTGAAGACATAGGACTTTCTGAGCAGAACCCCAAGGGCACAAGAAATAATATAGAGAATCAACAAATGGGATCATATCAAAGCAAAACTTCTCTACAGACAACCTACAGAATGGGAAAAATTTTTACCAGCTATTCCTCATATAGAGGACTGATATCTAGAATATATGTACAGAACTCAGAAAATTTAGCTCTTTCCCCAAAATAAAAGACCCGGTCAAAAATGGGCCACTGAAATGAATTGGTATTTTGCAGAAGTACAAATGGCCAATAAATATGTGAAAAACTGTTCAACTTCCCTGGTCATTAGAGAAGTGTAAATTAAAACAACACTGAGATTCCATCTCACTCCAGAAAGAATGGCCATCCTCAAGAAATCAAATAATAAATGCTGGTGAGGCTGCAGAGGAAAAGGAGCCCTTCTATACTGTCAGTGGGAATGTAAACTAGTAAAGCCACTGTGGAAATCAGTGTGGAGATTCTTCAACAAACTAAAACTAGAAATTCCATTTGACCCTGCTATTCTACTTCTAAGAATCTTCCTGAAGGAGCTGTAGACATCATATTAGTGATACATGCATATTCATATTTATGGCAGCACAACTCATAATAGATAAGTCTTGGAAGCAGCATATATATCCATCAACAGGTGAATGGGTAAAGAAAATGTGGCATTTATACACAATGGAGTACCACTCTGCTGTTAAGAGGGATAATCTCGAGTCATTTGTAGAAAAGTAGATAACACCTTGAAGCCATTATGTTAAGCGAAATAGATCAGACACACAAGTTGGACTATTACATGATTTCTCCTACATGAGAAAGTCAAAATATAAATAAATTATAGACCAAAATAAGATAATAGAAAAAAAGGGAAGTAGTTCTTTTGTAAAAGGGAGAAGGAGAGAAAGGGAAGAGGGATGAGGAAAAAAGAATTGAGATGTGTCATGTACACACCCCAACTTCCCATGGTGAATGGAATCATCAAGTATTTCAAACGTGTGTTAATGAAAGAAAACAATACCTGGTTACTCTCTCAGTTCTTATGCTGGCAAATCTGTCACTTTTGGTCACAGACCTAAATATTTTTGTTTTTTAAAATCTCTGAGATTCTGTCATCTGAACAGTGAGGATAGATAACTTAGCCATTACGTTCAGTTGCTAGGAAGAGAGACCTCTTCCAGGCAGTGACCATATGAGGGATTTGTTCTTCTCTTGTTTAAAAGCGTCTGGAGCAGGGGAGACCAAGTCACCTCACTGCTATGTTGTCCTCAGTGCAGGGCGTCTTTGTTCATTCTGAGGGTGTGGCTTGGCTTGATGCACAGCACACTGCTGCGGGTCAGACTGCCATGTCCAAGTTTCTTGCAAGAATTTAAAAGAAACAAGGTCACCGTTAACTTGGTCAGTCCTGTTTTAAAGAATGTTTCTGTGACTGTGGATGCAGATCAGTGATAGAGTGCCTGCCTAGCTAGCACACAAGGCCCACGACAGATAAGTCAACATTTAAAAAATGTCTCTCGGAAACCTCATCACGAACTTCTACTCACATCATCTTGGCCGGAGCCTGACCACGTGGCCATCCCTTACTGCGGGAGTCGCTGAGAGAGGTCGTGTGGGGGGTTCTGGGGAGCAATATTATGGATCGAATTCCGTAGACACATCATGTTATGTGGGTACTTTTCTGCTTCTAATAAAATCAGGATTTACTTAGTAATAAAGAAAAGGAGAAGCTAGGTGTGATGGCACTCACTTGTAATCCAGCACTCTGGGAGGCTGAGGCAGGAGGTTGGCAACTTTGAGCCCAGCCTGGGCAGCTTAGTGGTTTAGCAAGATCCTGCCTCAAAAGAAAAAATTTAACTAAAGGGTTTTGGATATATCTCAGTGCAAAGGTCCTGGGTTCAATCTCTAGTACTACAGAGTGTGTGTGTGAGAGAGAGAGAGACAGACAGACAGACATGTGGATCAGTGGAAGAGAATATTGGATACCAAATATATTACTTAGCAATCTTTGCCATAAGCACCAAATAATATCCATCTAGATTTTGTGAGGATTAAATGAGATGAGACAATAAAGCACCTACTCGGTGTCTAATCCTGTGGGAAACGTGCATCAAAGAGAAGATGACAATTCCTGCCCTCTGAAAATTGCCCTGTGTGGGGCAGACACATGTACATGTGAAATGAGGATAGGACAATCTACCATGGGGCAGACATAAAACTGAGTCACTCCACGGCTCTTCTCTCCTCCTGCCACCTCAGGACTGTGCTATGGAAATCCTAAATTCTGACCTTTGTCGAGCACTCCTCATTGATTAGATTTTTATTACTATTATTGCTTTATGTGCATTATCTCATTAGACCTTCAGGCAGCCCAGCGAAGGTGGGTGCTGTGAGGTAGGTACTGAACACAGGGTTTTGAGGTACAGGACTTCCCGAGCCGTGTGCATCCTATGGGCTGGCTGGGATAGGAGTCCAGGTCTGTGGGCTCTTACCCAGGTGCCGGGCGCTAACCCAGCTCTGCCACTGTGCCCACCAGACCTCAGAAGTGTCCTGTCCCCTCTCTACCTCATTTCCTCATCAACAAAGCAGTGGAACTGGATGGGCTGGAAGGCAGTTTCTGGCTGTTATAATCCAGAATTCTCCTAAGAACTGTTTAAAAAGATGATTAAGAATAAAAGATAAAATGACTCTCGTATAGAAATGAACATGTGTTAGGGACTTTATTTCATCCATTTCACAAGGAAATGGGCTGTGTGAGGTTACAGGCAGGTCAAGGGGGGATCCGCAGAACAGTGTACTTGCCGCCTGCAGGTGCTGAAGGGGAACTAGTTGTCTCCACAGGTTGGAGAGGACCGTTTCCCCCACTGGACAGCATTCGCTTGCCAGTCGGAGGCACTAATTGCTCTGCATGCCGTCAGTGTGCACTGCACAGTGTCTCCCACACAGCACTTCTGGCCCCTCAGTCTGGGCCGTCTGCCTCTCCTGCTCAGGTCTTGTGTTTTGTCCTCCCCGCTGTGTCAGTGACACCTGTTTCTCTTGTGTTTGACCTACAGTTGGCTGCTTCCAGAGAAGGGTGGGTGGACAGTGGGTAGCAGGGGTGCGGCAGAGCGGCCCCTGTGCAGTCCCCTCTCCACAGGAAGCCTCTCCCTCCTGTGTTTGCAGGGCTGGGCTCTGCTGGTGACTCAGCCATGGGGTCTCCCTGGCAGCTTCCCTGGCCTCGAGTCACGGGATGGGCTGTCCAAGGATGGATCCCAACACCCCAGGCTCCGTTTGTCGTCGTGAAATCATGTTGTCAGCAGGGGGGATGACAGTGAGAACAAGCAGCCATTGTTCCGTGGACCCTCTCTCAGGGCGGAGAGTCCTGGCACAGCAGAGAGACAGTTGGGTGGGATGTCTTTGCCCTGCCAGGGCTCGGGGCAGCGGATGGTGGCAGCTGCAGCCCAGTGCTTCAGCACTGAAGTGCAATGCTGAGGTGCCACCTGCCAAGGCTAATTGCATCCCGAGGTGCAGGTGCCAATCTGATGCGGATGTGGTGCCAGGAGCAGGTGGGAGGGCTCAGCCTTGCCAGAACCCAGTGTCCACCCTTCCTCCTAACACACACAACAGACGAGCAAGGTGCTGCAGACTCTGACCTGGCTCTTGAGGTGTGCCCTCCAGCTGTACAGCTCCTGCTCCTGCTGACTTCCGAGCCAAGACCCCTGCTTGCCAGCATCTCTTCTGTAACCCCTAAGCCCGCTGTGTATTTCATTTCCCCTCCTCACCATATTCTCACCACTATATCTTGGTCACCTACAATTATCCCACCATTATCTTAGCCTTTAATGAATTACTGACAAACTTACTGGGCAGTGAGCAGAGGCATATGCTGAGGAGACAGGGTAAACAAAACGGATGCCACATAATCACATAATCTGGAGAGAAATCCGGGCTGCCGAAAGAGACTGAAGTGGGACCTTCTCAGATTGGGGAAATTGGAAATCTGTGATGAGTGAGGATCAGGTCCTCTCATGTACAGCTTGCGTTTGGTAATTAGGGGAGGGGCGATTCCAAGAAGATCGAAGATCGAACAACAGGCAGCAGGGCTGATCTGGATTTCAGGAACTAAGAGAACGACATGGCTTCTGTGGAGAGAGCGAGGGGGTAGGAGGCTAGAGAGGTGAGCAGAGGCCCAGTGGGACTGATGCCATCTTAAGCATCTTTGTCTTTATCCATAGGGTGCTGGAATCCCTAGAGGAGTGGGAAGGAGGAGGTGGTATGCTCTGGAAGCTGGAACGATTGCCATTATTATAAGAGAAAACCCTAGTGACTGCCGAGTCCATCTTTGCCCATCTACATGGACTTGAACTCGTGTCCCAGATTCTCTCTGTGAGTTAGGTGAAAGAGCCAGGATGTGAAACGTGGTTTAATCATTTTAGGTTAATACGCTTGCCCTTGTATCCTGCTTCACTGAAGTGAATGTTTCCCTCTTAGAAGGGACAGTGATAATAGATGCCATCCCTTTCAATGGGAACTTAAGGCATTTTGGGTCCATACAATGAGTGTTTCACGTAGAGGTCAGCACCCCACTTTCCCACTAACTGCCCATGCTGTATGGATAATCACTGTGGGTTCACCATGGCTCAAGGCAGGGTAATGTGGCGGTTGTAAAGCCTGTGGTTGCAGATCATGTAGACATGGGATAGAGTCCAAGATCCACTGTTGAGTAACCTCTCCCACTGTGAGCAAGTTGCTTTGCCCCTAGGAGTCTCAGTGTCTTCAGCTAAAAATGGGTCAAATGGTGGTGCTTCATATCATATTGTTTTATTAAAACAGAACATGTCTTGCATATTGTAAGCACACAATAAGCATTGCTTAGGGGGTTGGATGGTGGTGAAGATAACAGTGTGTTCCACTTAGTCAAACACAGACTGTCCCCAACCCTGCTACCAGGAGTTGAACAGGGGCTTTTGCCCTGAGCTTTTGCCCTGTGTTTTTCTTTTTTGAGACAGGGTCTTGCTAAATTGCCCAGGCTGGGCTCCAACTTTCCATCCTCCTATCTCACCTTCCAGAATGCTGGCTGGGATTACAGGCATATGAGATAGTTCCCGTCCATCCCGTCCTTCAGGAGACAGGAAACCTCAATACACAATTCCTTCCAGAAAACAATTATTTAATTATACTTTTATTTCATCAGATCAATAAAATGTATAGAGTATTATGTACATGAGGCTCTCCTCAGCATGACTCATGTTCACAAAGTGTTTAGAAAGGAGAATAAAGTAGGCTACCAACTTCTGCCATGTAGAAATAAATGTTTTCTATGAGACATGCTAAATGCAAGGGGGTTTCAGCGGCAGAGGGTTACCATCCAACTGAGAGGTTTCAGAAAGTCTTGTCAGGAAAGTGATTCCTGAAATGTGGTTTGGACAATATGTAGGCTTTTATTACTTTGAAGATGGTATAGTTGCCACTTTTGGTAATGCTTCTGGCTTGGAAAAGTCTGATCACTTAAAAAATATAGAAATAACAATCAGTAAGCCAATGAAAGAAAAATCAGAATCTCTGCTGAGCTTACCAGGGAGATAATTAGTTACCATTGAGTTGTATAATTTTAAAATACTTTGTTATACAAACTTGTATACCCTTAATTATACAAATGGGACTGCACTGCTCTATATCATTTTTTAAACCTCAAAATACATTTTAAAATATTTTTTCATCCACTATGGGGTCTTAGGCTTTGTAATGATTACATGGAATTTAGCATTACCAAACCTTTATAGGTGGACATCTATAATGCTCCAAGTTATATGCTGTTTATTTTTTGCCTTTTACAAAGAATACTGCGGTATATGTAGTGGTAGCTAAATAATGAAAGCACACATGATTATTTCCTGAGGGTAATTTTTTAGTAGAAGTTTCTGGGCTAAAGGGGCAGGCACTTGCTAAAAACTTATTTTTCTAAGTTCTGAAAGTGGATAATGAACCCGCATTTTAAAAAACCATTTCATTTACACTGCAATGGATAGGCTCTTTTTCTTAACTCAAGTTTTTATTAATAACCACACAGCGTTACATCAGTAATAATTCTCCTGGGATTTATGTATGGCCTTACAATTTCTTAAGCATGTTCCTGTGCTGCAGCCCTTCATGTGATTTTCTCAGGACTCCGAGGCAGGCAGGGGTGGATGTCATCTGCCACTCTACAGGTGAGGAAAACCTGTGGGGGAGCAGATACCTGTGTGGGTGTCAGAGACAGTGTGGGAGGGAGGGGCAGGGACAGAGCCCCACCAGACGGCCTGCGCCTCCCCAGGCCGAGCCCTGCTGCCCCCAAGCTGCCCCAGGGTGGTCCCCACCTCTGCCTGCATCAGCCACCACTTCACAGCTTTCACAGACAGAGACAGTTAGGTCTGCCATGGTCGCTAGACCTGTTTTTCTACCATTTCCCCTAGTGTGCTTTTTAAAAAACTGCAACCGTGAGACATTGTGTTTGGCCCTGTGCTACTTCTCGGGCTGTGGATGGGAAGGATTTCAGTGGGCCGGGGGGGGGTGGTGGTGGTGCGTATTTCAAGCAGCAGGGATAAAGCTGTATCGGTGGAAAGTAGAAGAAAGCCTTCCAGTTGGCCCCCTGTTGGGCTAGCTGTGGCCTACAGAGATACGTGGTTGAGCTTATAGCATGTTTTAAAAACTACAGAAGAATGTTTTGCCAGCTATCCCACGGACAGAATATTAATACCTAGAAATATACAGAGCTCAAAAAATTAGACCCTCCAAAAGAAAAGACCCATCAAACAATGGACAATTGAAATGAACACGTCTCCGAAGAAGTACAAACGGCCAATAAATGCGTGAGAAAAATGTTCAACATCTCTGGCCATTAGAGAAATGAAAATGAAAACAACATTGAGATTTCATCTCACTCCATAAAGAATGGTTATCATCATAAAACAATCAAATAATAACTAATGCTGGTGAGGCTGCGGGGCATGGGAGAAGAAAAAGGAGCCCTTCAACATTGTTAATGGGAATGTAAATTAGTAAAATCACTGTGGAGATCAGTATGGAGATACAAAGACACCCCTAAAAGTAGAAATTCCATTTCACTCAGATATTGGCCTTCTAGGTATCTTCCTGACAGAGTTAAAGACATCATATTACAGTGATGCATGCATAATATAAGAGCACGATTCCTAATATCTGAATCTTGGAAGCAGCTTATATATGCATCGAAAGATGAATGGATTAAGAAAATGTGGTATTTATACACAATGGAGTACTACTCTGCCATAAAGAAGGATAAATGTGAGGCATTTGTGGGAAAATGGCTGCACCTTGAGACCATAATGTAAAGTGAAATAAATCAGATGCTGACGCTTAAATATCACATGTTTTTTTTATATAAGAAACCTAAAATATAAGTGAAGTGCAAAATAAAAGACAGATAATAGAAAAAATTTCCAATCAGTTACCTGCCTTTGATGATCAGAAGGCTTCCCACAGACAAGGGCACCTGCTAGATGCTCCTCCTGCACACGCACTGGTGACCTCAAGCTTGCCCTCAGGAGGAGCCACAGTGACTGAAGTGGTCTAAGCTCTACCCACTTCAGAGGGGCAGCAGCATCCTGGTTTTCCTGGGACCTCATCCCTCCCTGCCACTTTCCTTCAGCGTTGCAGGCTTCCCTCCGACCCGGTCCCTTTGCAGGCCGGGCCTTTGGGGTTCAGCCTCTCACCACAGGGATCCGTTTAGGTTGGATCTAGGAAGGAAAACTGGATAGGGCGCTTGTGAAGATGCAGAGATTCCTGAGATGAAGGAGACTCTTGACTTTTACTGTAGAGACATGGAAGCCCCCGAGGGACTGGGACTCAGCAGGGACATCCCAGTGCCTCATCCCGAAGCAGCTGGCTCCCGGCTCCCGTGCATTCATTCCTGCATCTTCTCCTTCTACGGAAAGAAATGTACAGAGACACAGAAGTTAGGTAAAAAAACAAAACCTTTAATCGCTAGCGAGGGGGACGGCCAGAAACTCATCCAATCAATGTCCGCGCTGTCCTTTGTTTTAACATTTCCTTTTCTATCTTCTTTTAGCCATTACCTCATTTCTGGTGGTCTTAGTAAAATTTCTGTTTCTCTTTTACAACTAGTTCCTGTTAATGGTTATAGTCGCAGACATATATCAAACAGAGGGCACCTAAAACACATACATTGTAAACTACCCAAAGATTTCTATTTTGCTTTTCTCCAGGTTAAATGTTATCTACAGTTAGGTTACAGGTCAAAGGTTCAGTTAGACATCACCTTAAACAATAAGAGTTATAGGAGAGGTGAATCTTAAAGGAACGGATTACTTATTCTACTTCAGCTACCTTAATAACTAACCTATAGTTTAAATTTTCTCTATCACCGCTGCATCTTCTCTTTGCCATCTGTGTTTCCGAAGGCTGACAGCTATTTACATCTCCTTTTAAATGAAGGCACTGTGGTTCTTCCCTCCCTCTGAGGCCGTACTGGAAATGGCTCTCCCATGGTGAGAAGAGCCCAGGATCCTAGACCAGGCTGACTGCAGCGCTGTGGTGTTTAATGGATTGCACAGGACTCGGGAAGGAGAGGGAGACCTCTGTTAGTGGTGGCCAAGTGGCTCGTAGCTGGAGTCAGGTGTGTGCAGTGGTTAGCTTTTGGGAAGTATTTGCTCCTTCCTAGGTGAGGTCTTTGGCCTTCACTGGAAGTGGTGCAGAGAAATACTAGTGAGGAGTTCTAGAACCTGGCTGCATTGCCGGGGAGCTTGCAGACCGCTCCCCTCACCACCTTGTCGCCTCCTTCCCACATATTTAAGATTAGAACAGCTCCTACCCTGTCCACATCACCGGGCCAAGCTGAGGATCGAGTGGGAGAGTTTTCGAGGAAAGGACTGAGTGTTCCGTACACACTAGTGTAGTTTCCATGAAAGGGCGGGAATAGTCTCCATGGGAGGAAAGGAGTCTTCGCCAGTTACCTGTGTGGGAAGATGGCGAACATGGTTCTGACTTAGATAACTCCAGGGGCTGAGATAATTCAAGCAGGTGATTCGAGGGGCTGAGAAAACCTCAGAGGGTATTAGAGCCTTGCCAGTTCACCTGTACATATATATATATATATATATATATATATATATATATATATATATATATATTTTGGTACCAGGGATCAAACTCGGGTCCTTGTGCTTGCAGTGCAGGCAGCAAAACCACTGAGCTAAATTCCCCGCCCTTACCTGTACATATTTAAAACCCCACCATCAGGTCTTTTCTGAATAAGGTGGTCGTCCTGTTAAAATGCAAAATGTTTTAAAGCATGGGCACTGGTCATTGCTTTACTTAAGATTTTGTTCTTTGTAACAGTGTAACATTCAGATATGTTTTCTGATTGCAAAGCAAGTATCTTAGTAGGGGTCTCTATGTTTCTTAGCAATCATATCTATGTCCTAAGTCTGTTAGGAGAGTGGAATAGGGAGCACAGGAAGAGCCCTTGGCAAAGTGTGTGGCCTCCTAGATGTTTAGTAGAGCCAGACAGTCCGAGTAGCTCTCAGCTGCGGTGGTGGAGCGAGGTAGGAGGCTGAGAGGGTCACAATGCAGGAGCAGCAGCCGCTGGCCGGGGCAGAGGCCTGGACAGAGGGGGCCCTTGCAGTGAAGAGAGGACACGGCCTTGGGAGATGGATGGGAGGGAATTCCCACGTGCCCATCACCATGGCGTTGTCCGGGAAACCCGGAAAGGTGACAGATCACTGCAGCTTGGCTCTCCTCTGGGCCCAGCAGGTGGGACTCCCCTCGGTGGTGGCGGTGGCGGTGAGGAGGAGGCAGGTAATCAGGTTCCGGGCTCTGGGCAGGCAGCGCCCTCAGGAGCCTGTGACGCACTCTGCAGCAGCTTGGTGCAGAGCACAGAGCGCGGGAGCAGGCGGGGAGCCGCGCACAGCAGTTCCGGGCTAGGCAGGCGTGGGTGTTTTACGGCCGTGGTGGTGCGGGCTTGCTGGTGGCTTCTGTGGGAAGCATTCTCACTCGGCTCTGTTATTCGCATCCGGGGCATTCTTTCTGCGGAGCTTGTCCCTTTGCACAACACAGTCCCCCGCCCTCTGTCTGCAGGTTTGCCAGAAACGCACAGTGTGTCCAAGCACACGACGCCCGGGTCTCCTCGCACCCATACGCGCGTGTGTGCCCGTGTAACACGGTGACCCCCTTCCTCCCCCACCCCTGAGCTCCCTCAAGCAGAGGTCGCGGAGCAGGCTGTGGGCACGCCTGAAGGAGCCCCCTGCACCCCCCCCCCCCCGCTTTGGTCTCCTTTCTCTTCCAAAGATCTGTTAAGGTAGAGGCGCAGAAATGGACAGGCAGCCCTGCCGCCCGGGTTATTGGCCCACGCGTGCTTAGTCTGCAGTGACAGGCAGGAGGCTCAGCACGCTTCTCTCTGAGAGCGGTGCGTGTTTGCAGCGTAGTTAGGGGTCTGAAGCCCACCCAGAGGGGAGACAAAGACGTGCTAGACGTGAGTTTCCACCCTTCCTCAGCCGCGGCAGCAGCCGGGCAACCTTGTCTCTGTCTCTTGTCCTTCTGGAGTGTTAAGCAATAAAAGTTTCATGCTAGCTCACCCAATGAAACCCACTAATCTATGTAAGTAATATGTCGCGATTAAAAACATGTTTCATGCCTGTTGATTGTACATCGCCCACCAGTCCCGACATTCCGTGAGTGTGCAGCCTTGGTCACCTCGGTTTCCATAAACCTCTTCATTCTGTGTTTAGAGCTGGGCTTCTTGGTGGAAGCCCGTATTGCAGCGCTTTTCATCCGTACCTGCTCCTATAGGGGTCTCAGCTCCTGCAAGGCCCTTTAAGCTGCTTCAGAGGGTCCCCGGGGAGTCGCATGTGCACTAATCAATCTATCTGGTCACCCCTGGCTGGACTCCTGCCATTTCTCTCTTCTGATGCCACTAAGATGTTGAGAGCTGGTTGCTGCTATGGCACAGCCCTTGGTGGGGGGATGGTCTCCCCCAGTTCCTCCAGGGCTCAGAGGGAGCCACTTCCGGCCAGGCCCGGGTGTGCCCCACGCCCCCACAGGGTCCAACAGACTGAGCTCCCCAGCACGTCCCCCTGGACCCCAGGGCCACGTGGAAATCGGTTCCTCCTTGTCCTAGTTACTGAGTTTTCTTCTGCTGGTGTGGGGGCAGCACTAGGGTCCAAGGCACCCTTTCCTCTGGGGGCTCTGGGGGGGATTGGTGGAGAATGCACCCATTTTTCTTTACTCTCTGCTGGAATGACCTTGGCTTTGTTTCCCAGTGGCCTGTGGCGTTTTCAGCGACAGTCCTTTCTGTGCTGGTTTGCTCGTTAGATGTGAGTCCCTGCGGCATGACGTGAGCCTTTTGGAGTAGAAGCTGCAAGTGAGCCAATGGCTGGGATTCAGATAGGCTCCGTCTTCCATAGCAAAGGCCTCGGCGACGGGAGAACGTACAATCTGGAAAGGTGTTGCTCAGGGACCCCAGGACATCCCGATGGACTCCAGATCATGTCTTTGAGTCTTCGTGGCACCCTCGGGAGTTGGGAGACAGAGGACTGCACTAAACAGAGAGCAGGGAGCCGGGGCAGGGCAAGTTAGAGTGCACAGCGTGAGCCTGGTGGCTAAAGGGCAACTTTTTCTTCCTCCTGTTCCCAACCTGAGCCTGCAGATCGAGCTCCTTGCTTGGGTCGGGAGAGTGAAGTCAGAGCCCTCCCTCGGAGCCCACGTGCCTGGCAGGTTGGAAATAGATCATTAGTGTGAGTTGGCTAATTGGGCGAGGGACTACATATAGGAAAGGAGAGAGCCAGAGACTGAGGGAACTGGATCCAAGATAGACCCCATCTGCTGCGTTGTCCGGTTAGGGTGAAACCACCCCTCCTCTCCTTTTGGTAGTATTGGGAATCAAACCCAGGGCGTTTGCACTGAGCTACGTCTTTGCCTTTCAAATGTTTTTAGAAACAGTGTCTTGTTAAGTTGCTCATTTGCCTGGGCTGGACTCAAACTCGTGGTTGTCCTGCCTCAGTCTCCTGGAGTGCCAGAATTAGAGGTCTGCTGCACCATGTCCAGCTCTCTGGCTTTTTTTTTTTTTTTATAATGGCCAGGCTATAATTGCAAACTTATATGCGGTTGATTTACACAGCAGATTTCTTCTTTTCTGAGTTTGAACAGTGGGAATGCATATTCTTGGCTTCTGGAAATGTGTATTAGCAAGCCCAGAATTAAGACCCGTGCTAACAGTTTCAGTAAGTGACACCTACATGTAAATTCTGTCAGCTTGTCTCAGGCAAGTAAAGCATTTGTTTCTTTTAAACTCAGGGATTAGGTGGGTAGAAGCCATGGAAATGTAAAATTCCATTTAAACACAAAGAAATGAATTTTAAGATAAAGTAGGTCATGACTGAAGTAGTGAGTTGCCCATCAGTGGAAGTATTCAATCAGAAGCTGCCTGGGGTCCTGGTGAAAACGTTACACGGGAGATTTAGGCACCAAAAGGGAATGAAACTGACCCTGAAATCTCTTCTAAATATAGGAGTCTATGTTTCTTAGTTTGAGTGATTCATTATTTTCCTTACACTGTAAATAAATGTATAAGGAGACATTATCCAATTCATGGATTAGACTTTCTCCTTAGCCTGATATAGGGATGGGAGCAACACAAAAACCTTTCCTGGCCAGCAACCATCTAGTACCCCTCATACTGTCGAAAATGGGGGTACAGGACTTTAGCTCCCTGGATCCGGCTCCTAATCCCAGTTCATGTGTATTTCCATGTCAGCATCGCAGTGGAGACTTTAATGACTCCTTCACTGGTTACCTTTTCAGTGAATTGACTCTCTTCACACCAGCCTGTGAGGCTCACGATAGCAGGCACTACGTCTGCTTTACACTGGTTGCATCCTGGGCACCTAGCACTGGGGGAGGCATGCAGTAGAGAACGAGTTTGTTAACTTTCTGTCGGACCTCTACGTGTAAGTCACAGAGGCTAAAGGACTCCAGGACAGAAGCTCATGGAACAGCCTAGAGATAGAAAAATGGCTTCCCATCAGCGTTTAGGCCTTGACCTGGAACACCCACTTTAGATGAAGATTGCTTGGGGGCCCAGGTTGAAGAGAAATGTAGCCATGTTCTTGAGTAGCTGCTGAATGTGCTTTTAACTAAAGATCCATTTCACTTGGTAGCAGTGTAGATAATGCGACAGTCAATTTGGGTTTGTGTGGCTGCACCGTGAACAGCAATGTTCTCGAAGTGAGGTGCATCTGAGAGTGTTACCTGGGGAGAGGCTAGTTACCCCGGGCTTGTTAGCCGAGGACGGTAGGGTACCGTGCTGAAGAAGCTAGAGCAGAGGGTTCACTTATCCTTGAATGTCTCTTAGGAGCAACTTCTGTCATAGCCGTGCATTGTTTTCTTCCATTTTTTTCTTTCTTTTTTGGTACTGGGGATCGAACTCGGATCCTTGGGCTTGCGAGGCAGGTGGCAGAACCACTGCGCTAAATCCCCGGCCCTTGCCTTCCATTTTTATAGCTTCCTTTCAAATGTGTCTATGATTCCAAAGGGATGGACTGAGAAAGTGTGGATGATTACATGTGTTCTACCCATGCAAACGGTGACGGCCTGGTACCGTGGTGATTTCTAGGGGTTCTCAGTCTCCGGTGGATCCCCATCCAGCTTGGTCACCTCCCTCATGTCCCAGTGGCATCCCTTCTCCAGTTTCCCTCCATGGCTTCCACTTGGCCTTCCCCATCCTGAACACACCCCTTCCATCATGCTTCTCTGCATGCTTAGTGGGTGACCTTAACTGCTTCCTGGAAAAGATGGATTCCTTCATTCCACCTCCATCAATTGCCTCTGGTGATATCTGCAAGCTTATCTCCTTCCATATAACTCTCCTCCCTTCTCGCTCTATCAGAGGCAGCGAAATTCGTTTTCCTTTCCGAGGGTCATATGTTTGCCTGTCTTTGGGTCTCACTCTTCATCATTTCCCTGAGAACCTGTTCTGCCATTCATCTGCTTGGTGGTCGTGTCATTAATTGCCACCTCCATCGTAGTCGGTCCTTCTCCCACTCCCTCAT
The DNA here is from genome assembly GCF_053883595.1 of Heterocephalus glaber. Classification (NCBI taxonomy): domain Eukaryota; kingdom Metazoa; phylum Chordata; class Mammalia; order Rodentia; family Bathyergidae; genus Heterocephalus; species Heterocephalus glaber. Next base: position 36,243,788 of record NW_028258377.1, on the reverse strand, counting down.
CCCCACACGATGCAGTGTGACTTCTCCTCTCCCTGGTCAGTTTTTTCCACAGGAGACTGGTCTTCCGGATTTTCATTACAGCCTGTTCGTCAAAACCCATTTAGTCTTCCGCCATGCATGCATTGTGCTCTCTTCCTCCACACATCTAAACTGCTCCTGCCACCTGCTTAGAACCCCTGTGTTCTGACATCCTGGGAGTCCTTCTTCCTCCTGTCCCTCTCAGCTTCTTTGTGGAATTTGGCATTAAGTAACTGTCTTGATTTTTGTGGCACTGATATCTCCTGGTTTTGGTTCTCTGCCTAACCGTCTTTCTTCACTGGGATTGTCACCTGAGGTAGAACACAGAAAATGGTTGGAGAGAGTATTTCCTTGGTTTCCCTGGGAGTTACCTGCCTCCTGCCTTTCTAGGAGAGAAGTCACATCATTACATATGTGGATACCTTCAGGCATTTTGGTGTAGCTCTCTTAGGGCCACCATGTCTGTCTTCTCCCAAAGTTTCTCATTTTCTTCCGTTCCTTACCCTGATTTCTCGATTCTTCTAATCCTACACGTCCTTTCAGGGTGACTGCTTGTGAGCCTATGACAAGAATTACCACTTATAATGTGAGGACTCTGAAGACAAATGCGCTCTCAGACCTCTGTGCTGGATGCCATCTGCTTGGATAGCATCTGCTTCCTGCCAGCAGCTCCTCCGAGCCCATGACCACCACACATGTGGTGTATCCAGGAGACGCCCATCATCTGTCCCCTAGCTTCTGTGATACCCAGGCCTCATTCAAGGCTCCCCGCCGCCCCTGCCCCAGCACTGGGGATGGATCCCAGAGGCTTCACAGAGAGCTACATCCCGGCCTTTTTTTTTCACTTCTTGAGACAGAATCTCTCTCTGTCACAAAATTGCCCAGGCTGGACTTGAACTTTCCATCCTCCTGCCTCAGCCTTCCAGATGGCTGGGATGATAAGTGTGCACCGTTGCAGCTGATCCTCGGATAACTCTGTGTCCACAAGTTGCAGTTTTCTTAGAAGTATAATCTTAAAATTAAGATTTTTATTTTGGTACTGGAGCTTGAACCCGAATCTTCTCCCTGAGGTGTATTCCCAGCCTTTTTATTTTTTATCTTGAGACAGAGTCTCACTGAGTCACTCAGTTGCTCAGGTTGGGCTCCAGCTGGCCACCTTCCTGCTTTTGTCTCCCGGAGTGCTGGGATTCCAAGAGAGTGACTGTGCCCGTTCAACACTCTTCTGTCTCGTGTCTTCTTGCTCAGTGTAAGTTACTCACTAAATACCTAGTGTCTGCTTCCCTGATATCTCAGGATTTGATCTCATGTTGCGACTTTAACTGAAGACCTAAGTCCCTGGATTTCCATCAGGTATAAGCTTCCCAAGGGTCTCCATATTTCTAACTGCACTATTTTTCTCCTTCCTCCTACCAATAACCACAGAATGCTTTGTCTAACATTCAGATGCTGTCATGCCTCTCCTTACTTAAATGCTTGTAACATGTGCCCTTCCATACTTTGGTCCCTGGGCCGCAGTCCTTATTTGGAGGGCAAGGTTCTCCACGACTGCTCTCCCATCATGTCTGGGTGCCTGACCTTCTTACACCGTGTGTTTTAACCATTCCAGGGTTGACCCAGGTGCACCTGCTGGTCAAGCTCCTGCTCCTCCTATCTGGTTCAAATTCTCCTCCACAGTTTGCGTTCCACCCAGATATGCATGGATTATAGCCTACAGCCTAATGCAGCTGCTGATTTACTTATTGGTTTTTCCCACCAGACTGGGAATTTATTAGTGCAGAGACAATGCCTACTCCATTTCTTTCACCTTACCTGGTGTGCAAGTGTGGAGAAAGCAATAAATAGATGCTATTTAATAAGTAATAAATCTGAACTATGATTTCCAAAGGAAGACATTCTTCCTTTGGGCTAATTATTTTAATGACTAGTGAAGCAGGAACAGTGCTAGATTTAGAATCAAGTACTCAGTGTCTTACCTGAGGCAATATACTCTAGTGATCTATCACTAGGAAGCTCACTTATTTTAGCCTCTTAGCCTGTTTATGCTGCTATGACAAAACGCCTTTGTCAGTTAACAACAACAAAGAAAGAGTCAGGGAGATAGCTTTCAAAGAATAGTGATATTTATTTGGGAACAGCATTGCAATGGGGATGTATGTGCCACAGTAAACTAAGGGAATATACACGAAGGTTGAGGCCAGGGGAAAGTTTTAAAGAGAAAATAAAATGAAAGTACATCAGATAATTTGAAATAAGAATGCTTGGCCACAATGAGTAAGAATGAGAGTAGCATTGTCCAAGGCTGAACAGAGAGCTGCTGGGCGGACGTCCTCATGAAAGCACTTTTATGTATAAGATCGCGGTGGGACAAGCTTGTGATTCTGGCAGAGTTTTCTTTTGATGGTGGTTCTCAGGCATGCGTGTATAAGAACTCTTAATTTGCTTGTTGTTGTTGTTAGCGTTGACATAAATGGCTCCATTTTGATTCCTGACAACACTCACTTTTCTTTCTCACCTGTGACTGTGTAATTTATAAAAAGCAGGTATTTATTTTCCCACACTTCTGGAGACTGGGAAGCCCAAGATCAAGGTGCCAGTAGTGTTGGTAGTCTGATGAGGGTCTGGTCTCTCCTTCCAAGAGGAGTAAGTGTCTCACACATGAATTTTGGAGGACGTATGGGATTGGGATTCCATCCACAGCCCCCAAATTCATGTCCTTCTCACTTGCAAAATGCATTCATTCCATCCTAACAGCTCCCCCAAGTCTTACCTAACTCCAGCGTTAACTGTAAAGTCCAAGGTCTCTAAGTAAGATACAGCTGAGACTCAAGGCATAATTCACCCTGAGGGAAATATGCCCACAGCTGTGAGCCTGGAAATCAATTCGTGTTTCATAAGGTACATGTGCAAGGCTCTGGGTTTGATCCTCAATCCTGGAAGAAGAGAGTAACAGGTCCCAAGTAAGGCTGTAACGCCCCGAGGCTGGCCATCGGCCAGAACGTCTCATTCCACAAGGGTGAAATAGAAAAGGAGAAAGGAGTAAAAGGCTCCAGGGAGACCAAACCTCAGCGGTGCCAACAACATTAAACCTGGAGCCTGGAAGAATCCTTGTTTCTGTGTCTCATGTCCTGGACACCCTGTGCAAGGGCTGAGGCCCCCGTTCCCAGGCAGCCCTGTCCTGGGGCTTTGTTGGGTGCCGCTCACATTTCTTCTTGTGACTTCTCTAGGCTGAGGCCATGCACAGCAGTGTTGGATTTCAGGGAAACGCTGTCCCCATAGCTCCACCTCACACGGCCCCAGCACAGGGGCTTTGTGATGGCTCCAGTCCCACAGTTCTGCTGGGCATTGACCTCGTGGGCTGTCTCTGTGGTGTCCTCTGCCCCTGCCCTGCCCCGTCAGGGCTCTGTCTGCCCGTCTGGGCTCCCTGCAACAGCCTGTACGATCTCAGCATGGGAGGCCTCCACTACAGGTCTTAGACGTACACACCAGTGCGCACTGCTGGGCCCACCTGAGTCACGGTGGGGCAGCCTGAGGAGTACTGCACAGAATGCAGGGAGCAGAGACCAGAGGGGACCTGGGCAGGGAGCCCTTGGTCCCGCACGCACCCTAACAGGCCCTGTTCCCTAAAACCATTTTGCCCCTGAGGCCCTGGTATTGTGGGCCCGTGAGGGGCATGGCAGCCTTGAGAATCTCTGAGAGCTGAAATGCCTTCAGGGTCATTCTTTCATTGTCTTATGAGTGTGTGTATATGTGTGTGTGTGTGTGTGTGCGCGTGCTACACATTGAACTCAGGACCTTGTACACACCAGGGAAGGGCTCTACCACTGAGCCACACCCCACACTCCCATTGGCTTGATGGAGAGAATCTGGCTTCTCTTTGTATTAATCTCTAACCAGTTGCTTGGCCACAGCTTTAATTTCCTCTCCTAAACATTTTTTTTCATTCTTTACATGGACAAGTTCAAAAATTTCCAAATCTTTACATTCCAGTTCCCTTCTGATTGTAAATTTGAGCTTTAAATCATTTAATCATTTCTCTCTGTTTGCATCTTACTAGTAGTCAAGGGAAGTCATGCAGCATTCTGAACATTCTGCTGCTCTGAGATTTCTTCTGTCAAATATCTCAGCTCATTACTCATAAGTTCTGCCTTCCACAAAATCCTAGGACAGGGACATAATTCAATCAGGTTCTTTGCAACTTAGTAACAGTGTACCTTTCCTCCAGTTTCTAGTATCTTGTTCTGGTATTTCATCAGTTATTTTTTGTCTAGTTGATCTATCTATTTGTGACAGTGGGGTGTTGAGGTCCCCCACTACAACTGTATTGTGCATATAGGACTTTTCATGTCCGTTAGTATTTGTTTTATATAGTTGGGTGCACTAGTGTTTGGTACATAGATATTTATGATTGTCCTCTCTTCCTCTTGGATTCTTCCCTTTACAAGGATGTAGTGTCCTTCTTCATCTCTCTTAATTAGTGTTGGTTTGAAATCTACTTGATCTGCCAGGAGGATAGCTACTCCTGCCTTTTTTGGGTTCCTGTCACATGGAGTATTGTTTTCCACCCTTTAACTTTCAGTCTATGAGTTTCCTTTTGAATTAAGTGTGTTTCTTGTATGCAGCATATTGTTGGATTTTGCCTCTTGACCCATTCTGCCAGTCTATTTGTTTTGATTGGTGAATTGAGACCATTAACATTGATGGTTATAACTGAAACGTATTGACTTGTCATTGCCATGACTTTTTCTTTTTGTTGGGTTCTCCCCCTTTCCATTTAATTTCTTGTCATGCCAGGTGGGTTCATTCTGCTTTGCTTCCTGGGGTTGTGATCGTCAATGTCTGTTCCTAGGCTATTGTGTAAAATTCTTTGGAGTGCTGGTTTGGTATTCACAAAGTTCCTAAGGTGCTCTTTGTCACGAAAGTATCTTATTTCTCCATCCATTTTGAAAGATAGTTTTGCAGGGTACATCAATCTGGGTTGGAGGCTGTTTTCTTTTACGGCTTGGAATATGTCACTCCAAGCTCTTCTTGCCTTGATGGTTTGTGTTGAGAAGTCTGCTGTGATTCCGATGGGCTTTCCTTTGTATGTGATTTGTTTCTTTTCTCTGACTGCTTGGAGAACTTTTTTCTTCTGTTGAGTTTCTGGAATTTTAACAATTATATGCCTATGTGTAGATTTTTTTTGATCAAGGCTATTTGGAGTCCTATATGCTTCACTTATCTGTATGTCAAGTTCTTTTCCCCTCCTTGGGAAGTTTTCTGCCATTATTTCTGTGAAGAGTTTTTTTTATGTCATCTGCACTCTCTCCTGTTTCTTCATTGACTCTAATCAGTCTTATGTTATTCTTCTTTGCATCATCTAGCAGCGGCTGGATTGATTTCTCATGTTCCCTTATAATTTGGAAGCAATTTTTCTTTTCCTGGTCACTAATTGCAATCTTACCTTCTGTATCTGAAATTCTATCCTCACATTGGCTCATTCTGCTGTGTAGACTTTCAATGGAGTTTTTCATGTCCTGGAAATCTATTTGCATCTGTTTTATGGATTCCATTTGTTTCCTATGTTGGGATTCCATCATGTTCCTGAGCTCCTCTCTAGATTTATTAATCATGTCTTGCACTAGGAGCAGAATTTCTCCTGTTATCTGAGAAATTATTTCTGATTTCATTTTTTCCAGATCCCCTTTTGTTGCCAGTTCAGTGGGTCCAGATGGTTGAGTATCAGAGTGTTCCATCTCATTTCCCTTTGGGGTTGCTGTAGGTGATCTGGAAGTCTTGTTTTGAGACTTATTTACATGTTTTCTCATTTTGCCTGGAGGAGGGGCGGGGGGTGCTGTTGGTGCCCACATGACTCACCTCCTCTGAGCTGGGAGAAGTGGGACTGGCTGGGAGCAGCAGAAGGGATGGTGGCCCGGAAGCCCCTTCCTCTGTGCCAGGAGCAGTGGAACAGAAGGCGGCCCAAAAGCCCTTTCCTCTGGGCTGGGAGCAGTGGGAGGGATGGTGGCTGGGATGCCCATTCCCCTGGACCAGGAGCAGTGGGATGGTGGCTCAGAAGCCCCTACCTCTGGGCTAGGAGAGGCGGGATGGATGGCAGCCCAAAAGCCCTTTCGTGTGGGCTGGGAGTGGTGAGACTCTAGTATCTTGTTCTGCATTTCCATCTGAGACCTTATCGGAATCATCTTTTCTGTCATGATCACTTAAGTAATCTCTTAGGAGACTGAGGCTTTCCCTGCAACCTTTCTCTTCTGAGCCATTACCCCCAAATCACCCTTAAGGCTCCATTCAGAGCAATACAGGCTTTTCCAGGATTTGGGTCAAAACTGTACCAGTCTCTAGCTATTACCTCGTTCCAAAGCTATTTCCACATTTTTAGGGCTATATTATAGTAACATCCTATAGATCTGGTAGCGATTTGTGTTGTTATCACACAGTACCTGAGACTGGACAATTTATTAGGAAGAGAGATACATTTTCCCATCGTTCGGAATATTGAAAAGTCCAAGATCAGGTTCTTGAGGGTTCAGTTGTCAGGTGGGGGTACAGTCTGCCTCCAACAGGGTGCTTTGAGCACTGCATCCTGCAGGGAGAAGGTGCAAGGGTGGAGAGGAGCCAGCCTCCCCGTCTCCAGTTGCTTTATCACAGCATGAAATCATGTGCAAGTCCAGGACCCTCCCGGAGTCCCCACCTTCCCACGTGGGTGTACTGGGGTTGTTATAGCTCGTGAACTTTGGGGGATATATTCAGACCATAGCCACATTCTCACTTTCTCCATCTCTACAGTGGGACTGAGACAAAAATACCTACTGAATTCCAAAGGGTAGATCAAGTAAAACTAGGTGGAATTACATGAAAACCAAGAACATGAAAGGGCAATGGATATGGAAAGGATGATGATGATTCTTCTGTATATGGAAGGTTTGAAGGTTATCTAAATCACCTCCTCTATGAATAAAGACAGAACTTTCTGTTCAAGTTTTGTCTCCTTTGGTACTTTATTTCAAGGCTACATTTGGGACTTTTGTACTCTAAAACTAAAAGAGTTCTCTTTCTAGAAGCTTGGCATCTGATGTGATGCTATTATTTTCCAGCAGCCCAAATAGGAAAAGAGGTGATATTTATTTATGTAGCATATATTAGTTCATTACTTCTATTAAACTTTTCTTGACAAACTATATGGAGTCAGACTCCAGAGTAGGAAGAATCAGATATGAATCCAATCTTCAAGATTTCAGTCTACAGGGAGCTAGTGCATACCATGTTCTATTTTACAATATAAATTTTTACATGTGAGTATGAATGGGGTACAGGTCTAATGCTAAAGAAGGGGCCCAGGAGGACTTCAGGGAGAGGAGACATTGGTCTTAAGAGATGAGCATGGTCTCTTATCTGGTGGAAATACGGAGTGGGGAATGGAGAAGAAAATCCCATAAATGGTATCAATTCTACTTATGAAATTTCAGGAGTAGATCACGGTTACCCAAATGATGGTAGAAAAGTATGTGAAGGGCAGATAGAGTAAGTAAATCGTTTAGCTTTAGACTTGAATAAAATAGATGCACTAGAAGACATGGTCTCATGGTTCTCACTGGTTGGAAATGTCCTTATCTGAGGAGTAAGGGACCAGGCAACACCTAGGAGGGAGCTCAGTATTTGCTCTCCAACTTTGCCAGTGTCATTCTGAACCTTTCCTGTTTGACCCGACCTTCTGTTTCATAACCCCCGTTGTAGAACTGCGGGATAAATTTAATAACACTTCCCTTCCCTCTCAGGGGCATCGTGGAGCATAAATGAACATATTCAAGGCAAAGCATTAGTTGGGTTCTTCAGGCAAAAGCGCCCAGTAAGTGAAAATATGAATGCTGTTGTGAGTCGGTCTCCTTTTGTACCCTGGACCACAGAAATGATGTTTACACAGCCATGAAAAGCCATCTTCTCCAACACTCTCGTTGTATGGGAGGATAAAAATGTGCACAGTAATAACAGTCAAGCTGGGCTTGAAGCAGTGAGATGGAGAGCCTGCCCCTGATAGTTCCCTGGGCTTGGTAACCCAGTTTTAATCTTCATCAGCTGCAGAAATAACCCCTGAGAGTGCATTCTTAAAAGGTACAGAAGTTTCTATTCTTGCAGATTCACAGTATCACAGCCCACTCTTGATTTTGCTTGGGTTGGTGGCTCACAGTAAAGCCCAGGAGACAGTCTTATTTGGTATTTGGCACCTGTGTGGCCCCACTAACATTTATGCAGCTGGTTGTCTTCAGAGAGAAGCTCTCAAGTCACAAATGGAGATGGGAAACATTCATAGCCATCCAGAAAGCCTGTTAGGAAACAGTTTCCCATAGGCTCTTGCATTTCTGTCTATCTTCTGAACAAGAGACAATTTCAGCTTTGTTTTCAGGGCAATTTAAAAATATTTGTGTGGCAAACAGCCCTGGAAGGTAGAGACTGTGGCATATTTCTCTAGGGCAGAGGGCACATTTCTTTCCTGAGCAGGATAGCAAAGATGACATCTCATGCTGGGGTGAAGGTTGGGCGCATTTGCCAGCATCCCTGAGAAGAGTGGAGGTTTCTGACGTGTGGGGTTCCTAAGCTGTAGTCACATATTGTGTGTGCTGCAGCAACTTGAATCTGTCTCCTTATTGCCCCCTGGAGCTTGGGGACACGAGAAACCAAGGGAAACACGAAGCACGTGCTGCCTGCTGTGTGGTGAGAGTAGAGCCCTTCATCTCTGACCCAGGAGTCTCCCTTGCTCCCTCAGTGTCAGTGGAACCACAGCAAGCCAAATCTTTTGCTTACAAGATCTCAGGCTCTTCCTAGTTCTTAACCTTGACTTTTAACCTTCTCTGTAGAAGGAATCTGAAATACACTCATTACGATTTTCTTTCTTTTCTTCCAATTTTGGGAGCTGTGCACCGCCTGAAATCAGTGCCTTGTTACATTACCCTGGGAGAGAGAGGGCCCGGGCCTCCCGCCTGCTTTCTTCCCTCAGTCTCTCTTCCTCCTCCATTCATCTGCTACACGGTTGCCAGACTCAAGTCTCCAAAGCACAGTGTCGATCATGCCCCTCCCTCTCTCTCGAGTACTTGGTGGCTCTCCACTGCCAGAGAGGAGTAAACTCCAGGTGCAGTAAGGGCCTTCTGCAGCCAGGCCAAAACGATATCCACCTCCACTTCTCCACTTCTCTCGTTCCTCTTTCAACACTCCATCCTTTCAAAGGGCTGGAATCACCTGCGTGTCCCCTAAACACAGCCTGTCACTTCCTGTCTCCTGTCCTTGACCGTGTCATTTGTTTAGGGAGGCATTTTCGTGTCACTCTTTATATCTGTCCCTGACATTCTGCCACGTTTTGTCCGTGCTCAAATGCTAAATTCTTCAAGATACTCGCTCATGTTCCACCCTGGCCGACACAGTCATTTTCTTGTGGCCCTGTTCGCATTAGAGTTTGTGCTCTAATGATGTGCCGATATTGTGTTACCTCCAGTTAAGGGCGAAGATCACACGGGCTACTCCTGGTATTATTGCATCTTGCTCATTAGGCCTTTAAGTAGGTGCTCAAGAGTAGTTCAGTGAGATGCATCTGGATTTGATAGATGACTGCTGGAGCTCAGAGACTTTGCCTCTGAGCTGTTCAAGGATTCGCAGTGAGTTGAGTGAGGAAACATGTGGAGCAGAGTCTCAGGCTTGTGATGTTATACCAAGGGCTGGGTGTTTCACTTTTGGGGAAGCCTGATTTTGGCCTGAAATATCTATCTATCTATCTATCTATCTATCTATCTTTCTTTCTTTCTTTCTTTCTTTCTTTCTTTCTTTCTTTCTTTCTTTCTTTCTTTCTTTGTTTCTTTGTTTCTTTCTTTCTTTCTTTGTTTCTTTGTTTCTTTCTTTCTTTCTTTCTTTCTTTCTTTCTTTCTTTCTTTCGGTACTGGGGATCGAACTTGGGACCTTGTGCTTGTGAGGCAGGCGGCAGCACCACTGAGCTAAATCCCCAGCCCGGGCCTGAAATACCTTAAAGAGGTGGCGACTATATTGTGGAGAAGAAGATGTCCATTACAATGATAAGGCACTGAAATCTAATTCAGCATTTTGCTTCAGAGTAAAGCTGCTGAGCTCTCGCGCAAATATCATTTCATTTTATTCTAATGTCTAAGCGCTGTGGCCCTGGATGGGGAGGAGCGCTGTGCCTGCAGTGGACTCACAGAGGTCCCAGGAGCCTGGCTCCAGAGGGTGCCGTGGTGGGGCTCTGCAGAGTCAGCCCCCGCCTGCCTGCCGGCCTTGCCTGTTGGAGCTCGGGGGATCAGCTGAGATTCTGCCCCTTGGCAGATGTGCTGACGCCCAAGCTATTCTGGAGCCCAGCGAGGACGGCGAGGCCACGAATCCTTCCCTGGGGAGTGGAAGTGTGGCCCATTCCTGGGCTGACTTCCCCAGAAGCTGAATTCTGCATGGGTGATGATGAGTCCTTCCCTGCTAACGTCCCGGATGGAGAGGGGACCCGGACCTCAGGCATCTTTCACTACAGACTAGACACTGAGAGGGTTCTCTCACGGGAGCACTCGCTGGATGCTCCTGACAGGCGGGGCACAGACTGCTGGAGCAGGGACAGAACCTTCGGGCTTCTCCAGTTCACCCCTATCCTCTACCGAGAGGGAAACTGAGGCCCAGAGGGGCGTCTTCACTCTCCTGTCTTCTTTCCCACCGAGGACGGGGTGTTCAGTGTGACCTTGAAGAGAGTGGGTAATGTTGAATCTGACAGTCATGGATAGAGGAACCCAAGGAAACACTGAATTCGAGGACAACACGTCGCAGGCGACTAATCTCCTTGCTAAGGCACATGGACCTCATTCCCAGAAAAACAGACAAAGAAACAGACCTGGCAGCAAAGGTAACTCGTAGAACCTGTGACCTAGGCAGGACAGAATTTTTCATTTTAAGGACAAATTAAAAATCGCTTCTGGCTTTTTGCACAAAACACTGCAAAGGGATGATGAGGAGAAGTCATAAAAATTTAAGCACCACTCGTGCAGTATTAGGTTTATTAGGGTGACTCTGGGGGAGCTTTTGTCGTGCCTTGAATGGCAATGGGTGCGGTGGAATCTCTGTGATTAAAATTGGAAGGTAGATAAACAGTAAATATTTCCAAAGATAATTACTTAGTGCTGGGGAATGCTCAGAGTTGGAAGTTCCAGCTAGGGCTGGATCGACGCTGTAGAGCCGGGGGTATTTATCTAAAGCTTATCTGAATCATCTGAGTAGCAGACGTGGGTGCAATTTGGCAAGTGTGCTTCACACTGCTATGTTTCAGAGGTTTCATAATAACAGTCTGAATAAGTTTCCCTGCGGAGGCATTTATTATCCCTGCAGTGCCACCACTGGGAGAGTTTCCCTCTTTATTGCCTCTGTCCCACCCCTTCTACCTCATCGGTCCTCGTGTACAAATTCTGACAAAACAGTAAAGAAAGGTTTATCAGAGAAACATCTTTCCTGGAATTTCTGTTTCTGGAAGATTCTATATATCCAGTGGAGTTTTCAGTCACTGAACCAGGAAAATGGATGCATGTTGTTGAATATTTCAATTCCAGGTTATACTTATTAAGTCTTCTTATATTCTCATCACTGAGAAAAATCCAGGGAAAAGGAAAGATCTGGATGCTAAGAAGTCCTGGGCGTACACCCTGGCTCTGTCATTGTCTTTTGGGGGTTTCACCTTGGACTCATCATTTTGAAGTGCAAACTTTTTCGTCTACAAAATAAAGGGTGGATCAAATGCTCATGAAGATATTTTCCAGTTCCTTGATATATGAAACTGCTGTCAGAGCTGGAATGGATGTGAGATGTTTTACAGCTTTGCAGAGAGGGAAGCTGATTCACTGGGACAGTTGACTGCTTTGCTTGTTTGAGATTCAGACTTATTAAAGCAAGAAGAAATGTGCTCATGAGAATTAGTAGTTACATTAGTACCTAGGACACTAAACATCACATCTCCTAAAAGTGTGGTACAGAAGCAAGACGGCACTGCAGGCTGAGATATTTCAGAAGGCTCCATAAAGGAGAAATGAGATTTGCTAGAAAAAAAGGAAGGACGGTGAGGCTGAGCAGGATCAACAAAGAGCAGGGATAGTGACAGGCCTGTCCCAGGCAGGATGGTGGGTAAGCCAGATGACTCACTGTACAGCTCGTGTCCTTTGCTGGATTAGGATTTAGATGGCACGTAGACTTGACAGTAAATAATGTAGAATTGTGTTGTGAAAAAGTCATTTCCTTTACAGTTCCCCTTTAATCCATCTGATTATGTCAGCGAGAAAGACGTGTGTGTGTGTGTGTGTGTGTGTGTGTGTTAATGCTAATATATATTTTAAGAGCCTCAATATTCCTCTCCACTATTTTTCACCAAAGGAAGAATAAGTCTTAGGGTCAGAAACATCATCAAATACCAGTGTCTCTTAAATTTAACGACTTTGGCTTGTTCTTATATTTATTCTGAGAAGTGATATAATTTTTCCATTTATGTAACAATGTGAAGCTTCCTTTCTAATAATTTTAAATTATTACACTTAAATGTACTAAGTCAATAACTGTGCAGGTGGCACGAGGGTGTGCACAAGTCCAGGATGTGAGGGAGGAGTGATAGCCGGGAAATCCTGAGGTGGTGGTTAGAAGTCTGGGGTCTGGAGCTAGGCAGGAGTAGGTTCCAATCCTGCCTGAGTTGTTTTCCAACTTTGAGATCTTGAGCCCAATTTTCAGAGTCACATGGAGAAAAGACTCAGGAAGGCTAATGATATTTTGGCAAAGTGTTTGCAGGGGGCTCATGCAGGACACAGCTTGTTTTATGCCTCTCCTTACCAAAAGCTCCACCCCTCTGGGAATGGGGCTTTCTCATGGAGCGCCCCCACAATTAGGTCTTGGGTGATTTTATTTAGCCTCTTTTGATGCCATTGACAGAGCCTCTTGCTACTATGTGGAAGGAAAGCTACTATGCAGCGGAAGGAACATTGGCTTTGAGCTTGGAAGACCAAACTGTGAATGAAGGGGGTGCCACCTAGTCTGTGGGGACGATTGCTTATACTCTTTGACCTTGACGATCAGTTACGGCATTTAGATAATTATACCACCCAGCCAGGATTATTGTGAGAATGGACAAAAGGCATTGTTGACACACAGTAGGTCTTCCATAAATGGCTGTCACTTCTCCTGTAGATTGTGTGGCATCTGCCAGCAGTGCATCTCTGTGAAGTATTTTTCTATTTCATTAATGTCATGATATCAAAAGAGGCAGAAACTTCTCTTTCGGCAGCCAAATTTCCAGAGAGTAAACTGCAGACCATTAAAAATGCTCAACACGGCTGGCCAAAAGGGCATCTCAAGAAACAGTTCTGCAACCAAATCTGGCAGATTCTTGATACTGGCACCATTTTGATTCTACAATTTCTTACTTCCGACTCTTGACCTATAGAAAACCGGTAGAGACATCTAAATCTAGCTTTATATGTGCACTTTTATAGATGGTTTTCAGGTCTCTTTTAGTTGCAAGTGATAGAATCAAAAGCATCAGCATTAATCAAGACAGGGAACTTTTAAAGCATAGAAGTTAAAAGAGCATATTAATGTAACTAGAAAATCCAGAGTGTGTTGGCTGTAGGCATGGATAGAACGAGGTGCTCAATGATATGTTTGGGACAAGTGAGTAATAAAGATATCACCTTGCCTTTGGCAATCTAAGGCAAAAATTTAAAATACTGCTACTGCAGTATGTGAGATATGAATATGTTGGTAACTCTTTTGTGATGGCCTGCTATGCATCATTTCTTTCTTTCTTTCTTTCTTTCTTTTTTTTGGTACCAGGGATTGAACTCAGGTCCTTGTGCTTGTGCAGCAGGTGGCGAAACCACTGAGCGAAATCCCTGGCCCCTATGCATCATTTCTAATGGAAGGCATTGACTGGAAGTTCACCAAATTGGGATCAAGCACAATGGACACTGTCAGAGTTTATTAATGGGGAAGCTGAAAATCTAAAATCTTACAGAAACTCAGTGCTGAGGTACAGTCCCGTCCATGTAAGGGCCATTAAATACTATTACACTAGGGCTGAAAATGTGAAAAAGTACTAAGCTTCACTCCTGATTTTATAGGGGATTAAATTGTTGCTCATAGAAGTCATGACTGTCCCCAAAGTATACATAAATACCATCACATATCTGGTGCTATAAGCCACATTTCTGGAGCCTAATCCAGGGTTTCTCCTACACTTTGCTACCCTTGGATGGCTTAGCCTCTGGCTGCTGAATCTGGCTGACCCTCTCCCTGAACCTGACTGCGCCTGCTGGGGATTTAAGCTCTTCTGGAAACCCCAGCCTGGCCCCAGGTGGACCTTTGCCCTGGGAGCCAAGGCAAGGTACAATGTGAGGAGAAAGCTAAGCAGGGCAGTGCTGACTGGATAGAGCTGGGCGGCCAAAGAGCTGGGGGGGGGGGGGGGGCGCTGTCCGAGGTCCTGAGCCCTTGCTCGCCCGTGAGCCAGAGGCTGTGTGAACCAGCTCCCGAGGTGGTTTTGGCTTATGCTTACTATCCCAGATCAAGTGTTACTTGGTCCTGCTTATACTCCCTAGTTGTCCCCCGTTAAATGGCAATGCTCTTCTAGGCTTGTCTCCTATGACTCAGCCCATCTGGGTACTGATCTGTTTCGCGAAACCCTTGGTTCCGACTCCCAGAGGTTCCATCCCTGGCAGCGGGATTTGAAGGTTGAGAGCTGAGGAATCACTTAGTCCGTTCTTCCCAGTAGGAACTGAGGAAACCAAGGCTCAGAGATGCTAAGTGACTTGCTCAAGACCAGCAGTGGTAAGAGAGAGGCCTTCCGTGGCTCGTTCAGTAACCTGTCCCCCAGCCTCTGCTTCCGGTGTCTTCATCTTGGACCCTGATGACTCCGTGCTTCGCTGCTTCCTTGGTGGTGCCTGGAAGGGACCGTTGACCATGGGTCCCCTTGACTCTCAGTCAACGAGGCACTTCCTGGATATCCCGGTCTAAGGCTACCTGCTCACGCATGGCTGCTATGAACATGAATGTCTGTTTTGGGGGGTAAACAGTCCGGTCCATAGCAATCTCTGAAATATTACATAACACATAGCATTCATGTAAGGGACAATGATGTCATTATTAACAAAAACATTTAATACTCTAAAATACCAGGGACGTTAGTCCCACCACCTGTCAAAGGAAAGATGACATCATGGATCTCTCTGAGCCACTTGCTCAGAGATCCGTTTGGGCTAATTTTGTAATTTTGTCCCGCAGAAGTGAAGGATTTAGGACAATCTTGCTTTGGCTCCGTCGAGCCTCCCTGGGCGAGGAATGAGGTTTTCATTTCTGTTTGGTTTTGTTTTCCGCGGAGTCGGTAGTGAGTCTAATTAATGCCATCATAGGCATGACATTTAATTAACTAAATAACATGTTCAGCCTAATGATGACACATTTCAGCGCCCGGCAGGTGGGGAAGGTCCTTGGGCCCATTTCTCAGGAGGCCTGTGATTTGCGAAGAGAAACCCTCTCGCCAGCAGCAGAGACTCACCCGGGAGAGGGGCCCGAGAAGGCGCGGCCCAGGGCTGCCCAGTTAGCGGGCCTGGAAGAGGCGGAGCGCGTAGACGGGGGTGCCCTCTGCCGGCCACTCGTGGATCTGCAGTGTGCTGGGCAGGACCCTGCGAGATCGGAAGCTTTCAATGGAGCGGATAGGACCTGAATTCCCAGGGTCATAACTGTGTGTAGTCATTGCGTGTTAATTAAACATAACAACAGGTAATTAAACAGAAAAACATTTTTCAAAGACCCTTCAAAGTTTGTTCCCCAAGAAAGACTTCAGACAACCCGAGTGCCTGGGTTTACGCGCACCTCTCTCTGCTTTGCGGTTCTTTCCATCATGTGCAGTGAGACAGCCCTAGCCCCTTTCCCCTCACTCGCGCTGTTCCTTTTCTCTTGGCTCTTCTGTAGTAAACGGGGATGAAATGACTTATATTTGGCTTCACAGGCAGCATCCTCGGGGTCGCCTCACTTAGATCTTTACTTTAGAGAAGAGACACCGTAGAATAAATAGGCTCGGAGCGTGGAACGCCCTCGGAGAAGTGGGAAAGGCACAGCAAGGACCCAGTCCCAGTAGCCGATTCCCATTTCACTTCTTTGGTCCTCGAAGTGCCGTGTCCCGCCTGTCCTAGGGGAGAAGGCTCTGGAGGCGGAGGTCTGGCTTGCCTCCTGGCTTTATGCACCTTAAGCTGTGTGATATGAGGCACAATATCTCACTTCTCTGAGCCTTCGTGTGCTCATCTAATGGGGTGGTTGTGAGGATTAAATAAAAGGCGAGGGAAGCCTTTAGACGCTGAGCGATATTTATCACTCCTGTAATCGTATAGTAGTAGTAGCGTCTGGCAAACAGTAGGGGCTCGGTAGTATTTATCATTACTTGTGTGATTGCACATGCATTTTAATTGGGAGCTATTACCTGTGGTTCTGTGATAGAAGCACTACAACAGACACTAAGGAAATGCTCCACTACTTTTTCATGACACAGGAGTATAAATGTGGCTCTCTCTAAGCAGAGGTCTTCATCAGCACAGTGACCAAGTGGGCAGTGGAAGAGTTTAGGGCAAATACTTGTGCTGACTTCTCTGCTTCAGGAAGCAGTTCCGTTGAAAATGAGCCTGGAAAGCAGTGATCTTTGAATGCAGATCTAGCTTTGCTCTGCAGGGCTGGGGTTCTTCTCCTCCTCCCACTTTGCCCATGACTTGTTCCTCCTGCTCCTACCACAGGAAGGCTGTGCACACACTCGCAGAGCACACCCTCCTGGGGTTCTCAGTATTCTGATCACCTTGAGGTTGTTGCCCAGGAGCCTGGTGTTGGTTGCAGCTGTGTCAGAATGAAAAACAAGCCGGCTGTCATGGCTGGCCAGGGGTGGGTGCTTGTGGCATCTGGATTGAGTATTCCCTGGCATGGAAATCGCTGGGGTGGGCACAAAGAGGTGGAGGATCCTGGCAGAGAGAAGGAAAGGGGGCAATGGCTGCTTGGATGTGCGGAGCAGGGTGGGAGGGAGAGAGAACGCCCTGCACGCTTTAGGGGATTGTCCCCAGGAAAGGGACAGTTGTGTGAGCAAAGAATGCCTTGCCTCCTGCTGTTGGCTGCAGGTGATTTCCTCCTCCTCTTGCCTGGTGCTTTGATTTCCCAGATTTTGCTGGTTGTCATTTGCTGGAGGAGAAGGAGATGTAATTGGCAGGAAGAAAGTGTGGGATTCTGATGTCTATTGCAAATGGAAACCCAGTGAATTTGGTCTCTGAGAGGCGCAGCCCAACCGTGTGGATGAGCTGGAGCTCAGAGGTCTCTGGTGCCTTTTTGGTGAGAGGCGGAAGGCTGCCAGGCCTGCAGACTGCTTGTGCATGAATTTAGTTTGGCCCCAAGGTGGATCTTTTTGTTTTTAAGTATTAGAATGAGATGGCAAGATTTTAAAATTGGAGTTTTTCCCATACCGATATGAATTCCTGGCTTCTCTTGAAAACTGGAGTATTTGATGACTCCAGCCTGCATTTACCCTTGGCAGGAACCTATAAGCAGTAAGCCGACTCTGCCTACTTTAGGTAGGTCAAGAGTTCTCCAGCTCTTCTGGTCTCGCCTTCTCACCAATTTGTGACCAAAGCATTGTGACTTCAGAGCCAGGCTGACCCCTTCATTTTAGAAGAGCAGGGATGCCCAGAGAGGGCCTGTGGTTTCCCCAAGGTCACACAGCCTTCCCCGTGGTCAGAACCGACTCTTTCTGTAGCACGATTTGAAGGGTGATAGAAACTACTTACTCTTTTATCCCCACCTCCCAGTAAAAGTTATACCTCCCACTGCTCTCACTGTACCGTCTCACTGATGCTTCTGTAGTGGGTCTACAGAAGAGAAGTCTTTGGTCATGCTCTATTCTGGACCTCCTTCAGATTGCATCCTATATCTTTTGCTGCCTCTGCTTACTCATGGTGACCCTGAGACGCCGACCCCCGAGCCCAGCTCAGCCACCCAGGTTTATCCCGTGGTGTCCAGTCTGGGGACAGAGGAGGGGGCCAGCAACCTCAAACCCCCGCTCCCGTGCACACTCAGGGCTTCTGAGTCTGCTTCCCCTCATCTGTCAAAGGACGATCCTAACCTCAGGATAAGGCTGTGGAGATTACAAGAAACAAAGTGTCGAATGCGCATATCATAGTCTCAGTAGCTCCGGCAGCAACAGTAATTCGATGTTAGAAGTTATTATTCTGCAGAGATTCGGAGCAGGAGGTGTCCCAGGAGATCATGTTGTCCAGCTGACTCATTTTAATGGCTAAAGCTGTAACATGTGCTCATGATAAAAGTGTGAAGCGGAGAGAAGAGAATAAAGTATCTCTGTCTCTGTCTCTGTCACCTCCTCTGCTGCAGTCTTATTTCCCTAGAGGCGATGACTGTTCAGTTTCTTGAGTGTCCTTCCAGAAATTTTATTTGCATATATATCATCAAGAGCTTGCATCCTATATTTTGACACAAATGTAATCAAACCACTCACGCTGCTCTGATACTTGCGTTTTTATTTAACGTATGTGTGGCTCTTCTTTCACAGCAGTGCATATGCGTATCTTGTTTTCATTTTCAGGGGCTACCCATCCGCACAGAACGTTTATACTATTGCTCATGAGGTCAGCAAACTTATTTTGCAGAGACTAGACAGTCGATATTTTGGGCTTTCTGGGTCATAGGATCTCTCCACCAACTTTCCCTTTTCTTCTTCTTTTTAAACAATGCTTCACAAATGTACAGAAAATTATTAGCTAAAAGCCATTCAAAGCAGGTGATGGGTCCGATTGGGCCCAGGACTGTAGCTGAGGGACCCAGGTAAGGAACTTCTCTGCGGTCATTTTTCCATTATCCCAAGTGTACCGTGGGGTAAATTCACAGGAGTAAACCACTGGGGCACATTTCTGAATGGTGATGGCCAGCGCCTCTGTCCTCCATTGCAGTGAGGGCCTGGTGACAGGGATGGCCCAGAGTCCCTCGGCAAGTCAGTGGGGAGAGCCGACTTCCTCCCCTGTGCTCCGCTGGGGTCCTGTGGAACTGGCCTGGGACGTGCAGTTAGAAGACTCCATTCTCTCACCTTCTCTCAAGTCCACAGGGAGCAACAGAAGAGGCTTAGCCCTGGGTGGTCAGCTCATGGCCCTTTTCCATCTCATGTTGGCTTCTTGCAGTTGCTCCTGCCTTAGACCGCTCCCTTCCATCACAAAGGAGTGCTCTTGGTGACAGCCGGCAGCTTGAGGCCTGGCTGGTAGCATCCGCATGGCCGGAAAAGAAAGGAGTTCTCACAACGGCGTGCACCCCCATGCCTCAGTTTTTAAGCTTCATCTTTAAGCTGGGCGCTTGAACTAGTTCCAAGTGTTACATGTGTGCCATCTTCTCAGAACGAGGAAACTATCCCGGATACCCCTCCAGCACACTTTCCCTGATTGGCCAGAATGGGGTGCTTGCTGGTTATTGGCTGAGATGGGCGGGGCTTCATTGGCTTCATCACTGGCTGAAAATTATCTGCAAAGATTAACTTAGACCATCCAAGGAGAAGCACACATTGAGTGCTTAAGGATGGTGATTGCAGGGCTCAAGCTGCCTCACTTGCATCCTGTCTGATTCTCCAGCATGGTGGCATGGAGAAATTTGGCTCACTCACCCGTGCCTCAGCTTCCTGATCTTCAAAAGAAGAACAGTGATAGTGTTATCTCATAGGATTGATGCAAGGATGAGAAGTCATACAAAGTGCTTAAAAATGTATCACTCGATTTTCCTAAAAGTGTTTTTTTCCACAAGTAACGCGACTTTATATATTGTGAGACATACAATGGCATCTGTTTATTTTGCTACTTAGAAGACTGTCAGTGGAAGGCTGTCGCCCACTCCTGGATCTCTGTGGCCCTGCCTACTTGTGCCCTCAGTCTGTGCTCATCATTAGCCAGGCAAACCACAGCAGCATTTCCCACATGGAATGGAAGCACAGTCAGGGCAGGTGAAGGAACACAAGACATCAGAAACCGCGCCCAGAGATCAGAAAATGCCTGCGTGTGTGACACTTGACCACTGCTGCCTTGGAATCACCAAGTGGGAGGACAGCAAAGAGCTTCCAAGAGGAGAGGAAAATGCGTGATGTTTCACCCTCTGCAGCATTACCTGGCTGTGGGATTTTGAGCACCTCACTAGACATCTCTGCGCCTCTGGTCCCTCCAGTGTTGTTATTTTTTTTTTTTTAAGGATAGAATAGGATGTTAGAAATCCCAAATTGGTATCCACAGAGGATTGTTTGGCCCCAAGAGGGTTTTCAACTTTCAAATTAGTTATCGATGATTAAAGCTTCAAAGATTTCATAGAAAACTCTAGCTACCCAGTTCTTTTGAAAAGTCAGAGTAGCTGGGGAATAGGTTGTTGGAGTTGTGTAGCAATTTCCCACCATTAGAAGGTAAAGTGTATGCTTTTCAGGGCCCTCTGATCCCAGGGGACTTCATTTCTCCCACTCACCTGGCTGACAGGGGTTGCTGCTGGGAGCTCCTGTGTGCACTTGAGTTCGTGGCTCCTGAGGAAGATCATCTCCTTGGCATTTTCTTGTTCTTCCTGAGATTACTAAGCAGGACAAGGGTTACTGCCGCTTTCCCGGCAAAGAGGACATGCAGGCAGATTGGTGTACAGACGCAGACATTAAGGGCAGCGGTGGGAACTGAAAACAGCTCTTGACTCCTAGTCCATCATTTCCCTCTCTAGCTTGGGTCTCAGTGTTTCTCTCAGACCTGGAGGATGATATCGTCTGCTTTGGGGATGATGGCATCAATAACAGCTGCGACATAGGAAGAAAGTAGATGTATCTTCCATCGTTGATTTGTGTCATAGGTATAAATATCTCTGTCTTGTAGAAGAGAACCTAAAGATTCCGAGAAGCCAAAGAATTTGTCTATGGCTATACGTTTGTTAAGTTATGAGGCCAAGATTCTATTTTTATTAGTACATGTTAGCAGCACATGACGATCACATTTCTTGTAGGGAGTTAGGACATGTAGGTAACACATCTCAATTCTTCTTTTTAAATCCTCCTTTCCCAGCCCCTCCTTTTCATCCTCTATCCTCTCCTTTCTCTCCCCATTCCCTCCATCTCTTTGTCACTTTTCCTTTTGCATAAAAGTTGATCTCCTTATTTCCTATTATGTGTCTTCCATTTTTTCTTTATTTTTGGGTTTCTCATAAAAGAGAAACCATACACTATTTAAGCTTGTACCTATGATTTATTTCAAATAACATTATTGTCTAAAGGTGCATCAATTTTCCTACAAATGACTCAAGTTTATCTTTATGGCGGAGCAATACTCCCTTGTGTATAAACAGTGGATTTTCTCAATCCATTCGTCTGTTGATGGACATATAGGCTGCTTTTAAGATTTAGCAATTGTAAATTGTGCTGCTATAAACATGAGTTTGCATGTGTCACTGTAATATGATGTCTTTAACTCTTTTACAAAGATTCCTAGAAGGGGCACAGCTGGGTAGAACGGAATTTCTAGTTTTAGGTTTTTGAGGAATCTCCATCCTGATTTCCATAGTGGTTGTATTAGTTTTCACTGTCATCTACATTACCAACAATGTAGAAGAGTTCCTTTTTCCCTATACCCTTGCCAGAATTTGTTATTATTTGATTTCTTGATAACAGCCATTCTTTCTAGAGTGAGATGGAATTTTAGTGCTTTTTAAAATTTGCATTTCTTTAATGGTCAGAGATACTGAACATTTTTTCATGTATTTGTTAGTGATCAGTACTGCTTTTGACAAGTATCTGTTTATGTCAGTTCTCCATATTTTGATTGGGTCTTTTATTTTGGGGGGGGTGTCTAAATTAGTTCTGTATATGTTCTTGATATTAGTTCTTTGTCCAAGAAATAGCTGGCAAAAATTATTTCTCATTCTATAGTTTGTGTCTTCACTCCGCTGCTATGCAGAAGTTTCTAATTTGGTATGATTGCCTTTGTTGATTCTCAGTATTATTTCTTCTGCCACTGCAGTTCTGCTCAGGAAGTCCTTGACTACACCTCGGTCTTTTAAGAGTTTTACCTTTTCTATCTGCCAGCAGATTGTTTCTGTTTTAACATTTGCATCTTTGATCCATTTTGATTATTGTTTAGGACATTGTACGAGCCATGGGTCTAGATTCAGTCTCCCGCATGTGGAAAGCCAGTTTCCCCAGCAACTTGTGTTAAAGAGGCTGTCACTCCTCCAGCATAAGATTTTGGCTCCTTTGTACAACATCAGGTAGCTGAATGTGTCTAGAATTCTTTCTGCATCCTCTATTTTGTTCCATTGATTCACACGTCTTTTTTTGGCCAATACCATGATGTTTTGATCACTATAGCTTTGCAATAGAAATTGAAGTCTGGGATTATGATGCCTCCTGCTTTGCTCTTGTTACATAGGATTGCTTTTGCTGTTCTAGGTCTCTTCTGGCTCCACGTGAATTCTGGGATTGTTTTCTCTAGTTCTGTGAGGTATACTGTTGGTATTTTGATTGGGATTGCATTAAAACTGTATAACAGTTTTGGAAGTATGGCCATTTTCACTGCATTGATTCTGCCTATCCAGGAACGGGGTTATCTTTCCATTTTATGATATCCTCTTTAAGTTATTTTTTTCAGAGTAGTTTTCATTGTAGAGGACTTTCACTTCCTTCATTAGGTTAACCCCTAGTATTTCATCTTTTTGATTCTATTGTGAATGGTATTGTTTTCCTAATTTGTTTCTTGGTAAGTTTATTATTAGTGTACAGTAACACTATTGATTTTTCTGTGTTCAGAAACACTGTATTCTGCTATGCCACTGGGTTTGGTATTAATTCTAGGAGTCTTTTGGTGGAAGTTTTTCATTTTCTATGTAGATGACCACATCTTCTGCAAATAATGATAATTTGACTGATATTTTTCCTCTCCTTTGCATATCTTTATTTATTTTTTCTTCCCTAATTGCTCTGGTCAATGTTTCAAGAACTTTATTGAACAGGAGTGGTGGTAGTGGACATCCTTGTCTTATTCCTGATTTTAGAGGGAAAGCTTTCAGTTTTCCCCTATTTAATAGATGTTGACCATTGCTTTGTCATAAATGACTTTTCAGACTGAGATAAGATCCTTCTATACCTATTTTCTTCACTTTTTAAAAAAATTCATGAATGGATGGTGGATTTTGCCAAAGGCTCTTTCTGTGTTAATTGAGATGATCTTGTGATTTTTGTCCTGGCTTCTGTTTAGTGATGTATTTCCTTTACTGATTTGCGTGTGTTGAACCATCCCTGCATCCCTGGGATGAATCCTACTTGCTCATAATTTGTTGCATTCTATTTGCTAGTATCTGGTTGAGGATTTTTGTGTCTATCATCATTAAAGAGATTGGCCTGTAGTTCTCTTTTTCATTTGGGTTCTTTCCTGGTATTGGAATCAGGGTATGGCTAGCTTCCAGGATTGATTTTGGAAGTACACTTTCCCTTTCAATGTTATTAAAGAATTTGAAGAATATTGGCATAGATCTTCCCTAAAGTTCTTGAAGAATTCAGCAGTGAATCCATCAGGGCCTGAATGTTGTTTTAGTTGGGAGGTTTTAAATATTATTTCTTCAGTTTTATTACCTATTATAAGATTATTCAAAGTTTTGGTTTGGTTCATTTTGGTAATTTTCATATGTATCAAGGAATCTATCCATTTCTTCTGAATTCTCCGCTTTATTAGAGTATAGGTTTTCAAAGTAGTTTCTAATAATCTTCTGGATGTCAGCAGTATCTGTTCTTTCAAAGAATGAGCTCTTTGATTCATTGATTCTTTGTATTCTTTTTTTCAATTTCCTTAATTTCTGCTGTGATGCTTATAATTTCCTTCCTTGTAGTAGCTTCAGTTTTGGGTTATTCTTGTTTTTTTAGGACATTAAGGTGCATCATTAGTTTATTTGGGCTTGCTCTCTTTTTCTGATGTAGGCATTCACTGCTCTAAATTTCCCTCTTCGGAGGTGTTTCATTGTGTCCCATAGATTCTCATATGTTGTACTGGCATTATCATTTGATTCTAGGAGCTACCTATTCCCTTCCTTAATTTCTTCTGTGACCCATTGATTATTCAAGAAGACATTGTTTAATTTCCATGTGTTTGCATCATTTATGTAGTTTCTTTTGCCACTGAGTGGTAGTTGCATCAAACTGTGATCTGAAAATACGCAGGAGATAATTTCAATTCTTTTGTATTTACTTAAGTTTGCTTTATGGGCTAGAACGTGATCTATTTTTGGGAAAGTTGCATGTTTTGCTGAGAAGTGTATTATGTTGTTGTTGGGTGGAGCACTGAGGAAATATCTTGTAAGTCCATTTGTTGATCTGTTTGCAATAGTGGGATATTGAGGCCCTCCACTATAATTGTGTTGGTGTTTATCTGATTTTTTATTTCCTGTAATGTTTATTATATAAAGTTGGGTACTCTGATGTTTGGTGCATATATGTTTATAATTGTTATCTCTTCCTGTTGAATAGTTTCCTTAACAAATATGTAGTGACCTTCTTTCCTCTTCTGATCAATTTTGCCCGGAAATCCACATTGTCTAAATTAGAAGAGCTATTCCTGTTTTTTTTTCTGTGTTCCTGATGCATGAAACATTGTTTTCTATGCTTTGATTTTTTTCAGGTGTGTGACTTTGGCTTTCTCCTCTTCAGTGCTCCATAATCATCTTTTGGGGAGGTTTGGGAGGTATTTTGTTGCCTGGTCTTCTCATGTTTCTATTGTGTGAGTGTGTGTGTGTGCATGTGTGCACGCTGAGGTCTGTGGGCACTTATATTGGAAATGCTTTGTTGCTAGTATGGAGATCTTTTTAGTCAGTGTCTGCTTTTCAATGAGGCACTCTGGCCATGGATAGCTATTTTCTCCTTTGCCTCTCTGCCAAGACATGACTACTGTTAATTTTGGAGGGGAAGATGCAGTGCAAATGGCCCAGAACCTGTTTTTCTGGAGGTGGGCCATAGTAATGTTAATGTTACCAAGGTAATGTGGATATGGGCGTAGGGAAAAAACTTATTAATGGCCACAACTCTGTGACCCTGGCAAGGGAAAGTAAATCAACAACAATGATATCATCCAAGACAAACTGAATTTTGACATTTCATAATAACCAATAGAAAAGATACCTGTCATTATACTATAAACAGCAAGGCAAACCAAATATTGATATACAGTAAACATCTACTAAATTCAACAGTTATACCTCCACCAAAAACAAAAGAATTCAACAATAAAAACACAGAGTTATATTTAAAGACTAATAAAACTCAACAGTTGTAGTAATAAAGCTATATAGGTTTGGGAGTGGAAGGATGAAAGAAGAACTTGAAAAATTAAACAATGGGAGATGAGCAGGAGGAGAGACAGTGAATCCTACTAAGGCTAGAGATGGAATTAGATAAAGGTAATGGGAAAAAAAACCATGAAAAAGAAAATTTAAAAAAAGAGAAATAAAGAAAATATGGAGAATAAAACAGAAAAAGTAACATGAAAAAATTAAAGAGAAAAAAGAAAGGGAGAAAAATTTTTTTTAAA